>NC_064810.1:18560027-18875073 GCF_023721935.1 Panthera uncia
TTCTTTCTTTCTTTCTTTCTTTCTTTCTTTCTTTCTTTCTTTCTTTCCATTCGTCATATCTCTCTAATATCTTGACTTTTCTTATCTATGGATAAGGAGATCAGGTTGACCTACATGATTGTTCAGTTATTTAGAGCAGATATCTTCATCTTTTTAATGTGTTATCCCTGGTACCAGATGTCAGTGGGGGTATAGAGCCATTTTTTTTTATTATATGAAATTTATTGTCAAATTAGTTTCCATACAACACCCAGTGCTCATCCCAAAAGATGCCCTCCTCAATGCCCATCACCCACCCTCCCCTCCCTCCCACCCCCCATCAACCCTCAGTTTGTTCCCAGTTTTTAAGAGTCTCTTATGCTTTGGCTCTAGAGCCATTTTGGAACTTTCTAGTTTCAAATGTTGGGCCACCTCTCCCGAGCACCCAGGTGGGGAGGCTTAGAGTTGTACAAATGGATCTGGAACTCTGCAGAGAGGCCCAAGTTGAGCATATGCTTTGGAACTTATTGGCATCAAGGTAGTAATTCAAGTCATTAGAGAGGATGAGATTTTTAAGGGATAGGATGAAGAAAGAGAAAAAAGAGGATGGGTAGTAGAAACTCCAATATTCAAAGGATGGGTAGAGGAAGAGGAGCCTGTGAAAAGTAAAAAGAAGGAAAACCCAAGAGGTCAAAAGTAATCCAGGGCTGACTATAATCCAAAAAACAAAAGCACATTAGAAATTCCAAAAGGGGTATTTGGGGAACAATTTCAAATTCTACAGAGAAGTGAGAAAAGATTGAAAAGCATCATTTGAATTTAGCAACAGAAGGATGATTGAAGTAACATTTCTGTTCACTTTAATGAAAACTCTCGTGCATCACTCTCTTCCCTGGGATAGGGTTTAGTGTGGTTAGAGATGGCTAGAGAAAGAGGGGCTAGCTTAGGGTTGCACACCATTCCACTATCTGCAAAGAGGGAGTGTGGTAGAAAGGAATTTCTTTTGGCTTCCTGAAGTAATATTACTGAAATCAACTTTATGTATTCTATTTGTGCACCCCACTCACGGACATCAAGGAATTGCTCCTTGGAAGGAGACTGTCGCAGGAATAAGGGTTTCTCCTTTTCCACCTTCAGAGCCTCCCCGTGTATAATCTATATAGCAAATGCTGTATGGAGAAACTGTATTTTCAGCTTCAGAAGTTGTGCAGGCCCAAATTATATGAATGTGTAGATTAGTTTTAAGAATATAAAGCCTTCCAAAAAAACAAAAAACAAAAAAGAAAAGAAACAGACTATAACTTCTACCAATCATGCTGAGTGAGACTGTGCTTTTATAGCATCTGACACTGGGCAATGAATCAGAAATAAAAGCTTTTAATGGTTGAGCTTTAAGTCAGATAAGTGTGTGTTTGGACACTGCCTCATATATTCTGGGTGATCTTGTGCAGGTTACTTAATTTATTTTAGTTCCCATTTCCTCGTAGGTGAAGTGAGAATGATAATCTCTACCTCTTAAGATTTTTTAAGTATTTAAAAGATAATAAACATTGAGCATTTAAAAGAGTGCTTTGCACATGACATTCCTCAATGAATGTTAAACCACTATTATTTCTATTCTAGTTAACTTTTCTTCTCTGCCTGGGACCCATCCCAGATTGAGGCTTTTCAGACATTGCTCCCCAACCACCGTAGGGTCCTCAACCTACTTTCTTTTCCTTCCTTCTTCCCTTCCTTCCTTCCTTCCTTCCTTCCATCCTTCCTTCCATCCTTCTATCCTTCCTTCTTTCTTTACACACATTTTTTCTTGACATTGGTTATACTTAGAGGCCAACTACTTTAAACCAACTTTTTTCTTTGGATCCTGATGCCTATTGAATACATTTTAAATTTATTTTCTTCCTTTTCATTACCAACTCTTCAACACAGTCTACACTCACCTTCTCTTTTCCATGATCTGTTTTGTTTGTACACTTTGAAAGGGAATTTTAGCCTCCTGACTCTGCTTATGGGAAGGTCATAAGCAGTGACCTGTTTCCAGTGAAAATCAATGACCTTTTAAATTATCACCCTCTGGAGTTATTCAGCTGCATATGATTCTGTTGAGAATCCTTTCTTTGAAAAATCTCTTCCCTTTCTTTTCTGTGTCACCACAACATCCTCACTCTTTTCTTCTTTTCCCTCCCACATCCTGGTCGTCGGAATTTCTCAAGAATTACACGTTAGCCTTCTCTTCTTTTTGACACACTAATTTCTCCAGACTTTGATCTGCTCAGAGTTTATATTATAACCTTGATGATGAAAAACATCAAGTCTACACTTGTGCTCCGAGTTTTTAACTTGTGTTCCACCTTCATATTTCCAAACATTTAGAACCACTGCTATCTTCGCATCCTTCAGCAGGTAAGCTCAACTGTCACGCCTCTTTGGGGCTCTGCTACTTTCCAGCCAATAAAGATCTCTCCCTTTTCTATGTTTCTTTTAGGCTGTCCCATTCAGATTAGGATCTGTCTTAACTCTGTGAAAACCACTATTATACATAGCTTACATGTACTCAGAGGGCAGTACTCAGATTGATATTTCTTGTGTCAAACTTAAGTACTTGTTAATTACTGCTTCTACTTTTTCCAAATGTCAGTGTGGCAGATCAAACACGAAACATAGGTAAACCTCAGAAAAGAAATTGTTTTACATCTAGAATGGTCTAATACTTATTTAGGAATTTGTGTTTGTTGTCAAGCTAAGTTTATTTAATAATATTAAAAGGCATAATTAGAATATGAGATTTAAGTGTATTAAATATTGAGGATCATATAAAACAAACACACTAAACAAATATGTTTCCTCTTTTTAAAAATTATTTGGCACTAGAATTTAATGTCATATGTTTCTACATAACCCTGGTTAGGAAATGAGTAGGGATTTTTTTTTTTTTTTTTCTGGAACATTAGAATGGGATATTTAGCAAACATTTTCTGACTCACAATTTGGAGACTGCAATTAATTCTCAATATAATTACTTTAATTAAAATCCACTACAATCTGGTTTGTGTAGTTAATTAAAAAAAATCCAAGGGTGGCAAGTCTTATGTTGAAAAAATATTTTGTTTTGTGTGGTATTGAGCAAAGCTTTCCTCAACTTTCATGTATTTTATTTGAAAAGATCCAAACTAAATCTCAAATAAGCATAGATTTAGTAAAATAAAAATAAACAAGACAGCCTCCTCAATACAAATCCATGCAAAAAGGAAGCGATTTTTTATTGATTTGAACAAAAGGACTATTTCTCGTATTTGTAACTAGTATACCTATGCCAATCTCAGAAAGTACATAGACTTGCTTATGTATTGTCTGGTTGAAAAATGACTAAGATTCTATTCTGGACAAGGCCATTTGGAAAGCCTCTTGGTGGTGGTCAAATAATAAATATGATACTATTTGGGGCTATATGGTAGAATACTGAAAGCTCAATTTGAATTCTTTTTAGCAGCTGAGTCACTGCAGGGCTTAGCAAGCGACTTTTATTTTTGCGCCTCAGTTTTTCTTGATCACAATTCAAAGGGAGAATTTCGATCAGAAAATATCATAAGTTGCTTAATGATGAGAAAAAGTTGAAGTCGGAGAAAGGGAAAAATAAAAATACTAATAAAGTCTTGTGGGAATTTTGCAAGCTAAGAGATGAAGGCCAGAGGTGGGTAAATTAACAACATTGACAAGTAGACACCATCAGTATTTTATGGGAGTCTGTCCAAAAGAAACGTGCCTCCGGGATGGCCTGTTTCTGGCACCAGGTGCCCGTTTATTTGATGTGTTGCTGCTGTGCCTTCATTTATTCACTCCCTTTATTCTATCAAACAGATTTGTGTTAACTAGCACCTATGGGATAGAGTGCTAGTGATTGGTGCCATCAGTAACGTGCGTGCTGATGTGACCGAACGTGACCTTGCTAAATTCTTCTCTTTCATCCTCACCCAGGCCTTATTTCAAGATGCGAGGCATTTGCAGGAATCACAAGATGTGGGTTAATATTTTAGGGATTGTGGGATCCATGGAGTTTGCAGTTCTGCGAAAACGTGCTTCTGGCTTTTGAACCCATCATCCTATTTCTCTTTCTTTCTTTCTTTCTTTCTTTCTTTTTTTTTTTTTTTTAACTTTTTTAAATGTTTATCTATTTTTGAGGGAGAGAGAGCCAGAGCGAGAATGGGGTAGTGGCAGAGAGGGAGACACAGAATCCGAAGCAGCCTCCAGCCTCCGAGTTGTCGGCACAGAGCCCGATGCGGGGCTCGGACCCACCAGCGGTGAGATCGTGACCCGAGCCGAAGTCGGCCGCCCAACAGACTGAGGCACCCAGGCGCCCCTCCATCGTCCTATTTCTCTTGTTGCCTTTATGCTACTGGAAAGAGCAAGGAATTCAAGACTAAGAGGCAAAACTTGGAGAGTCTGAAACTTATTTTAAATAACTTTGGCTCCTGGAGAAGGAGATGGCCAGTGGGAGTTCCACTTGTGCATGGTGAGGGCAGTCTGCTGCCTAGATTATGCTTAACGGTTTTGTGATTTATGTTTAGGTGGTAGCTGAGACTTAGAAGATGGGAGACCCAAAAGAAAATGGACACAACCTTCTTTTAATATTTTCCCTCGCTTTCATGAATCACCTGTGTTCGCCCCTTTCAGTTCACGGGGTAATCTTCAAACAACTGCAGAAAGAATGGGTTTGTAGGTAGGTCCATTCTTTTTAAGAAAAGATTTTTTTTATTCCAGTTGTACTTTCCTTGTATCCTGTCTGCTTTCTCTCTTTCTCTCTCTCTCTTTTATTGTTACACTCTGTGTACCTTCAAAGATCTATTCCTTTTCTTTAAAAAAAAAATGTAAAAGCTTTAGAGGTTTGTAAATCAGCACAGAAATGAACAATAGGTTGGTTTCTCCTTTTATAGTTAGGTTTATGAGAATGTAGAAGAAAATGACTTGGTTGGAAATAGATTGATTCCATGAAGCTAGGATAGGAAGGGCAAAGGAAAAGAGAATTTCTATGGCATTTTCATATGACACATGAATTCCATAGGGATTTGTCAGGTCTGAAGGATATTTTCTACATAGGGAGGACACTGACTGCTATGTAACTGATAACCTCCTAGGTAGTGTCCCTCCCTCTCTAGGCTTCTCTGACCCAGTGTAAGTTACAATCAGAGGGGAATTTCCTTATTTGAGGTCTTCTCACTTCAGTGACTTTCTAAGTAGAAATGAGAGAACCCAGAAAAGTTTTGAAAAAAGTTTTAGTTCTTCCTGGCAATTACATGTTCCCCCCACCCCCACCCCCACCCCGTATGTCATTTGGATGTGAGGAACTCTTATTACCTTAGGAACAAATATGGAATGGTTTTCTTGCAAAGTGAACTTGATTTGGGGTCAACAACTGGAGAATATTCCATTTTTTCTCCAGTGGCTTCACAATAAAATGTATGCTCAATATAACTGAGGAGAAAGACTAGAAATGTTTCTTTTTAGTCATGTGTGAATATTTGTATAAGTACAGTGAAGATAAAATTTGAGTAGTTAAGAATATAAAGGCAACACACTCTTCAATTTTCTTAACACTTAAAAATGTGCATACTATGGACAGATATCTAGGAATTTGCTTCAAATTTCCACTGGCTATGTTATGTAGAAACAGATACCATCATATTCCTTTTCTAAAAAAGTGAAAAAGAGAAGTAACAAAGAATAAATGTTTCATGGGCCATTGATTATAGGACTCAATATGATTATGTGTAGTGTGTGGGTGTGTAAGAGTGAATGAGAGAGAGAGGGAGAAAGAAAGACAATGAGAGAGAGAGAGAGAGAGAGAGAGAGAGAGAGAGAAAGGGAAAGATAGAAGAGAAAAAAGAGGTGTTTGATTGGTGGGATTAGGATATTTCTTATAATAATTTAAAAAATTCTACAGCTATGTTTAACACATGAATAAACTCTAGTCACAAACTTTTAACTCAGTTTATTCTTTAGATTTGATTTTTGTGTTTTCCTTCATCTAGCTGGCAAGATGGTCACTCTGTTGCTAAAAAGGATTCGGTAAAATTAAGATAATTATTTGTCATAATATCAGATCAATGAATTCGACCAGAATCATCCTCTGAAAGGTTTTAAAGTGGTCTAAATTAAATCTATTCAAAAATTTTGCCATAAAATAATGAAAAACAGACTAGTTAATGGGACAGTACCAAGATAGACACATTTAAAATTTGAAACCATTCTCTTCATATTGAAATATCTATTAATACTCTTATTTTCATACAAGAAAATCAATTTCCCAGAGTAATTCTTTTTCTAACTTTTAGAGAATTTTAAAATTTATTAAAATTTATTATTATTAAATTTTATTAAATTTATTAAATTTTAAATTTATTTTGAGAGAGAGAGAGAACACAAGTGGGGAAGGGGCAGAGAGAGGGCGCGAGAGAATCCCAAACAGGCTTTGCACCACCAGTGCAGAGCCCAGTGTGGGGCTTGAACTCACGAACCATGAGTGCATGACCTGAACCAAAGTCGGACACTACTGACTGAGCCACCCAGGTGCTCCTGCTTTTCTAATTTTTAAAATGTTAGCTATTAGGGCATGAAACTGACCTCATTTCTGATGCCGGTAGGTATGTGACATGTTAATAAACTCAGACATTGCTTTTCTTCTTTTCTAGTTTAACTCTTGAATTAAAAATTTGTTTCATACTGATTGCTGATCGATGCCAGCATGCTCCTATGCCTAGTATGAATTTTGAGGTTTTTTCACTGTAATTTAATATAAATAGCCTGTTTACCTGTGAGTTCCTTGATGTTTGGGATTATTATGTAGCACAATGTTTGGTCCATAGTAGATACTCAGTAAGTGTTTGTGGAAAGAATAAAATTTTCAAAATGACTCTTCTAGATGGATTGGCTAGCTTTAATTTGCTCCCTAAAAGTAGACTGCTTTCCTAAACTTATATACTATTTTGTTACTTTCTACTGTAAGTCATAACCAAACCCAGGCCTCTTAAGTATAGATGTACCTGAACTGATCTATCACTAATTCTACAAAAATGATTGAAAAATTTGTCCAAGGATTATTCCTTTGGATAAGTACATCACATATTAGTTGGTATTCAAATTAAATAGTAATCTACACATAAAAATTAAACTTAACAAAGTATGCCAAATTAAAAGTGAAAACCAAATATCTAACCTTACTACACATGACTGTTGCTGAATTGAGAATTGAGACAAGCTACTGTGCTGTCCATGTATTTGCCAAGGTCAGGTTCAGTTAACAGCCAACACCACGGAGCAGTGCGCAAAGGTGCTGGTTAGAAGGACGTGCCCACCACCCACCCCATAAAACACTTGTAGGCAGTAAGAACTCCAGACACATATTAGTGAAGAGACTCTTACTAACTTATACAGGAGCACTGAACCCCCGAATTTCCCTCTGTATCTATACAGAGATGATGTTTGTGATGCAGAGAGCCTTAATATCCATAAATATCCAAATAACTCCAACAGACCATTTATTTATTTAAATTTTATTTAAATCCAAGTTGGTTAACATATAGTGAAATAATGGTTTCAGGAGTAGAATTTAGTGATTCATCACTTACATACAACACCCAGTGCTCATCCCAACAAGTGCCCTCCTTAATGCCCATTGCCCATTTAGCCCATTTGCCTACCCAACACCCCCCAGCAACCCTCAGTTTGTTTTATAGAGCATTTGAATCTTATACTTTCTAGATTATGGAAATGAACAACTTTTCCTGGAACATTATCTACTCTTTCAGGGAAGGTAAATAATCAAATGTCTTAAAGATACAGTACTAAGTATGCCTCCTGATTTTCTTGTTTGCCCTTAATTGATGAGCCTGTGCCTCGTCTCCTACAGACCACTCTGAGTCTCCTTATAGATTATAGAATTTAAGGAGATTATAAATATCACTCATTCATTCATTCTTTAAATAATTCACCAACTATTGGGAGTTTCAATAAGTTTGTACTGGGGGTAGAGAAGTAAAAAGAAACCCCAAACTGGAAAACAAAGCAGCCAAAATAAAAAACAAATAAAGCCAGAAGTAACTTGTCTTCATAGGATGAACATGAAAAAGTTCATATACATAAAGATATTGTTATGAAGGAAACGCTTAATGCACTATTATCAGATGTAAAAGTTGGAAGGACCAAATAAGAAACACAGAAGTACACAGCATGCTGGTGTGTGTGTGTGTGTGTGTGTGTGTGTGTGTGTGTGTGTGTTTCCCAGCTATTGCATGCACCTACAATGCCCCCTTCAGGAGAACATCACTGACCACTGTCCCACTCCCGGCGGGGCTAAGGAAACCATTGCTGCCTTCTCCGTACCTTCTGTGACCTCGTTTGTAGTTCTTCAGTTGTCTTTACCATGTGATTAGAAATGATCTCTTTGGAGCACTTAGTTGGTTCAGTCAGTGGAAAAGCTTTACTTTTGGGGGGACAGGGAACTGAAGTTCACTCTTGGGCTGTCAGCAGCAAGGTTGTGGCAGGAGCTGGAAAGGACACGGCATGTCCTAGGGTGGCCTGCTTTGGGCACGGAGTGTGGCAGCGGCTCTTGGTAGCCTGCATTTCTTCCTCTTAGCCCACCTCTGATTTCAGCCCAGCTTTGAGTGACATACCCTGGGAGTCCAGACTCATCTGCTGGCAGGTATGTCTTGTTTTCCTGGGAACGGGCTCAGAGAAATACAGACGGGGTGGCAGGGATACCTGTCCCTGGGAGCAATCCTTCACCAAGACTCAAATCAAGACACCAGCATAAGTAGCAGAGGTCACTAAGCACTAAGTGGCTGGCGCTTTTCTGCTCCAGATTTCCACATAATACCCAACACAATTTCTCTACAAACAGACACACACTTCCCTTATTTGTAATTAAGTCCAGCCAAGGACAACTTGACTGATACTTTTTGTTTTAGAACATCTATCTTCTAATTGCTGTGTAAGATTTATATCATTTGAATATTTGTCTTATTGGGTGTCAGGGAACCCTGGATAGGAAACATGTACAAACCCAGGTAATAGCTCAAGGGATAAACTTGCCCAGCTCTACTTGGAAACCTTTATAATGACCAACGGTAGATGCTATGAGTTGCAAGATTTAAAGAATCCTCAGGAAGAAGAATGTATGCGCTGAGCGTTCCCAAAACCTTCAGCCTTCTGGGGTTACTCTGTCCTTTCAAATACAAATTCAATAACTGAACCCCTCCTGCACAAAGGCACTAAATGATGCAGTCAGTCTAATACCTTGTCTCTTATTTCCCTGGGTAGGGGAGTGGAGGAGAATGCGTACAAGATGCTCTCAGCTCATATATCCTCCCATTGGCTGTTCCTGTCTCCCTTTAATTCACTCTGTATCAGCCATCCTGCTGTACCTGTCTCCTGCCCACACCAATTCATTCTAAGCCACAGTCACCTGTCCTCTATTCCTCTTTTGTAGCACCAGCCCCGACCTGCTACAGAGAACTTTACATGAAGGCTTGGTGAAAGTGGCAAGGAATTACAGCACAAATCAGTAAACAACCTAAGTTCGAGTAAGTGAATAACCTTATCTCAAGTTCATCGGCCATTTCTGCTCATATTTTCTTTTGGGCCACTGGCCTGCTGCCATTTTTGTGGGTCCATTCTCTCACTCTAGGGTCTTTTCCCCCCGCATCTTTCTCCTAGTTCCAAATTCACCTCCCACCCATTTCAAAGAAAACCTTTTCAAAATAGACATTATAACTACATGTAAAATTTACTGATAATTCGTTCCATGGAAGAATTTAGCTTCTGTTTTTCAACCTTATTCCAGTCTGCCCCAGACTTTGCCTTTTGAAGTCCCAATATATCCTCTCAAACAAAATGCCAGTTTGCAATACATATTTAGCAATCCAAGAATTGTTAGAAATTTTGAAAATCACAGCTTTTCTTTAACTGCTTAAAGATCAAATTCTTAGGTGGTTTCAAGGTCAGAGCATTACTCATAGCTCTGTGACCAGGGGCTTTTGTTAAAGGAAGCAGGACAGGAGTAGACTTTGTTACCCTTCCCTTTGTGAATAGAAAATCCAAGGGTCAGAATTTACGCCATCTGCCCCTCCTCATGGCCAAATCCAGCTCCAACTGCCTAATATGGGCTGTGGTCCCATTGAGACTGAGGGTCCCATTGAGACTGAGGGTCCCATTGAGACTCAGACTGAGGTCTGAGAGACCTATACTGTAGCTCTAGAGGATGTCTCAGGTTCACATCATGGGGAAGGACCAGAAGTAAGAGAGATAGAAAAGAAGTTTTTACAACTTCTGCCAAAATATATATCTTTGAATTGGGCTTGGGATGCTACATTGACTGCCTTCTAGTGCTGCATCATGAAGCCAAAATTGTTTTCCCGAAATTCACTAAGCCAGACTCTAGTTTCTAAGGATGCGTGAGGTGGGGAAAGCAGAGAGCTGTTGGTGCTAACTTAATGGCGTTATTCATTTCTTCATGTTCTTTTTTCTGAGTACATTTCCAGTCCCATTCTCTTTCTCGCTCCTTTCTGGGACTCCGATGACACATAAGTTGGATATTTTGTTATAGTTCCACAGGTTCCTGAGGTGTCTCCCCTCTTCTTCCCCTGCCCTAGTCCTTCTGTTTTCTGTTTTCAGACTGGAAAATTTCCATTGTTCTGTCTTCAGCTTCATTGATTCTTCACTCTATCCTTTCCATTCTGCTATTGAGACCATCCATTAAGTTTTTTGTTTGTTTTTGTATTACATTTTTCAATTCTAAAATTTCCATTCGATTCTTCTTTATATTTTCTTTGCTGAGACTTTCTATTTTTTTTATTTATTTCAGTCATGTGTATAATTGTTTGCTGGAGCATGTTTGTTGGATTGCTGCTCTAAAATCATTGTTATTTATTTATTTATTTATTCATTTTAGAGAGAGAGAGAGCATGAGCGAGGCAGAGGGGCAGAGGGAGAGAGAGAGAGAGAATCCCAAGTAGGCCATGCTCAGCACAGTGTTCAACATGGGGCTAGATCTCATGACCCTGGGATCATGACCCGAGCCAAAATCAACAGTTGGTTGCTCAACTCACTGAGCCACCCAGACACCTCCATTGTCAAGTATTCCTAGCCTCTGTGTCATCTGGGTGTTGGTGTTTGTTGGTTATGTTTTCTGATTCGTGCTGAGATTTTCCTGGTTCCTGATAGGCTGAGTGGTTTTTGACGAAAATATAGATGTCTGGATCTTATGTAAAACCTCTGTGATAGTCGGCCTCCCCTGACTCAGATCAGGTAGGTGAAGAAGGGCACTGCCTCGTGACTGCCACGAGGGGTGGAAATCCACGTTTCTCACTGACAGCTGGAGAAGAGGTGATCCTCATTATTGCTGGGTGTAGGTGTGGGTGGAAGGTCAGGCTTCTTGCTAGGTCTCTGCTGATACTACTCTGGCTTGGAGGCGGGCGGGAGTGCCTTGTTACTGCTCCTCACATGGCCTCCACCAACACCGTGGGGCTGAAGAGGTCCTTCTTACACTAGGCAGTGATCAAAGTTTTGATTTTTTTCTAGGCCACCTCTGACACCACCCAGTGGGATGAGGGAGGGGCAGGGATGGAAATCTAGCCTCCCCAGTGACACTAACGGGATGGAGTTGGGTGGCGTATGGGACCTGGCATAGTGAAGAGCCCCGTCGTCATTTGGGTCTCCTTTGATACCAGTCTAGTGGAAGGGTTGGGGCACTTCATTATAGCCTGGCAAAGGTGGAAGGCTGTGTACCCTACTTGGACTTTGCTGGTGAGAGTATGGTTGGGGGGGGGGCACAGTTTTGTCTGTGGTATTTAGCTGGATTAGGATGCTTATTTTACAGAAGTTTTCTGTCTAGCTGTGATGTTCCTTTGGATAATGGGAGCAGGTTTACTGTAGCTTTTTTTTTTTTTTTTTTGGTAGCTGTTGGTGTTTCTGAATTCCTGGCTTATCCAGAAAGCAGTCTGGAATACCTGAAGCAAAGAAAGCACAAAATCCCAAACCCAAAAACCTAGAGAACTTACCACTGTGTCTTTCCATGGTTCTCAAAATCTCTAGCCAGACTTCTTTGTTCTCTGTAGCTTTCAGGATCTTCTTACATTGGTTTTATGTATAATGTCTCTGTTTGTTTATGCTCTAGTTAGCATAAGGAAACTTAGGCTGGGGAAACTACTCCAGCTCCATTTTTCCAGAAGTAGAAATATCTCCGATGTCAAGATAGAGTAACTTTGAGGTTTTAGAGGCTCAGTGGGCTCTCCTGAGACTCTCATTTGTGGTTGTCTGTTTTGGTCTTAATGCTGAACCACTCCGAGCAGTATCTGGCTGTGTAAGAGGTGTGCCTCCTCCTGCCCAGACACTACCATGTTCCAAACCCATTACCCGGCTCCATCCTGATATCCTTATGTACGTATCTACTCATGTGCTTCTACTGGGTCCTTCCCAGTGTCTAGTCTACGTCTGTCCTCTGTTGAGAAACTGAATAAAAATTCTCTGTAGGATGGAGAACGAGTACTAAGAGGGATAAAAATAATCTCAATTATGCTATAATTTGACATGCTCTAATATTTGTTCAAGTCAAATTTAAATTTATCATTTAGTGATTTTGTTTTTAAATGGGCGTATTTGAATCGCCCAAAACAACTGTTTTCTCGAGAGAAAAAAGTTTCATTCTCTTCGTAAGGAGACTGTTGTATGTGTGTTATATTGCTGAATAGTAGAGAAAGACTAAATAATATTGGAGATAATAGTGTAAATGAAAAAAATCTCCACTTAAATACTGTCGCTGTCTTGTTAGAGAATTAACTTGCATAATTATTTTTAATTCCAAATGCCTCCATATTGGCCATCTGTTTTTTCCTGGCATTGAGAGTCAAGAAAGACGAGGCAGAAAGTACGTGAAATAAAATGGTTCCTAATGAAGAAAGTGTGTTTAACCTTAGAACCCTAATATCAAACCCTAATATTAATTAAACTAATATTATGCCTTCATAATTTTCTTTCAAAAATAATTTCCCCCCTCTGAAATGTCTTGGACAAGCTACTTCTTACTACCAGCCATGTCTCAAGGGATGAGTACTGACTGGAAATTTTGAGCTTCTATAAAAGTGTTTATTAAATTTTTGAATAATTGTATTAAATACCAACAATAAGCAATCATCATTTTCATGTTTGTTGAGCAATTGCTCCTTGTTGAACCACAAACTTGGGATACAGAATTCAGAATAAAGGGCAAAGTACAAGAAGTTCTTTGCATGGGTAATGTATTCATAGATGCTAAGAAACAAATAAACCAACCAATCAACCAAACAAACCTCAACTAAAAATGAATTGAACATGAAAATAGCATTAGAACAAGTTTAAAATACCTGGGGGAAAAATAAATCATAATAACAGTGTGTATTAAACACATTTTTTTTGAAGAGCTTATGTCCACCTTTTCTCTGCTTTATGCAACTTTCCCCCCTTTAAACTTAGAATGGTTTAAGGGGAAGAGGGTTGTTATATCATTTTATTTTTCTTTCAGTTACAAAGGAGACATGAGAGTGTGGAAATGTCTTCAGGACTCATATCCTCCAACTACCTGTCCAGTGAGGATATCCCTTCTAAGGATCATGTCTGTCTAAACTACAGCAGGAGCAGAGAACTGCTCCCACTTTGAGGCATGACTTTTTTTCCCCCTCTAGCTTCAATTGGTGGAGAGTCTTTCCTCATACTAAGCTGAAGTGTTCCTCTATGTTCTAGTTTGGCCATAGGGAGTAATTCTAGGCTCTCTTCCATATGATGGGCTTCAAATGATTTTTTTCTCTTGTAGGTTCAATATTCTCAGGTTCTTCAGCTATTCCATTTTGATAGTTATTCTAGACATTTTAGTACTGTAATAACCTTTTTCCTTCAATGCTCCCTAGGTCATAAATGTATCTACTAAAATATGATTAGAAAGTCAATTTTAAAAAAAATTCATTTCAGTTCAATTCAGGGAATAGTTATCAAGCACTTTTGATGTGCCAGACACTCTGTTGGGCCTTGGGGACTATGAGAGTGAACACGACCATCTGTCCTCCTGAAGATCACAGTTAGCAGAGACAGATATTCAATGAGTAATTACAGCTGTGATGAGGGTTATGGAAGAAGTTGTAAAGTTGTCTAAAGCAAAGGGAGTTTAATGAATCCTGGAGAATCATGGAAGGCTTCTATGATGAGGAGATGTTTCAGTGAAGTCTTGAAGCATGAGTAGAAATTAGCCGGGATGCTAGAGGTTCAGACAGTGGGAATGGTACATGAGGAAGCCTTCAGGTTCCCAAAGTCCAAGGGAAGACACTGTTTAGGAGGAGGATTCCACGGTCTCATATCAGTGCAGAGTCTTGAGTGGCTATCACCACTAGGTATTGGAAACTCCATTGTTCAGAAAGGAGCAAGCCCTTGACTCTTCTTTCTGTGTGTGTTCCCTGGCTTTCACACTGACGCCTCTACTTATTTACATCACAGTTTTAACAACTGCCCTGGTTATATGAACATATTATCTCAGAAATAAATGCTTCAAAGGTTTTACGTTTGGAAAAAGTGCTCAAGGCAGACAGTCACTCTTTCTACTTGGCTATATTTACGTGCCACATGGCCAATCAGGTAAAGACCAAAAGGTGTTTAATAGATTTAGCATAAAGGAAGTCATTGGTGACATTCCAAAGAGCTCTTCGTGGCTTGGTGGGAGAGGAAGTCAGATGGCAGTAGGGTAGAGAGTGAATAAGAGGTGAGCTAGAAAATACAGAGAATGCAGACACTCTAAAGGATCTTGGGTGTAGAAAGAAGAAAAGAGATGGGATAAATATCCAGAGGACAAGAAGAATAAAGAAATGTCAGGGTTTTGTTTTTTTTTAAAGGAAAGATGATCACAAGATTAAACATTGCTGGAAGTACACGACTATTTATTTAAAAGTGAGAAATATGGGAAAAAGTTTCCCCCAAAAGAGGCCTTACCTATGACCTTTGGTTATTTCCAATTTGGTTTAGAAGGTAAATATGAAACATAAGTAATGGCATAAGAATAAGACATCCTATAAAAAGAACTTTTGTTGTGAACTAGTTGTGTGATGAGAAAGGGAAGAAAAGAGAAAAGAAAATTAGGTACTATACATTGAGGTGACAATGCTTTCAAAAGGTGGTAGCAAGCTAGAGATCAATGTGGGCTGGAGGTTTAAACACAGAAGAGAGCTTGAAGTTCATCTTGACGTTCAATCAGTTTGACTTTAGGCAAGTTATGTAGCCTTTCGAAGCTTCTGCTTTCTGTTTGTAAAAAGGGGATCATGATGCTGAACTCACACGCTTTGTGTTTGTGAAGAGGAGATAGTTCTTGTAAAGCTCCTACTTTGATTAACGTACAATAAATGATAGTTCACGTAAAATAATAGAACATGGGACTTGAATGGCAGAGACGCTATTTCTCTATCATGGTTTGCACATAGTAGGTGTTCACAAACCACTGGAGAGAAAAAAGAAAAAAAGTGAAATGCACAATGTAAGCAAATATGTGAAACTTAAAAAATATATGTGAGGGCAAATGATGACAAATTAGATGGATCTAAAGTTCATTGTGTTCACGATATTAGGAAAATCTGGGCGATCAGGGTACTTGGAAGCTAACTCAGAAATGGTAAATCATGATATATGTATTAATGACATTATCTGTTATAACAGGTATAAATCTTAGTTCAGAATGATGCAGAAATGTAAGAAACATAACTTGATTCTTCTATATAGCAACTAAATTTTTCTTTGAATTTTTTGTTGTTGTTGCTGTTGTTTAGTTTTTATTTTATAATCGTAACTTAACTCTGCAATACAGCTAGACCTGGAGGAGAGTAAGGAAACTATGGAACCCACAGTACTACAGTGAGAGCACAAAGATTATGGAATATTTCAGGCAGATGGGGGTGAAGGGGTGCTTTCCTGTGCTACAGAAGGAATGGCCTGATAGTTAAGATAAAACACAAGTCAAATTTATTAGGTTTGTCCATAGTCAGCAATGGTGATCTTCTTCCTGGTCTTGCTGTTCCTGGGCCCAAAAGTCTCCACAGCTTCCACAATATTCCTGCCCTCTTTCACCTTGCCAAAGATCATATGCTTGCCATCCAACCACTCAATCTTGGCAGTGCAGATGGAAAACTGGGACCCACATTAGTGTGGGTCTAGCATTTGCCATGGACAAGATGCCAGGACCTGTATGCTTCAGGATGAAATTCTCATCGTCACATTTCTCCCTATAGATGGACTTGCTGCGAGTGCCATTGTGGTGTGCGAAGTCACCACCCTGGCACCTAAATCCCAGGATAATCCTGTGAAAGCAGGAGATTTTAAACCAAATTCTCCGTCTCCAGTGCTCAGAGCACAAAAATTCTCAAAAGTTGTTGGAACTCTGTCTGCAAACAGCTCGAAGGAGACATGGCCCAAAGGCTCGCCCTCTAGCACGGTGTTGAAGAACACAGTGAGGTCGCAGGTGGCCTCAGGGGGCAGCATCTGCAAGACCTCTTTGAATCTTCAGTTCCTGAGGCCATCAGACACCTACACTGTCTCTCTTTTCCCTGGCTTGGGTCTAAGTTCCAGGGAGATGTATGCAATTTCAAGATGTTATATGACCTATTTTGTTTTTGAGTCATCCATCCACAGAAATATTTGCTGACCAATCCATGGTTCCATTTAGTCTTTGCTCTCTGATCCATATAGTAAACTCTTGAGACAACTCTCATTCTTGTCCATCGAGGGCCTCAGGTCCAATGGATCTCTCTGGTATTTTCATGTCAGGCTTGAAAACTGAAACATCAAGCTTTTATGCTATTCCCTAGTAAGGGACTTCTCCTGGGACGTATCTATGGCTTCATTTGCCTTGATGCCTAAGTTGTGCCTTTATCACTTCCTTGGGTTTATGATCTAAGAGAAGGGGCAAATATCCATCTTTGTTCTCTGTCTCCCAGACCACCTCAGGGTCTTGCCTCCTCAATGAAGTTCTAATATGGAGAGCAGAGTCAATACTATCTCTAAACCACCATACTTTTTCTTTCTTCTGCTGTCCCCCAGCCTAGTAGATTACTTTTCTAGTATTCAGGGAAGATCCCTCCCTTTATAATTTTTGATAGCTCCCCCCCCAGATTCATTTTTGCCCCTCAAATAATCATTTTGTGGCGTTATGATTTTGGCAAATATAAACCAGGCACTCATAGGAAGCTTCTGTTTTCTGCGTTACCCTGTCACGCCTGTATCCTGAGGAAATAACTAGAATAGACAGATTATTTGCCTGAATTAGGTGAGCAAGTGGAAAAGGGGAAAGTGGGAACTTTAGGAAAAATCCATTCATATTTCAGCATCCTGTGATAATGACAATACATTGCATTACCTTACAATTTGCTGCATAACTTGTAAAAAGTAAATTGATAGAAGCCCTATATTTGTTATTGAAATTTGATCAGTCTTCTCCAGCAATGCACTTTTAGCACATTTTTATTCATCTGAATTCTTTATCCACATTGTTTGGAAACAAATTCTGTACAAATTCCTTTAGCTCACCTGATGAAAATTTAGACTAGTTGTTAATGTCTGACGATCACAATTCTGAGATTATAGTGGCAACATTTTTGGATGCTCATTACAGTTCATTTTACAAAGGAGATTACCCTAATCCAGACTCTGTTCTGTTGGAAGAGTCTTGGAAAGTCAGTATTGATTTTTGCCCAAGGTTTCTTGGTCACTTCCCAAGGGCATAAAATTACTCTTGGCAGTTTTGTGCTAAGTAGTATAGCATATACTATTTTTACTTACTTAAAACTTTATTCAATATAAAAATCAATTAGCAGGTTGGAAGATTCCCAGTTTCAGTCAATGCCTTCATGGAAATAAATTTCTGATCGGTGCTTTGTATCATTGGCAAAATATTAGGATGAATTTCATTTCATTTTTGAATCTAAGGAGTGTTACATGGGTTTGTAATTGCTTTTGTTACCCAGGCAGTTTCTCTACGAGATATCCTCTCCACACCAACCTCAGGATAAAAGCTGGCATCCCTCAGAGATACCTGTCGGATTTGATGTTCTAGCATCAACATTTTTAATAACACGGCACAATGAAATTGGGGATTGGCAAGGTGATGACTCATGGCATAAGTATTCAAGATTGCCTTTCTAAATGTCCAAGTAAATATTCTAGGTTTTGGACATAAACCTCCAGTGCTATGTAGAAGGATTCACAGTTAAGGGTAATACAACCCTTTGGGAAAGTTCCTAAAGAAGTTTGTGATCTGTACTAGTTGCGAAAGCCCAAGGACGAGTACAGCTGTAGGACTTCTTGCCCCCATGACAGCAGCAGGTATGTTGTTAAAATATACTATTCAAAGTGCGTGTGATGTTATTCTTGAACAATTGATGTCTCTGGGCCATCTGGCATTTCATGGGTAGGCACTGCACCAGCACCATGTGGTGAGGTGCCAGAGGCAGGAAATTGTGGTTTATTTCATTGTTTTGCTAAGAAAGACTCAGAAGTCAGTCATTGCATGACATTTCTGCAAGTGTCTTCCAGTTGGAGAGAACACACTTAGACAGTGGAATAATGAAAGGGTTGTGCAATGAGTTTGTATGTGTGTATGTGTGTGCAATACACAAAGTCAAGCCAGGGGTATGTGAAGGTCTGGTTTTGTTTCTGGAGAAGATAGAGAGTGATATGACTGCTAGCACACTTCTGTTCAAACTGAGTGAAGTAATTCAAGGAGGCACACATCTTAAAAGGTTAGGATTCCATTTTTCTGTTTTCTTCCTAAGATACATGATATATACAAATGAGGGACACCTCTTGAATCCTGCCTGAGTGTATCTGATATTAGTCCTGCGGTTCAGACACATTCATGTAGGATAACACAATAAGAATCCTAGGTGTCAGGGCTTTCATCAGGAGCATTAGAAAATTCCAGGCATAATCTTGCAAAACCACCTTACTTGTAATGTCTCTCAACAGCTGTCAGTTTCATGTCTGTGGTAGTGTTTGTAATAATCAAAATCATTGCTGCACTTGGCCAGAACGTCACAGAGTGGCTAACTACAGGTCTTACTGTACAATTATATTTAAAATCAGAATGATGGACTTGAGATTTTCATGAGTTAAAGGGACCAGGATGATTTGGGCCCTGATGCCTATTACGTGTGAAGAGGGGCAAATTACTAAACCCACTAAACCCATATCAGTTTCATTATGAAATCAATAATAACTTACTTAAAGCATTGTTTTAAAGATAGTTGAGAAAACAAGTATGAGATCACAGACCTGGATTTAGGGTTCAATAACTTTTAGTTGAATCTTTTTAGGTAAATTTCAATTAACTTAAAAAACCCCCGTTTCTAATGCGGTTTTAAATGAATAATGACTCCTAATAGAGTTTAGAGTACAAGGGGTGTGACTTTCTATTTGATTTTTGATTTTATTTTTTGAACAATGAATATCATTTCCCCCCCAGATTTTTGGTATGATAGAATGGATAAGGGTTTTGGATTTGTGTGTGTTTGAATTTTCCATTTGTTTCAGCCTCTTAGATTTTAAGAGATGGGTGTCTGTTGCAGGAGCTGAGAGGTTGCAAGAAAGCAGTAGCGATCAGCTCTGCTTCAGCAAAGTACAGACAATGTGAATTGCCTAACAAGGTACAGGCTTTGAATAATGTTGCCTCTGAAACTCATTCATTTGTGACAACACGTTGGCCACTCTTACTTGGCACAATGTTAAAGATACCACTGATCAGTTTTCTTTTTTTAATGTTTATTTATTTGATGAGAGAGAGAGAAAGAGAGTGAGAGGGAGGGAGAGAGAAAGAGAGAGGGAGAGAGAATGAGTGGGGGAGGGGCAGACAGAGAGGATCCGAAGCGGGCTTTACACTGACAGTAGAGAGCCCGATATGGGGCTTGAACTCAGGAACTGTGAGATCAGGACCTGAGCTGAAGTTGGATGCTTAACCGACTGAGCCACCCCGGCACCGTGCACTAATCAGTTTTCAACTGAGTATTTGGGCCACATGGACGTAGCCAGCCTTCAGTTTCCAGAAACTTCTCTGGGTCATTTGGCATTGCTTTATGTTGGGCAGGAAAGAAGCTAGTCATCTGAATGCTTGTTTTTGAAAAATTCTCAGTCCTGAATAATTGAAGAATCACACATTTTTATTCTTAGAACTCACTTGATCATTTTAACATTCGATCATTTATTTCTTCATGCATTCAAGTTTTTATTTATTCAAACATTCATACATTCACGCATTCAAGAAATAAGTTAAATGCTGGCACAGGTAAGGCATTGGGCTAGATCACCTACTCTGACTAATTCACCTGGACGAATGTTCAATGTGCTCGTCAGGATTGTGGGAGTCCCGGTTTGTATTAGGGCTCTCCAGAGAAACAGAACCAATGTGTTTGTTTGTTTCTTCCTTACAAGAAGTTGGCTCATGCAATTATGGAGGCTGAGAAATAAAAAAATCTGAAGTTTCTAGGCTCAAGACCCGAGAAGAACTGACATTTTAGTTGGAGTCTGAAGGCAAGAAAAGAACCATCATCTTGGTTCAAAGCAGTCGGGCGGGAGGAGTTCTCTTTTGCTTGTTTGAGAGCCAGGCTTTTTGTTCAAGTCTTCAACTAGTTGGATGAGGTCCACCCACATTACGGACCTGCTTCACGTAGTCTAATCCAATATGAATCTCACTTTAAAACACCCTTATGGACACATGCAGCATAATGTTTGACCAAATATCTAGGCACCCCGTGGCCCAGTCAAGTTGAGACGTAACACTAATCACCACACTGTTTTCACTGTTGAAATAATAAAATGTTGAACTCAATAAAACACCATATTATAAATCAGAATTCGTCTTTAGAATGCTTATTTTCCAGAGCTTGATAGTTCTTCTTTAGAGAGTCTGTCATTTCCTCTCAGCTCTAGGACTTATTTTGTTTTCTTCAAAATTCCAAGTACTCCTAAAAGTTATTGACCAGTGTCCTGTTTTAGAATCCTCCTAAAGTTTGTCTATTTACCTGTTATTAAAATATTCAAATATAAATCCAGCCCTAGGAAGGAACAAATGTTACTTCAACTTTTCAAAACTCATCAACATCTTGAGGACCATAATATTTAAGAGCACATTTGTCTTATATTACATATGTCCTCAGATATTTCAAACTTTCCTGTGTGCAGAATTTCCACTGGAATGATTGTCTTTATTCAATTGCCATAAAACAACTCCCACACCAAGAAAGCCGCCTTGGGTTTTTACATATTTTAAGCAGGTTCATAAAAAACAGGTCCCTTGCCCTTTTGTAGAGAGAAAAGAGCAATAAATATATTTAATATCATTCCAAGAAGTGTGAACATAAAGTGAACTTTATGCATCTTGATTCTAATTGCAAATCATTCTTGCTCCGTTATGGTCACGTCACAGATAATCAGATTCAATCAGAGGTTACCTTTAAGAGCAAATCCTTGGCCCAACCTACTTATTTTCTCCAACTTTCTGGCTCTCACCCTCCTCTGGCACCCTCAGGGTCTTCTGTTCTCCCTGCTAAATTCAAGAGCTTCCCATTGGCTCTTGCTGTGGCTCCGGGGTTTGGAGTCACTCAACCCGAGTCTACAGCGATACCTCAAGATGAGAGGAAATTAGTGTGACTTCAGCTGAATCATGCCCTTCAGTGAGAATGCGTGTTAACCCATATGCCCTTTTGTTTATGCTCTTCATCTAGTTAACGGTGACAATTTAAATCCGGTGAAAAAAGATTGTTAAAAATTAAATTTGCTTTGTGTTAAGATATGCAACGAACCATGACCATGTAAATAACTTTTTTTTTTTTAATACTTTGCTCCAAGGTTGGCCCACCCTATAGCTAGAAGAGCTAGCTAGAATAGATGTGGCGTCCCTTGGAGCGATGTGCCCTATGCTGTTCACCACGTTTCTCCTGTGTTCTGACCTGTTGACAATAACAATAGACACTTAGGTGGTACTTATCACATGCCAAGAGCCGTTCTCCACCCCTCCTCTACCAAAAAGCGTTGGTACCCTGGGAGAAACTCTCAGTTCTCACGTGGTGGAACTCACACCCCCCACACCCTGCATTCTCCAGGTGGGAGTGTTTTCATTATCATTTCTCCACTGACTTCTTTTCCCTGCTAAAGTATCTACCACTCAAAATCCCACCAGAGGACACAAATCTTGTTCTGGAAAACTATATATTCCGGAACAAGTCTTCCTAAATCTCACTAAAGAACCCTTCCTTCCCCTATGCCTTAGTTCAGTTAACACCTTAATTGATGAGTTTTTCATTTCAGTGATCAGAAATCTCATACCCTTGTTTTAGGTCTCTAACGCTTGACCACTGAACTTCCTTCATAAATAAATTCCATCTGCCCACAAGGCAGGCATCCAGTGGCTTATAGCTAGTTGAATTTTATTTTGAGGGCTAAATTACAGACAGATCTTTCTTCCTGAAATTAGTGAAGACTCAATTTGTATCGAATAAAAAAATTGACTCCATGAAATCAGATATTAGATTAAAATGCTTTTAGAACATTTTAATATAATTATAAGATGATTAAACTTAAATTCAGAAATTGAAAGGATAATTTTTTTTAATGGAACACTTATTCTAAGTAAGACTATTAAAAGATTACATTGAATAAACAATCTGAAATTTCAAATGTAAGTAATAACATAGATTTTTAGTGGAGATTTCAGAGGAGATTTTTAGACATCATAATTTTCTGAAACTGGCATATATTATAGAAATAATTAGTTGCAGATTTCTAAAGTTCTAAAAAGAATCCATTTAATCTCTATCTCTTGTGTATTATGATGTAGAATGTATTCATGTCCAGATTCTTTCTTTAGGTGAACTGCTTGACTTGAATGAGACAGAATGTAACTGAATATTGATGGAAAAGTTTGAATATTTTTGACAGTTGAAATGGCTTCAGGCTTTCTACAACATTTATGACTTTCTTTTTGGTTTTACAGCAGTACTTGTGTAGGTTTTGTGTATCGCTCATATTAGCTCTCTGGAATTGAGAGATGAGGTGAGGCCTGGAAAACTCCCCCAACAAGGTCAAGTTCCTGTTGACTAATTCTATGATTGCCAAGAACAGTCTCTGAGTCCTTGAGGCCAAAGGCTGTGGTACAGGCTCTGCTTGGAGCTGAATGTGGTTTCTGAGAGGCTTCAGCTCAGGGGATGAGGAGAGGCTCCAGGAGGCCTTCAGTCACACATTCACAAACCAGTGTGATGGGGGGAAATTGTGGGGCTGGTGAAGGGTCTGTGGGTGTGATGAATGTCTGAATGACTCATGGGGGAGGGGAGTGTTAACAGGACTCTCCACCAGATGCCATTTGCTATAATTTTCATACGATACACTTGGAAAGCCCCCCTCATGGAAGAGAGGTTACTGTTATTTGTCTCTTTCAAAAGGGCTCCAGTAGAGAAGAACATTTTCATTTTCAAAAGTCCTGACATTCCCTGAAAGGCTGTCTAACTAGTCTACGCACCTCAGCCCATCCCCTCGCCCGAAATATCGTTGCTTCTCCCTCTTTGAGACTTGCCTTCCTCCTACTGCAACTTGAATCACATGGGGCCCACACTGGGGTCAGCTGTTCATCACTTCTTTCAGCTGCGTCTTAGCTACCCAAGGTTAAACTCTCTACTTGGGTCTTTGCTTTATATTTTAGTATTATTTTAAACACTAAATGAGCTTGGAGGACTTGTTTCCCCTATCACCCTGCCATAAAGGTAATAACTTCTTATCTTAGGAATGTTGGTAAAATAAAAAGAAAACACAATTATTTATGGTTCCACTCGACCAAAATAAACCATTGTTTATAAACACTAATTGTCCTAGCTCCTCAGCTCCTACCTTTGGCCCTGCATACCACTGTGGGACTCCTTTCAGTGTGGACTTTTATCATATATTTATAACTGTTTTAAGAGTTGCACATATCCACTGTAGATAATTCGGCAAATGAAAAAACTGTATGTACAAGAAGACATACCCACCACCAACGTTCACGTTCTAGCACCTTTCTCCACCAGTCACGGTTCACTGTTAGTGAGTATGAAAGAAGGTTTCTTTTATTGCCAAAACTTTCTATAAACATTACTTATGAAAGCTGAATAGAAGAGAACATTTTAGGGATCTACTAGATCCCTAAAACAATGTCTTCAGAGTATTTCCAGTCTATTATTTGGTGAAGAAACAAAGCATATGGACCATCACTGAAAAGCCTGGATCCCAGAGTAACTTCTTGTACACAATCCTGCCTTTTCTCCCTTCCTTTTGTAGACTTTGTTCTTTAATAAACGTCTTGTACCCAAACCACATCTCCAGGTCTGTTGCCCAACATCCATATCTATGACATTCAAAAGAAACCAGAAAACTTTTGTCTCATTTTGGTTTTTCCTCCAGAGTCCTGCAAATATGAATTCCCTGAAAATGTATGAAGAGTTACAGAAAGAAATGGTAACTTGTATTCTTTTAGTCCTTTTATATACTTCTTACTGCTTTGTTTTATCTGTATCTTTACAGATATTTATCTTTTATTTTATCTGTATCTTTATCTTTTATTTATTTGTAGTTCACATGGGATATTTCAAAACACAGATGATGATTATTTTTCACATAATAAATAGTATGGAGTACCTTACTGAGGGCAAGGTGCATATTAAATGCACTTCCTGTTGTTGCTAAGAAATAAGACTGAATGAATAAATTCTATTTATTTTATAGAAGTAAACAGATTACAAACTCGAGGCCCTTCTCTGAAGTACAAGTTTTCAATTCAGACTCCAGAGAACCTCCTAATTGTATCAGACCACACCTGGAATGAGATTAGGAAAACAAAGATCCCAACTTCTGACAGTGTTTGGCAGAATCATGAATGTGATGATTTTCAAAGTTAGGATGTTTGAGTTAGAAAGCTTTTATTTAATGTTCCAAATAACCTTGAATTTTCCCTAGGTTTATTAACCAAAAATTACAGAAAGAAAGATTCTAGGAGCTTTTCACTGGCCATGGTCAACACAGACAGAATCATTTACAAAATTGCACAGGAAAAATCACAAGTAATGTTAATTGATCTAATTTTCTATGTGATTAATAAAGCATTCTGCTTACTATTCATGTGTGGTTAGAGATGTGACTTTTTTTTTCTATAGAAAAATCCCCAAGGGGGTGATTTTCTATTATATTTTACTTTTCTCTGTTGAGCATTGTTTTGAGAAAACTTTTTGTTGAAGTACCACACATGCAAAAAGGTGCACAAATTGCAAGTATACAGTTAGATGAATTTTCACAAAGGGAATACACTCATACTGCCAATGGCCTGACCAAGAACTAGAAACTTGGTTGTACCACACAGGCTTCTTGTGCCCTTTCTTCTCCTCCTCCTCCTCCTCCTCCTCCTCCTTCTCCTCCTCCCCCCCCCACCTCCTTCTTCTTCTCCCTCTTCTTTCTATTTTAATCACCCAGTACTCATCACAACAGGTGCACTTTTTGATCCCTATTGCACACTTCTATTTCACCCATCCCGACCCACCTGCCCTCTAGAGATGTGAACTTTTTATTCCCCTCCCTCCTTCCCTCATTGCTTACCCTCTCGTTTCCTACTTCCCTTCTGCCCTCTTTCCCTTTTTTCCTCCTTCCTTCTCTTTCTTCCTCCATTCTCTGTTTTCTTTTATGGAATTTTCTTTTCTTTTCTTTTTTATTTTTTTAAATTGACATCCAGATTAGCATAGAGTGCAACAAGGATTTCAGGAGTAGATTCCTTAGTGCCCCTTATCCATTTAGCCCATCCCCTCTCCCACAACCCCTCCCGTAACCCTCAGTTTGTTCTCCATATTTACGAGTCTCTTCTGTTTTGTCCCCCTCCATGTTTTTATATTATTTTTGTTTCCCTTCCCTTATGTGCTTATGTGTTTTATGGAATTTTAAAGGGAGCTTTCAAGGTATAATATAAATGTGTGCTACAAAAGAGTTTTCTTTATATTACTGAGATATTACATATCAAATTACCATGGGATCCACCATTTCCCATATTTAAATGAGTATTTCATTGATCACAATAAATTTGTTTTAAAACAAATATGTTATGTGACTATTGAATGGTATTTTAAAACTAATTCACAAAAGAGTTTGTGTAAAAATCAGCAACCTTCCATTCGTGCCTGTGAGCTCCGCGGATCATTATCACTGAAATGGAGATGTGGGGAAGTGGTGTATTGACAAGGCCTAAGTTCTGGCAACTTTGGAGATTTTCTCTGAGGAGACATGAAGACTGAGCATTATTTCTCCCAACACTGAGCTGCTTCTTTCCCAGGTTGGCATTGTGATGAATAACATGAGCAACATTGATATTCTCTCAGATTTGATTCTGGTTACACCAGTGGGTAGAGAGAAAGGCCTTAACGAAGCGAAGCAATTTGGACTCTGACTAGTGAAGTGTGAGGGAGAAATAGATCAAATGGTTTCAGCTACAGCACTGGGATAGAACAGAGGGAGTATTACAGGGAGCAGCTGGAGGGTTTGATCTCGGAGTCAACAGCTTCCGCTTGAGGGACACATCGTAGAGGGTCCTACCATCCCTTTGCCCATGTGAGAGACCAATATTTCTCAGGCAGCTTAAATTTTTGTAGAAATGAGAGGATGGCAGGAGGCCAAACTAGGAATTTGCATCAGGGCCAAAATAGTGTCTAGAGGACAATTCAGTCTCTTTTGGAGCAGTTTGGGGCCATTCTTCAGTTTCAATGTCTGACATAAGCCATGGCGACTTGTCAACCTGCCTACTTCAGTTTGCATGGAGTGGGCTGGAACTCTGATGAAGAGGGTCATGAGTGAGCTCGTGAATATGAGTTAGGACTCCTATGACCTGAGAGGTCTGACAACTTAAGTACTTTACATTATTTATGGCCATTCTATCACCAGTGTTAATATGCCTGCACAGGAGACGGCAGTTTCAGGGTGCAGTGATTCTTATCTAATACCATTGATTGAAATTGTCCTCTTGAAAATATGAAACAAATGACTAGCAAGATCAAAAGCTCTGATATTCCCCTTCTGCCTTCTCTCTCTATTTCTCTCTTTTTTAAAAATAAACTCTAGTTCCAACATGGGGCTCCAACTCATGACCCCAAGATCAAGAGTTGCATGCTTTACCGACTGAGCCAGCCAGGTGCCCCCGATATCCCTCTTTTTGAGTGTTAGTTATGGGTAGAGAAATACAGAAGACAGGATACAAAGGCAATTTTCAGGAAACATCCCAGAAAAGTATTTATTCAAAGTTAGGGAGTTTTGATTTTTTTTTTTTTTAAAGTTGGATTCACACTCAGTGTGGAGCTCACCTTGGGGCTTGAACTCATGACCCTAAGATCAAGACCTGAGCTGAGATCAAGAGTCAGACACTTAACCCGCTGAGCCACCCAGGTGCCTAGAGAGAGTTTTGATTTTATTTCTTGGCTGAGAGGCACCCAGAAGAATAACTAAGAAGGGGAGTGACACTGTATCTGTGAGAGAGGACGTTTCATCAGTCAGAGGTCTGCAGGATGTAATGGAGAGAGATACCTAAGGAAGGGGCAGTCAGTTGTCAAGGCATTAGCCCAAAGTCCAACTTCCAGAAAACTATTTCCAGCCCTAGAAAAGGGTGGGCCTGAGATAAATCCTCAGACTCTGGAAGCCAACAACCTCTACTCAGACTGAAGGACATGCCCTTAACTTGTATCCTCCATCCAACATAAGGATACCAAATACCATCTTGTGCAAATGAGAACAAATCTGTTGACATGAGACAAAGCACAGTCAAGGGGATACCGGGACTGGTAACATGTCTACTGTAGGTATCTGGGTAGGGAAGTGTTGAGGGTCCCCGCAAAAGGACCGCAGCCAGCCTCTTCTCAGAGCACTGAGACCTCCCAGCAGGAAACTCAGTGGTGTCTCAGACCGCTGGGGTCTGATGCCATCTGGTATAGTCTGGCCAAAACACTAGTCACAGCTCTTCTTCCGACTGACTTGGTACTGATTCCATTTTTTAATCATCTTGACCTACCCGATCCTGCATGGGTGTTCATGCATGATCGAGCCACTTCCGTCAGTGACAGATTGGCCCCATTGCTCCCTGGCAGAGTCTCATGCTCTCATAGCCAAAACAATCCAGGAGATATGGGTATAAGTCAGTGGTAGCGGGAAGGGAGAAAAAGGTTTCCATTAGAGACATCTGGAAGGTTGAAGGGACAGAATTTGGTAGTAAACTGGGTGTGGCCATTCTAGAAGAGAGAAGAGTCACTAGGTCATGGTGTTCAAACTCTTTTGAGTTCTAAAGCTAAGGATAGTGTGAAGCTAAGGATAGGGTGTAAGGGAAATGTGAAGGCTTGAGAACGTAACTGTGGAGAATGTCTACATTCATAGGTCTAAAAAGAGAAGGAGGCTGGCAAGGAGCTGGAGAATGAACAGAAAACATGTCATAGGAATGAGAGGAAGAGGAAGCTCTAGGAGGGGTGGTCTATTGGATAGGAGTGCTAGTTTGGCACTAATTCTCCAACTGCAATAATTCCATTGTTGTTGGAGAGTGTATGGAGGTTTTTACCCAAGAAAGTTCAATAGTCAAATTTTAACTTCAAGAAGATGATTTTGGCCACACAAAAAAAGTATTGGGTTACGGGAGAAACTGAAGTCCAGGTGGCCAGTTAGAAAATTAGGTAATAAAAAAAAAACAAAAAAAAAAAAAAAAAAAAGGGGCGCCTGGGTGGCGCAGTCGGTTAAGCGTCCGACTTCAGCCAGGTCACGATCTCGCGGTCCGTGAGTTCGAGCCCCGCGTCAGGCTCTGGGCTGACGGCTCGGAGCCTGGAGCCTGTTTCCGATTCTGTGTCTCCCTCTCTCTCTGCCCCTCCCCCGTTCATGCTTTGTCTCTCTCTGTCCCAAAAATAAATAAAAAACATTGAAAAAAAAAAAAAAAAAGAAAATTAGGTAATAAGAACAACCCTGAAGACCTTAAGCATCTATAAAGCTGAAGAGAAAATAATCGTTTTCACTTTGAGAAAGAACTTTCCATTTTATTTTCTTGCAGTGAAAAATGAGGTGAGTGAAATTTTGGTAATTCAAAGCATATGTCTTCTGTTTATAGAATCCAGGAAAATGGGTCGCAATGAAGATCAGTGTCACAGATGATTAAGGATGCTTCGTGTGAGAAAAATAGAAAGATGTCAAGAAACTCAGGACACAAAAAATATAGGATTTCTCAGAAACAAAGGTTGTCTTTTTGTACAATTGTCCCATGTAGGAAAAAGAGAAAAGAACATTATTCCCCATCCTTGAGAACATGACAGTAGAAAAGAATGGTTTTTAAAAAGACTTTTTTTCTGGAGACTCTGGCTCCATAACTTTTGACTATTTCAGATACTTGTGTTTACAAATTGAACCTACTGTGTCCTAGGACATCCATTAATCAGACATTTTGATACATGAAATGATTTATTGGGAGCTCCATTAGGGCAAAGAATAGATCGAAGTCTATAAAAGTACCAAATTCAGGATATCAAGTAAAATGAGCTGAACGTTTGAAGGTATTCGGTTCCTGTTTAAATTTATATTATAAAACCTTTGCTAGTTTAAAGGGAAGAGGAAAAAGTGGTGGCAAAAGAAAATCAAAGGAAGTGATCATATGAGGAAACGAAACAAAAGGGAAGAGGCTGATCAATTAAAGACACTTGGAAAATAGTCAAATGGGGTGTATGAGTCAGACGTTGTGCTGGAGACTGTGTGTACAGATTAGGATATGACCCTTATCTGTTGTAGATTAATAACCATAATAGTAATAATAAGAATAATAAATAGCAGTAGCTAACACTGATTAAGCATATGCTATTTACCAGGTAGTGTTTACATGTTCATAA
This sequence comes from Panthera uncia, assembly GCF_023721935.1. Taxonomy (NCBI): domain Eukaryota; kingdom Metazoa; phylum Chordata; class Mammalia; order Carnivora; family Felidae; genus Panthera; species Panthera uncia. Next base: position 18,589,952 of record NC_064810.1, read on the forward strand.
GTTTTCATTTACGTATTTATCACAATAACCTCATGCAGCAGTTACTACCTCAATGTTATAGATGAGGCACAGTGAGATTAGGTAATTTGCCCAAAGTCACACATCCAGCTCATTCCTGCCTCCTAAAATGTCAGAAAGACACCAGTTGTGTCAGGCAGGCTTGGCTGGGTTATGCTATGGTAACAGCATATGGTAACAGATTTTAAAAATCTTAATTGTATCTAATAATAAGTTTTTTTTTTTTTTTTAACTTCATTACAGGACATTTGGTCTGCTTCATTTCTGGACTTTTCCTGAAGAAGCAGCCCCTCTCTAGGATGCTGTTCATCTTTAGGCAGAGGAAATATAACGCCATGGAAGAACCATGTGATGGCTCCTACGGCTTCTACTGGGTGTGGAACATAGCACTTTTTCTCACATTTCTGTGGCTTAAGTAAGTCCATGGCAAGGCTGTCAATGGTGAGAAGTGCAATTCTTCTCTAGGGAGGGCCTTTGGAGTAAGAGGTCCCACAGGGAGGGATTTTTGTCTTTTTGTTGTTGTTATAAGAATCTTTAGCTTTGCAAGCATGCAAACCAAGGAATAGTTGATTTGATGTCATTTCACACCGATGAGTTAATGTTATGACCCTGAAAATAATTCTTGGCAGTCAGTATTGAATGGGGAGTGACAGAGTAGTAGAGAGTCATGCAAATGGGGGACTATGAAATTGAGAGTAGCTACTTCTCTCTATGACCAGGAAGGGCATCAAGGGCACAGCCCAAATCCTTGCTGACCAAGGCACCCGGAGGAAGACTGAATTTCAATAATATGTCCGGTCATACACGACTGAAGGGAAGGGTTTACTGGTTTGAGAGCTGGTAGGGAAGGGTAGATCAAGCAAGGAAGTCACAATCTCAGGATCTGGTGAAGGCTGAAGGCTTAGTTCAGTTTTCAAGGGAGGAAACTTATTTTTGAGGGGGAAGGGCATGCCCTGAGTTCCTTTGTCTGAAAACCCCTCCCCTCCATGAATCCCCGGGGAGTATCCAAGGAACTCGTGGCAATGTATGCAAAGAATAGTTACAGATAGTCCTATATATTAAAATGTAGAGAGATAATGGGCTCAATCAGATCTATATGAACCAAGCAGTTAGAACATAAACCCTTGCAGACAGTTAGGTAAAGCAGACACATGAGAAAGGAGAAGGACAATTTAATTCTTGAAGTAATGTTAAATTCTAGCCTGATCCTTTTGGGTAAATGTCTCATTTTCATGCAAATAAATCTGTTTTAAGGACTCTAAAAGTATTTCCACAATGATGTAAATCATTCTGGATGAATTCAATAAAAGCAAGCAATGATCACCTTTTTGGAACTTCGAATAAATTCACATCAGGTGAGGGTATAACATTTAGAAATAAGACAATTTATTTTCTTTTCCAATGCTGAGGACCTGTAAAAGCTATGGCAACAAACTGGAGCATTTGGGAAATGGAGACAAATATAAGTTTTAATCTCATCCCTCATATACGCGACAGTTCTAATATTTGTGTATTGTTTATAGTTTTTCCCGTATACATATAAAAGCTGTGTAATTACAGACTCCATTTTCCATAAACAATCTTCCATATTGAAGCATAGTCCTTATGATCATAATGGCTGCAAATAGTCCATGGCATTGACATAATTTAATTCATTTAGTTTCTTTCCGTTTTCATCATTATTAATATTATTGCAGTAGATGGCTAAGTAGAACATATGTGTTAAAAATTTTGTTTGTGGTTGTTGAAGCAAAGTTCCAAAACTGGGGTTACTGGGCCAGAGGTTATACATACATTATGACGACATGTAAATTGACTTAAAAAAATGACTGCATCAATTTAAAATGTGAATGCAATTCACTACATGCTCACTGGGTTTAGGAATTATATTTAAAGACCATATAAATTGAAAAATCAATAGGAAAATATGGTATTTTGTGTTAACTTTTATGTTTGAATACTTGTGAGGCTGAATATTGTTTCATGTGTTTATTTACCAACAGCATGGATCGTTATTCATTCATTCGATCCTTCTTTCATTCAGTCACTGCACAAATACTTTTTTGAGCACCCACAATGTATGTGAGAGGCACTATCTCTGTTTCGGAGCACACAGCAGTGGAGAAAACAAAAATCCCAGTCCTTATGAATTTTGTTTTCTGGGGTAAAGAAGATAATAAACATAACAAGTATTAAAATTGTGTAGTATTTGAATATTGTAACTGTTATGGAAAAAATAAAGCCGGATAAACATAAGAAATTTGTTGGGAAGAAGTTGCATTTATGAGTAGGGGTATCAGCGCAAAGTAAATGTTGGAACAAAGACTTGAATGAGGTGGGGCAGGTCCCATGTAGGTATTTGAGGAGAGAGTGTTGAGCCAGAAACGCTAAATCGTCCAAAGCCCCAAGGGGAGGCATGTCTGATGTGCTGGAGAATCAGGCCAGTTCAGCCAGAGGGAAGGGAAACTTTGACTTTTACTAGGATGATGTTTGTTTGTCCGGTAGGAGGAGGATAACCAGAGAAAAAACGAAACCCAACAGAAGAAAAAGTTTCAAGAAAGAGGTTAACAAAGCCAAAATTAGCCAAAATATCCAAGGTGAAGAAAATGGAAACAATATTAACCACATTCAATGAAGATGAAGGCGGCCACAGCTCAGTCACGTGGTCACAACCCAGCTAAAGAGAGGCACTAAACGGAGTGTAGCTGTGAGCCCAGAATGAAGAGAATGCTGATGGTTTACAAAAAGCTTTCCAGCTTTGACCTCCAGTGTGGAATCAACAGGCATCATTATCAACTGGGATAATTGGGAAACTATCCCAGGCCCGTCCTCCAAATACGAGATCAACATATCAAGGGATGGGTCCTCTGAATAGTTTTTTTAATGACCGTGTGGGGCATTCATATTTGGAGACCACCGAGGGAGTAATTTATCTTTTGGAAATGAAAATGTATCAAAATGGTTCTTAAAAAAAAAAAAAAGAATAAAGTGGTTCTGGCTATAACACAGAAGAGCCACGAGGTGGCAGAAGAACTCCATTCTGTAAGCCTCTTGCTGGTGCCTTAGCTCACCTTTCTCGTTCCTCCAGTTCCCACCCTCCCCGTCCCCCACTTTTTTTTTTTTTTCTGGTTTGTTGGCTGGAAATGTATAGAAATTAAGTTCCTTAAAAGGATTGATGCTAATAGTCTAGGTAGATCTCAATATTAAAAAATGTATAGAGAAGAAAAATACCTAGAGTATCAAGTTAGTGAACTAACTATTCAGAATTAAGGCCATTAAATGTAACTTTTTGTTTTATGTTGAAGCAAAACGTGTTAACTGAATAAAACTAGATATTAGAAGGTCAAATAACCATAAATAGCTTTTTTTTTTTTGCTGTGTCATATAATTTGGACATATTATTAATATGCACTATATATGCTAAATTTATTCTTAAGAAAAACGTTAATTTTTGTTTTTATGAAGCTAAAAAACCCTAATGGTAATTTTATACACTGAATTCCAATGAGAAATGTCCTGGACTCTGAAGAGTCAAAGGCTACTGGATTCAAACATATTCTGTTTGGATCCAGACTCCACCTCTTTGGAGATTGACCTTGAGCAAATTTCTTACCACTTGTCCGCTTCTGCTACAAAATGAGGCAATAATGCCTAGTCTATAAGGATGCCATAAAGAGTCAATGGTGTCACAGGCAAGTACTTGATGCATACAAAATTAGGAAAGTAAAGTAGATTAGAAAAATTCCTTCCTCTTTTCAAATTTTTCCAAGTGGCAATTGCTACTTGTGTTTTAAGGCAAGGCAGAATGCCGGATCCTAAGCTAGACGTTCAAAAACATCATGCTGTTAAAAGATTTCAGAGTTGAAAACCTGTGTTCACTGTTCTGAAATATCTCTCTACTTCCTGTTAGAAAACACAAGATTCTTCGAGATGGATTTTTTTGGCTCTATGTTTTGTAATTACACATTTGTTATATAAAGGGTATAATGACTTATGTACTATGGTGTTATTCAACACATTGTAGAAAAAGGAGAATGAAGAATGTGCTTTATCAGCAGGCAAGGATTGTCCTCTTTATCCTTTATCCTCTTTATCCTTGCATGTAATTTACTAAAGAGCTGACAAAGTCACAGCACAGGTGGCCTCTCACCAGATTATTCTGCAGACAGTGAAAAAACTGACACTGAGCCCATGCTTTCCAACGTGCGTCCACGTGAGAAATTGGATGAGCTTTTATACGGATTCTTCATTTCTATACTATGAAAGAATGGGGTTGCTTATAAGAAGGAGACATAAAGGCCTGTGTTCCAGACAAGGCCACAGGTAAGGATGCCACGAGAATGCTTGGCCGCCCAGTATGTAAACAATGAAATGGCTTCAGATGCATCTTTCATTTGGCTGCAAAGGAGGAAGTCATTGAAACACAGATGAAGGAAAAGTTCTGAAAAAAATAGGAGGCACTGGGAAAAATATAGGCAGTTTGGGTCGCTGATCAAAGAGCTGGCTATGTGAGATACATGTAGTGATAGTTTGATACGTATGATTTAATTGTAAGTAAATTTTGTAATAACTATCTTTAAATCTAAGGATTGAAAACCTTAAGAGGATTTTAAATGTATAGTTAATTTTGGTACAGTACCCTGATGGACTTGAACATTAGGTTTCTTAAGTCCATTTGGTGAACATAAGGACCAGAGGGGAACACTTTTGGGAGAACTTGAATGGGAGTGGGGGAGACCCTAGATTTCACGGAGCACCTCTTTATTCCTAAATATCAAATATTGCCTGTAGTGGCTGGCTTCTACTTCTCAGCTAGTTAGCAATCATGAAAATGGAAATTACCTTAGCAGATTGTTCAGAGCACCTTCTAGATGTAATTGAATAAGAGCCAATGTCTTGCTTCCGCAGTTGGAAAGCCTGGAATAATCTTCTCAACCTCTACTATGGAAATTCTCCCTGTTCTCAAGGTGTCTATCACGGGAAACCTCCATCTTATTTTTCCTGTGCTCTTTCCCCTTTCTGTGTCCCCATAGCCATGAGTTTATCAAGTGGTATCCAGAGACACAGCTGCTTTTTATAACCTCTGACATTGGCGTATGGTTGTGGGTTTGGCATTTTTCTCAACTCCCAATATCAACGAAAATCAAAAACATTTTCTCCTCTCTGTGCACTCTCTCTGTCTATCTTTATCGTGGTAAAATAGACAAAATGTAAAAGTTACCTTCTTAGCCATTTTAGGTGTACGATTCAATAACATTAAGTAGACCCACATGGTTGTACAACCATTACCATTCTACTCTACAGTTTTGGTGCATGTGTGGAAGTTTTAGGGTTTCTTACATATAAAATCATATTACCTGTGATTAGAGATAAATTTATGTCTTCCTCTCCAGTTTGGATGCCTTTTATTTCTTTTTCTTGCCTACTTGCTCTGGCTAGAACTTCTAATACTATATTGAATAGAGGCCAGAAATAAAAGAACAAATATGATATGATTTCACTTATTTGAAGACCTAGAATAGTCAAATTCACAGAGACAGAAAGTAGAGGAGTGTCTACCAGGGCTCTGGGGAGGAGTAATGAAGAGTTATTGTTGTTTAATGGATATGGAATATCAGTTATGGATGATGTAAAAGGTTCGGACGTGGTATATGAACTTTTGGCTTAAGGCACTACTTTCAGAGGAAAACATTCAATATGTGACGTTCTTTTGTTATGATTATCAAATAGGAGTCTGGGAACCAAGGGAGCAGAAGTAAGATTGGCTTATTATTTTTTTTTTAATTTTTTTTTTTAACATTTATTTATTTTTCTTAATTTTTTTTTTTTTTACCATTTATTTATTTTTGAGACAGAGAGAGACAGAGCATGAACGGGGGAGGGGCAGAGAGAGAGGGAGACACAGAATCGGAAGCAGGCTCCAGGCTCCGAGCCATCAGCCCAGAGCCTGACGCGGGGCTCGAACTCACGGACCGCGAGATCATGACCTGAGCTGAAGTCGGACGCTCAACCGACTGAGCCACCCAGGCGCCCCAACATTTATTTATTTTTGAGACAGAGAGAGACAGAGCATGAATGGGGGAGGGTCAGAGAGAGGGAGACACAGAATCTGAAATAGGCTCCAGGCTCTGAGCCATCAGCACAGAGCCCGACGTGGGGCTCAAACCCACGGACAGTGAGATCGTGACCTGAGCCGAAGTCGGACGCTCAGCCGACTGAGCCACCCAGGTGCCCCAAGGTTGGCTCATTTAACTATCACTTCTGGCAATTCACTTGGGGAGCGGATCTGTCCTCATAATCTTAGGCTCTTCCAGAATACAACCCGGTAAGACTTCCACTGGATGAAGCTGTACCACCCCTGGTCACCCCTGGATCCTCATGTTGGTGGACCAGCAGGCAAAGACAGCAATTACTATATTGGTGGGGAACTTGAGTCTGATTATCATGAGGAGGTAGGTCTGTTGCTACATAATAGGATCAGAGGGGAGTAGGTCTGGAACATGGGAATTCACTGAGTTGCCTTTGGTGCTTCCCTAGTCAGTGACAGCTGTGAACAGGCAACTGAGTAACCTTGGCTAATAGATGGGGGAAAATCCTATTGGGGACAGAATAGTAGTGATAATACCCATCATGGTAGGCTTGATCAGTTAAGTGAAACAGGAAAATTAAAAGGCTCTTCTGAGGACATACGTGAATTACCTTTCAGTATTCCCTAAGAAATTCCCATCACATGCTTAGTTTCCTTCATTTGGAGATTTTCTCATTAGCCCAGTGATTGATTGAGTAGAATTAAGTATAAAAATTATGCCAAAGAAGTGTGGTGTATATTTTGCAGTTATTAATTGGCGTCCCAAGAACGAAAGAGTACACTTCTGCCTTCTAGAACTTCTCCCTGCTGGATGCCTGATAGGGGGAATGATAAACTCAAGATTAATAGCCAGAAGAGAAGTAGAGTACCATTTCATCAATAGTGAAATGTCAACTTATTAAAGCTCTCTCAATCCAGGCTCATCAGCTCAACCAAAGCAACTCCTTTTCCCCTAAATCTAACACTGTTCAATTACATGCTGAGAGAGAGAGAGAGAGAGCGCGCGAGATTCTGGAGAGGAGTCAGGCTTTGCCTGGATCTGCTTACTTTGCAAATATGGAAGGCAGGAAGAAAAAGCAGAGAGCTTTCAGCAATACTCTTTAAGGACAGGTTAATATTTAAGGTACCTAGTACAAGGTGCCTATGAACATCTCCATTTCTGAGGATTAGCTACTCCTCTCTTGTGGAGACTTCATAAGGGTGGGTGGGGGAGCAGAAGTGGGTGGGTGGGGAGACTGGAAGTGAAAGGGCCACAATCACACCTTGCACCCCAGGCACAGGCGGTGCGTGAGGAGGGGAGGAGGAGGTGTTTCCTTTGCTCCAAATGTTAGCACTAACTGTGTTCCCCCTTGTGCTTGGGGGATTTCACCTCAATCCCCCAACGCTTGATCTCCTGCTCAAGCTCTTAGTACCTGATGCATTAAGCAACTACCTGAGCCTGGAAGATGTATGCAAGGCAGTTAATCAAATGTTCAATAAGAGAGTCTCAGCTGAGAGCAGAGAAATCTGTAGTTCATTTATAAAAGGACTTTGCCGGACCATAAAAAAACCAAGGTAAACAAGATCCTCTGAGATTTACCTGAGAATGCAGAACATGTAATTCTTCACCTGAACCTGTTCCTGTGTTAGTCACAGAAGTGCAGTTTACATGAACTATAGAAGATAAAAATGAATCTGCTTTAGCTGCTTCTCCTTCTCCTCCTCCTCCTCCTCCTCCTCCTCCTCCTCCTTCTTCTCTTCTTCTCCTTCTCCTTCTCTTCCTTCTCCTTCTCCTTCTCCTTCTCCTACTTCTTCTTCTTCTTCTTCTTCTTCTTCTTCTTCTTCTTCTTCTTCTTCTTCTTCAGGGAAGGGGAGGAGGAGGGCTATATCTGTGGGTATTTTATCTGTGGAATCCTTTGAACAGGAGATTATTTATAATTACTCAGAACAAATACCGTTATGTACCAAGTAAGATCTCAGTTGTGTGCAACAACTCCTCTGTGAAAATGACTGTTCAGCCCAGTCAAGTTCAGAACATACGTCCAAGGCAACTCAACCAAATGGGACTACAGCATGTCCAGATCAGCCCATGATCCTACTGAACTGTTTGCCTTGGCAGCTGTTAGGTGTCTGTGGCTAAACTAAAGCCAGGAGGTAATGGTGACCATGTGAAAAAGGGAATCTCCTGTAGTTAGTGACTGGCAATTAATTAATAAACTTACATCTGCAGAGTACCTTTGAGCAGATTATGATGCAGGAAGTTTATTTGAATCAGATTATGCAGGTTGACTCTGGAAAACTGAATTTGCCTTGAACATGTCTCTTTTTCCCTTTTTAAGGACTCTGCTAACCCTAGAGTCACTTCTGATTATGGAGAAATATTGTTATTTTGGAAGGAATCTGGGATTTGGAGCTAGAAAAATGCTATGGTCTGAATGTTTCTGTCACCTCCAAAATTCTTATGCTGAAATCCTTAAAGCCCCATGTGATGGAATTAGGAGGTGGGCCTCTGGGAGGTGCGTAAGTCATGAGAATGGAGTCCTCAGGGATGAGATTAATGTCCTTATAAAAGTGTCTCGGAGAGCTAGTTTGTCTCTTCCCCCATGTGAGGACACAGTGAGAAGGCGCCAACTATGAACCAGGAAGAGAACCCTCACCAGAAACCAACCATGCTGGTGCTTTGATCTTGGTGCCCAGCCTGAAGAATCGAGAGAAACAAACTTCTGTTGTTAATAAGCCACCCAGGCTGTGGTATTGTGTTATAACAGCTCAAACAGACTAAGACAAAAAAAGTGATATGTAGTTCTCGCTATGCAGCTGGCCAACTGTGTGGCTTTGGGTAACTGATACAACCCTGTTGTGCTGGCACTTCCTCATCTTTAAAATAAAGATTTGAGGGGCGCCCAGGTGGCTCAGTCGCTTAAGCGTCTGACCTGGGCTCAGATCATGATCTCACGGCTGGTGGGTTCGAGCCCCGCGTTGGGCTCTGTGCTGACAGCTGGGAACCTGGAGCCTGCTTCGGATTCTGTGTGTCCCTCTCTCTGTGGCCCTCCCCTGCTTGTGCTCTGTCTCTTTCTCTCTCTCAAAAATAAATAAACATTAAAAAATTAGAAAAAATAAAACAGGGATCTTAGGGGCGTCTGAGTCAGTTGGGTCAGTTGATCATTTGACTCTTGATTTCGGTTCAGGTCATGATCTCCTGGTTCATGGGATTGAGCCCTATGTTGGGGTCTGTGCTGACAGTGTGGAACCTACTTAGGGTTCTCTCTCCTCTCTCTGCCACTCCCCTGCTCGCACTCTCTCTGTCCCTCCCAAGTTAAAAATAAGCATTAAAAAATAAAATAAGGGTTCTAACAATACCTATGTTATAGTATAGAATATCAAGTGATGTGTATGAAGTTATTTATAAGTAGTAAAGCGCTGTCTACCTCCAAGTCCCAGACTTTCTTCTCTTCCTAGGAAAAGCTTGGGGACCTCCACAACATGAAAGGGATGTTACAGATTGGAAAATTTACCTTTTCTTATGCCTGTCCTTTTGTCTGCCTTATTCTTTGTCCCATTTGGAGGGCACGATGCCATCCAACTGTGCGTGGTTGTACACCTCAATAACAGCTCTGCAGAAATTGAACTTAATGTATGCTGCGATACGTGTCTGAAAATCAATGAGCTGTGCGAAGGGAAATGCCAGTTCTGCCTCCCTCCCAGTGAAATCAAGAGAAGACAGCTGTGCCCATAAAGGAGGCCATTTGAAGAGTTAACATGGAAGACAGCCCGACGTAATTGTGAACTTCTGTGGAACTACTCACAGACCATGCTCTAGAAATTAATAAAAGTACTAAAGAAGATGGGAAGGGTATACAGAATGAAAGCCAGATGAATGAATTAGTTTTCCCGTCTGGTTCAGCAGCATTGATTCCAAAGACTGCTAGGTTCCGCTGGTCTATGGCTTAAGTGGTATTTTGAATGATTTACACCAAGGCTATGTAGGAAGTCAAAGCCAAAGCAGGATAAAAATAAAGGATGATTACATTTGTGTTTCTGGTGGGTAAAAACACACTGGAAAAGAGAAATAGACTGGTAATTAAAAATAAAGAATCCCTTATGTTTGTCGATAACTTGAAAGCTAACACACCATGTCTGTCAACATTTCCAACATTCACTGAATTACAAAAGAGCTTCTCATCTACCCTAATGTTTGTTTGTTCATTCACCCATTCATCTAAAAAAAAAAAAAAAAAAATCACAGTTTCTTCTATGTACCAGATAGCAGACTCAGAGCTTAAATATACTCCTCATTTAATTCTTAAGACAACCATTCTCAACAGGCATTATTACTATTCCAAGTTTTTAGTCAAGGAAATCGAGATGCTGAGCTCTTAGTAACATGTCAACGTGATCAGTTTAACTAGAAATGGAACTGGGATTAAAATCCAGGTTTTTTTCCTTTTAGTATCCAATATACTTTTTGCTATAATACTTGTTAAGTGCTCGACGGGTATGCTTACGTGAGTTGAAAATTTTTCAATTTCAAAAATGTGAAGTGCTTTTTAGGGCGCCTGGGTGGCTCAATTGGTTAGGCATCCGACTTCGGCTCAGGTCATGATCTCACGGCTTGTGGGTTCGAGCCCCACATTGGGCTCTGTGCTGACAGCTCAGAGCCAGGAGCCTGCTTCAGATACTGTGCCCCTCCCTCTCTCTCTGCCTCTCCCCAGCCCGTGTTCTCTCTCTCAAGGATAAATAAGCATTAAAAATTAAAAAAAAAATGTACAGCGTTTTTAGCAATTTCTTAATGGCCTCTGAAAATTGGAGGCAGCACAATCGGGGGCACTTACACTTACCTGTAGTGCAGCCCGAGTGGGAGAGGGTGGTAAATGTCTGTCTTCCTATTTGTGCCACTGAGCTATATTTTTACTGCCTTAATATATCATGGTTCATTCTGCCAGGTAGAAGATAATGTCTTTCTCTTATTTACTTCAGTTACCACCTAGGCCATGATTCCTTGTCAGAAACCTACATGGGGACCACCTGGCAAGTGTTATATATGCAGATTTGTGTGTTTTATCCCTACCTTGTTGAATCAGACTTTCTGGGATTAGGCCAGGGAAGCTGCATTTTTAACAAGCAGACTGGTTCATTCTGACACATGCTCAAATTTGAGAACCAGTCTCCTACACGATCCTCTACCCAGAGCCCACCCACAGTGGTTGGTGGCAACCCTGCTGACCTTCTCAGAGTCTGAGTCAGCTTATAACTTCCAGGCTACTACTTCTGGGCCCACCGCGGAGTCCTTCCATGTATACCGCATCACTCGAAATTGCATCACATCAAAGCCCACATTCCAGGATGACTCCTAGTTCACCCAAGTCTGACTCCGAGTTCGGAATTGGCCTCCATAGACACTAGGAGTTCTGGCACATTTCCTATCACAGCCTCAGTCTGGGCTGTGGTCTTTGCTTCTCTACTGCCTTCAGTATCCTGGGCTACGAACCCGATGTGACCCCTGGATTCTTTCCTGGTCAACATAGACCTTTAATTCTACCGAAGAAATCTCTCACCACCCGGTAAATAAAATAATTTTTGTCTGGCTGATTTAGGTACTGAAATTAAAGATGTAAAAATGTTTATTTACTCAGTTAATGATAAATTAGCATCTTGCAGGAGTCACGATTAATCATGCTCCACCTGGAAGCAAGTGCCAAAATGACTCTGCTAACAGAGCCTATCAACGGTTGAAATAAATGTACCAAGGGCTGCTTTATTGTAAGTTCCTTAATTTTATATTCTACTTGCATATTGACATTCCCGACTAAAAATTGTTTAGATTCCACTCTGAAACATTTGGGGTGAGTCTCGAGGAGGTAATTTGCATTAGCTAAACACTGAATCATAAAACGATTTCCATTATTCTGGTGAGGCAAAACATCTTTTAGTCTATGAGATTTAAGCACTCATTTAACATGAATATTTAAGGAACCCTCAGGCATTAACCAAAACATTTCTTTTCTGCCTCCCATACATGAGTAGGTCAACATTTAGTGTGAGCAACAGCATAGCGGAGGTTAAGTGTAACTTTCCGGAAGTTTTCACTGTCAATGATTTTCTAGCTCAGAAAGTATTTTTGCTGCCAACTCAACTAACCATTGGCAGTCAGAAAAGGCCTTCACAATTCTCTGTGTTACTCGTCAGTTGTTTGCTTGGACTTTATTTTGTTACTGATGGGAATGACAGGAAAAGGGAGGCATGCCCCGTAGAATCAAAGTGGCGAGGGCTGGCTCTAGACACACCTGTGGGGAATGGGGAGGCAATTTGATGTCTGTTACCATCTTCAGTTCTGAACTTTGGTGGAAATGTACTAACGATGATCTTTATAGTCCAAACTGAGTCTGAATCCTGACTCTTCCTTTTACAAGGAATCTGAGAGTCAAACTTTGGGCTCTCCTCTTACTTGTACGTGGAGTGTCTTGGCCTGAACTATCCTTGCCACATTTTTAAAACCTGGCTAATCCCAGGTGAAATGAGTCCTTACGCTTCATGAGTCAGCTTAGATACTAATTCCTCTTGGAGATCTCTCAATTCTCAGGCCAGACAGGTGACCCTTTTCTCTGTGCTTCATATTACTCATCATATTTACTTCAACTGTGTGTGGACATATCTGCACCTTTCTTTTATCTTTGAAGGCAGGTAACTTTGTAGCACAGTACATCAAGGATATGTGGATAAATATTTGTGGGAAATTTGATCTAGAAAATGTGTCCCACCTGCATTGGGTGGGACCGAGGAGGTCCTTTGTGGCCCTGCCTTGCTTGGTTCATACTTTGGGAGTGCAATGAGTAATGCATGACTGTGGCTACCATCACCTTCATGAATGGGTACTGCCACCACACCCTGAGAAGACTGTGACCCGGGCGCAAATGCTGAGGCAGATTGAGAAGCAGCTGGCAGCTGGAGATGGTAGTTAGCCACAGTCCTCACGGCTGGGCAGTGAGTCTGTTCTTGATGGGGCATCTGGGCGGTGCATCTCTGTGTTTGCCACAGTGACAATTAAGGATTTAGAGAGTGTAGAGTAATTTCTTTCTTTTTTTTTTTTTTAGGGATGTTGCATGTTTATAGAATTCTTTTAAAGAGTAAGAAAACTTATGAACCACAAGAGTGGTCTTTGTGGCATTGAGACACAGGCAATGTTTCAACTGGGAGCCTTTGTGTATCTTTCAAAAGCTCACCTCACTTATCTGTTGCCAAGATTCTAAAAATGTGTGTGTGTGTGTGTGTGTGTGTGTGTGCGCTATTCCTCCCTTCCTGTACCTTCCTCACTCATGCTTCTTGGGACAACAGATTGTGGGAGTCTAATTGAGTCATGTGGTCCAAATCTTTCCTATTGGAGCACCTGGGTGGCTCAGTGGGTTAAGTGTTCGACTTCAGCTCAGGTCCTGATCTCACAGCATGTGGGTTTGAGTCCCACATTGGGCTCTGTGCTGACAGCTCAGAGCCTGGAGCCTGCTTTAGAACCTCTGTCTCCCTCTCCCTCTGCCTCTCCCAAGACCCCCCCCCCCACCCCACCTCAAAAACAAAAAAAACTTAAAAAAAAAAAAAATCTTTCCTATGCAGGGAAGAAGGTCATGTAGCCAAGCAAGCTTGTGGTTAGAGAGACCTTTGTCCCTTGCACTGAGAGCAACAAAACGCCAAGAGCATAACAAAGGAGAGTAGTATATTTTAAGAGGCGTAGTGCATTTCATAAAAATTATGAATATGAATAGATGTCACTCTCAATCTTATTTTAACATTCAACCAGAGAGTAAAAGTGCGTTCTTTTATCAGAAGATATATATCTAGAGCGTCTTTCCATAAAGCTACAAGATACACAGTAGGAAGTGGAGAGACTAGAGTCAGAACACAGAATTGGGGTTATCCCCAGGGCTGGGTTCAGTGTAGACACATTGACAAGCAGGGCATTTGGGGAGTGTTAGAATTTGTCTGGCTGCGTGGGGTCTACCCTAGCTCCTCCTTACTAGTTAGTTACTGTTCAGAAGTCATAAATGTGTGCAGTGTTTTGTAAAATGTGTGCCATGTTTTGCTAAATTAATTTGAGAGAGGACTCTGCTACATGTTTTAAAGCTCAACTCATTTTCAGAGGATAAGAACACAATAAAATGTGTATGACATGTGAGTTTAATGGACTAAGGGAATAAGTTTTTATTCAAGATCTGAAAATTGATTTAGAATTTTGTAGTATTCCACAACTCTGTAGTTGGGGCGGACAGGGCTTGTTAAGAAGACATTGTAGACCAAACAACAGAGGTTGGGCACTGACAGCTGAGTCTGCACTCGGGGTCTAGGGTTAGCTATGGAATGGAACGTTCCATGGAACATGTCGGATCCCTTATGAGGAGTGTACAGCATATAAAAACCAAGCGAGTTGTTTGCCAAGTGAGCGGTTCTCTGACCAGACTTCATAAGTCTGCTCACGGGGTAGAAGGTCTGGTAATGAAACACCGGGATTGCCGAGATGGGTTTGGAGCTCTTATTTTGGGAGTGGAGTGACCTCCAATCATAATACCTGCTAACTGGGGCAATGCATTGTACCACATCCCTAGGTTCAACTCGGAACTTCCCTGGGGATGGGAAGGGGCAGGCTCACTGGTTTCTGTTTTACTGGATTACGTATTCACTCTGACCTACAGACATTTAGTGGCAGGGTTTCCAAGTGTCCCAGACAATCTCAATTAGCTCTTTTAAGAAATAACCATATTTCTTTTAAGAAATAACCATAATAAGAAAGTTCTGTTTATATTTCACATTTTGTCAGATTAGTCATTTTGTGCTCATGAAAAATACCTACTAACAGGACTTAGAATAGATTTATCCTTTATTTGTCTGCAGAGTTCACAAAATACTTTCTTTCCTTTGGTTTATAATACTCCCAAAATGATTCCTAAAAATAATATGAGATGCAATGCAAGCGTACTTGAGACAAAGAAGCTTGTTAAAAGATGATTTTCATTTATTTGAGAGACATGAATTGCATCTGAATTTTCAGTTTTTTAAAATAAATTTGGTACATGTTTTGAATTACTAAAATAAATGCAACATCTGAAGTGTCCTTAAACCCCCATTGCTAATTTATTCTTTTTTCCCTTCCCTAAAGGACATCTTTATTATAAATCTAATGTATGTTCTTGCAGTCTGTTTTTTATTGTTTTACACAAATTAAGTATTCATGAGAAGTATAAAATATTATTTTGGCATTATCTAAATTTTTTCACAAATTATGACATATCTTAATATATTCTGCAATATGCTTTTTCCACATGTATTTTTGGGCTACATCTGTGTTGATGTAGCTCTTTTATTATTTTAAATTGCCCTGAAGAAATCTATTGTATGGCATGCCACATTTTATTTATCCATTTCCTCCCTAATGGGACATTTTTTAAAAAGTATGTCACTTAATGACATTCATCAATCTTGCTTTTATTTAAAGAGGATTTTCTGAACTAGTACTATGTACAGGGTGTTCCGATAAAATGTTTCAGTTAATGAAGACCTGCCTATGCTATATGTAGGAATTACCAATTTCTAGAGGGTTTAAATACAATAAAAAACATAACTTGAAATGTTTCCTGAATATATTTCTACTTTATTGTTTCAAACGATTCTTTTTTAAAAAATTTTATTTTTTAATTAAAAATTTTATACTTATTTTTTTTCTTGTGCGCAGGCACGCGAGAGAATGAAATGAGAGAGGGAAGGCCAGAGAGAGAGGGGGGACAGAGGATCTGAAATGGGTTCCATGTTGACAGCAGAGAGCCTGATGATGTCTGGGCTCTAACTTATGAACTGTGAGATCAAAACCTGAGCTGAAGTTGGGTGCTTAACAAACTGATCTCCTCCCCAACCCCCAGGTGCCCCCAATTCTCCAATTCTTTTTTTTTTAAGTTTATGTATTTATTTTTGAGAGAGAGAGAGAGAGAGAGAGAGAGAGAAACAGCATGCATTAGCAGAGGTGGGACAGAGAGAGAGAGGCAGAGAAGGAATCCTAAGCAGGCTACGCATTGCCAGTGCAGAGCCCTACTCAGGGCTCGAACTCAGAAACCTTGAGATCATGACCTGAGGCTAAGATCAAGAGTTGAACGCTTAACCCACTGAGCCACCCAGGCGCCCATGTTTCAGATGATTCTTAAAGTTAATGTCAGGTTTTATGTACACATGTTGCTGTACTCGAGGAGAATGGTGTTGGGTCACAACCAAAATGAACCTTTATACTCCTCTCCCATGGGGTCTTTACACCTATATCCCCCCCAATAATTAGAATACTGGCAACAGTGTAATTTCTTTTCTTACTCTAGTTTTGAATTTTCATGTCTGGAGTTTGGATTTGAGGAGCCATAGCTCATGAAAATGGCTCCACAGAATACCAGTATTGTGTTTAACCAACTACAGGATAGAGCCAGTTATAGGATTATTTTAAGTTGAAATACTGCCGGTGTAAGTATTTAGAATGCACTAGACAGTATAGTCAATGATATATTTTATCATCATGGTCTTCTGATCTCTATGCCATAGCTATACATAACATGTATACATAAACTCTATGAATATTTAAAGTGAATTAGAATGCCTCGTACCTTAACAAAGCAAAATCTAATAGATAGAAATATCTTCCTCGAATCTATAATTTTATAAAATTTGTTGCAATTATGAGCAGAGAGGCATTCTGAATAATTATTTTAGTTTTAGAACTGTTCCCATTGGGAACTTACATGAAATACCACGTTAATATTCTTTTAGAATATAATGCGTTTGCAAAGTATGGAGGCACTATTATCCTTATACACAAGAGACCTAGGGAATGACATTACGTAGATAATTTTACCTCAACAGAAATAATACAACCACAGACACCGATGATGGGAAAGGCTCAAGAGGTACTTCAGTTCATTAGCATGAAACATTGCTGCGTATCTTAAACTTCTTGTGTCGATCTAATTTGTGTGCCTCTAATAATACCACTTTGAAAAATTTCTGAGTTATTTCTCCTTTTACCTAAGCTAATAACCAGAGACTGCATGATAGGAATTAGAAGCAATACACGCTTTAGATAGATGTCAGGTGGCGGCCTTTAAGCTTTTTGTTTGTTCTTCTAAACATTAGTCTTGCACTCATGTTATCAAACCACAAGAATATAACACGAACTAGTTGACCAGGAGATCATCTGTGGATGCAATTATACTCCCCTGGTCAGTCTTGAACAGCTAGAGACACATTGTTCATGTGCCCCAAACTCTTAAAAGCTGCCTCTGGTCGCACTTGAAAGCAGATTCGGCTTCTACACAAATATTTTTAACTGATGTTTCATGGAAAGTCCCTAGTGCTTTCTCCTTTTTTTTTTTTTTTTTTTTTTTTAGCTTTTAATTTTGAAATAATTATAAATTAACAGGAAGTTGCAAAGATCGTATATAGAGGTCCCAGGTACTCTTTATCTCATTTTGCCGATGACTTTATCTTATGTAACTACAGTAGGATATCAAACCTAGGAATTTGACACTGTTACAGTATGTGTATATGGCGCGATGCCATTTTATCGCATACGTAAATTTGTGTAAAAACCATCGTGATGAAGGCACAGACTGTTCCATCACTACAAATATCTCCTTTATGCTATCTCTTTATAATAGTCGTTACCCCTTGACACCAGCTCTGACCCCTGAGAATCACTAATTTGTTTTCCATCTCTATAATTTTGTCATTTCAAGAATGTTATATAAATGGAATTATAAACTATGTGACACTTTTATCTGATGGTTTTATGGAAAGTCCCCAGTTCCTGCTCCTTTGTTTTTAATTTCCCCCTGGTTGTCTTCTACATTTCATGCATGTAGAGTTATTTTTAGCTCTGACATTTTATAATATTAGTCAAGAATCGAGTGCAAAAACGTAAAGTGACTTAATCACTTTGTTAGCTGCTATGAACATCTGGTGGGTTTTTTTTGGACAAAGTATCTATTATAAATGTATAGTTACTGCTGGATTTCATCTATACGGAAGGGTGGAATATGTCTTCTTTTCAAGAACATGCCTTGCTTATGACCATATATTCAGTGTCTAGTATAGTCTTTGACACGTAACAGGTCTTTAATAAGTTTTGTGGGAAAGATGCATGAATAAAGACCTTTTTTTATTCCTAGGAAGGTTAAAAGCTTATGAAGTCCTGTATCTGTATGAATGGGCAATTTGTGCTAAATGCCCATCAAGAGGAGAATCAGATGATAACCCTACTGAGGATTATCACCTGCTTACTTTGTGATGGCTTCCTCTCTGTTCCGCAGGTGTATGCAGGTGTCTCTCAGCCCAGGTCGACTCTCCCATTTGTAACTGAGGGATTCTGACCTGATAGAGCATGGGCTGCTTCCCCTAGGTTTTGTCTCCAACTTAGAATCAGGACATCCTCCTGAGTACATCATCCTGACGCATTATCCACTTCTCTGAGTCATGGGGGGGTCTCCCTTGCCTTTGACCTCAGGAGGTCCTGGTGCCCACCTTTTCTCTTCTCATTGGTCATTAGGTTAGTTCACGTTGGTTGCCAAATACAAAGTACAACCCCAATGGCCTTAGCCTAATACACTTTACAGGAGTATTTATATTGTGAATACACTATTGTGAATGTACTATACTATGTGGGGTAGGAATAAGGACCTTTCACATAGGTGTTGCTTGGAATTCTGCTCTGTGATCATCTTCAATCAGATCTTCCAGGTCCTACTCATTGTGAATGCAGCCAGAATAAAATGAGAAAAAACCTTCGAAGCAGAGAAATATTTATTAAGAAAACAAACAGTTGTGACACGAATCTCCTCAAGTTCCTCCCCAGTTAGCACTAATGATTATCCCTACCTGTTGCATCAATAAGTATGTCAGCCTCAAAATATATGTGAATGGGGGTGTATTGTAGAATGTGGATTATTAGACTGAGGAATTTTTAACTCACTGTTAGGTCAATGGTACATCATTGGAAGCTTTGCATTGGCGAAGGACATGACCAGAGTAGTGTCCCAGGGAAAGCTAATCAAGTGGGGTAACATCTGGGAGGGAAAGCTATAGGTGGGCTGACAAACCATGGTAAGTGCTTGAAATAGCTAGTCGATAAAAATGCAAGTTGTTCACAACACAAATGAAATCTTCTATTTGTAGAATACCTTCACTTTATAAAGTTATTACTGTATTATTAAATTAAATATTCTTTTTTACAAAAGTCTATTGATTTATTTTGAGAGAGAGAGAGAGAGAAAGAGAGGGAGAGAGAGAATGCCGAGCAGTCTCGACTCAGCGCAGAGCCTGATGTGGGGCTTCATCTTACAACCCTGAGTTTACGACCTGAACCGAAATCAAGATTCCGATGCTTGATCGACGGAGCCACCCAGGCACCCCAATACATTAGATATTCTTAATGTCTGGGTGAGTCAGGGTAGGTTTCAAAGTTGAAAAAACAAGGGAGAAGAGGGCATGTGACTTGCTCAAGGCCACACACGAGAACGTAAGCTTAGGGCTAGAGTCCAGATGGGAGTTAATCACCATCGATTAGTTTTATTTGTCTTATTAAAGCTTGGCCAGTGCACTAACACGTGAAGGGCATCCTGTGTTGGTCAGTGCCGACGTGGGACTGGTTGTCTTAGGAGGGGCCGAATCACACAGAATTAGAAGGCTCCTGAGAAGCAGGATAGAGGCTTTTTAGCCGGAGATGTCTTTGACTCACAAAGTGTGAGAACATTTCTTACATTCAGGTAAAATAATATCAGATAATATTTCTGAAGTTGCCACAAGCTTGCTGCTCTGCCTTATTATACACTGACCCAGGCAAACATGCATGGTCCTTAATTCTGTGAAAATTGGCAAATGGCTCTGTGGACGCATGAATAAGGTACGTTTTGAAAGCCCAGCTGCCTTCTGCACAGATTTGTCGATTGAAAATCTACTCAGAGCATGTAATGCATAAAAACCTCATTTGAATTTGTGCCCTATCTCTGTTAATAACAGCATCTACTGAGACCCTCTTATAAAAGGCTACGAAGTTAATATAACCAAATGATTCCAATTGACCCACATGAGACATTTTTCTGTCTGTTACATGAATGCTGGCACCATAATAGATGTGTTAATTTAATGAGCAAATTATACTAATTGAAATAAAGACCTAGGGGTGTAAAAGTAGCAGAGTAACACTTGCTAGTCATCACCGAAATATTAAATTCCCGACGCAGAAGATCACCTTAACTATTATACAATTAAAAGCAAGCTATTCACGCAAAAAGGAAAAAAATAGCAATAGACGAAATACCAATAGCAAACAAACGGAATTGATAACAACATGATTTTATCATAATGCAGAAACGAAAAACTTGAAAAAAATCACACATGACTAACCCCAAAATATTAAAAAGTTAAAAAAAGGTGGATGAGAAAATTAATTTTAAAGAGAATAGTGCAAACCTAAAAGCCTAAAACATTCATTAAATACGATAAATAATGTTACAATAAAAACCTGTATCTTAGAAGCAGCAGTTTGGTGGGAAGAGGGGACTTTGGGTGTCACCTGGTTCTACCCTGTCTTGACAAATATTTATTTCAAGTCTCTCTTGAGGACCTACTCTGTGCCAGGAACTCTGCTGAAAAGTGGGAATACGATAATAAGAAAACAGGAACTGGCCTGCACTCATGGAGCTTAGATTTTAATAACTATGGGGCGCCTGGGTGGCTCAGGTAAGCACCCAACTCTTAATTTCGGCTTAGGTCATGATCTCACAGTTCATGAGATCGAGCCCCACAATAGGCTCTGTGATGACAATGCAGAGCCTGCTTGGGATTCTCTGTCTGTCTGTCTCTCTCTGACCCTCTCCCCACTCATGCACATGCACTCTTTCTCGAAATGAATGAACTTAAAAATACAAATTGTTTAAAAATAAATATAAAATATGTAATAAAATATAAACATAAAATTTTAAAACATGAAGAAGAAGGCATATGATAAAGGGAGCTGATCTGGTTTAGGTCAGAGAAGGCTTCCCGAAGCAATAATATTTAGACAGAAATATGAACACTGAGGAAGTTCAACTAGATAAGGTTGGAGGAAAGAGGACTAGATCTGTGGCAAAAAAGAGCTTAACGTTCTGAGAGACCTGAAAGAAATCCACCGCACTGGAACCCGGAGAATGAGAAAGCATGATGAGGACAAGAACTTGAGCAAGAAGAGGGGACCAGAAAGTGTGAAAGCTCTTGGAAGACACTGTCTAGGCATATAGTCAGTGATGCAGCAATGGATACACACTGAAGGGTCTCAAACATGGTGTCATATTGTCAGACTTGTTTTGAAAAAAAAAATTATGCTATCTGATGGAGAATGGATGGGCAATGGAGCAAGAATGGATGCTGTCAGAAAGGTTAGAAGACTCTTGTGGGACTGGGAAGGTGATGGCCTCTTAAACCAGGGAGATATTGGAGGAAATACAAAGAAGTGAACAGATCTGGAAAATCAGTAGAACTTGATATCTTATTTTATGGGATGTGGAAAAAGAAAATATATATTTGGTATTTAGGGTGCTGGCTTGTACAAAGTTGGATGGACAATGGTAAAGAATACTGAGATAAGGAGCATGGGAAGAGGAGATTTCAGAGGAGCTGGGAGACTGGGGTGGGGAGTTTGAGTTCAGTTTTGCATGTTTTGAATTTGAAATACTTTGCCAAGACCACCATGTTGCATAATCCCAGAAGGTGCCATTCACCTACAATTCAATATGAACATTACCCCCTGAAATGATCTTTGTAGGGTTGCTATTTTAAGCATTCAAGTGGAAATGGTGAGTAGATAAATATGGGTCTGGCTTTTCAAGGAAGGATCAGGGATGAAAATATTTCACTGAATCTAAGATGCCACCATTTAAAAAATATACCATTATTTTATATGCCACTAAGAAAAATGCAGCCACCACTGTGGCATGCCATCAACTGCAAGACCCAGCTTTATTTCAAAGATGTTAAAATGTGGAAAATTAAGTGTCTCATAATTGATGAAATATAGCATCACAGAAATAAATTTGGGTGACATAAGCCTATGGTGTGTGATTTTATTTGTACTCATGGATGAAATGCCTAGGGAGAAAGTGTTGAGGGAGAAGAAAAGATGGCCTAATACAGTCTGAAGGAAATATATCAATGGTCAGGAAAGAAGAGGATGATTCAAGAAAGTCAAAAAAGAAAGGTCACGGGGAGGCACAGAAACCCAGGGAGGGAAAAATTATATTTAAAAAGGAGATACATAAATTGTGCTTAATACTACCCAAAATACCCATGGAATTTATTAAAACGGAAACATTGCTGACTTTAGAGGGTGCTATTTTGTTGATTAGAGGGGACAGAAGTTATTTTGGAGTGGGTGGAGAGTGGCAGGTAGGTGAGAAAAAGAAATCAATGTGTGAAGACAAATTAAGAAGTTTGGCTATGAAAGGCAGGGGAGAGACAGAGGAGTAGTTGGGGAAAACGAGCTTGGGTGAAACTTTCTTTGTAAGGTGAAAGAGACGTGGACATATTTAAAAGTTAATGGGAGGGTGGCTGGGTCGACTGAGTGTCCCACTCTTGATTTTGGCTCAGGTCATGATCCCAGGGTCATGGGATCGAGCCCCACATCAGGCTCTATGCTGAGCATGGGGCCTGCATTGGGATTCTCTCTTTCTCTCTGCTCCTCTCCCTCACTTGTGTGTGCTCTCCCTCTCTCTCTTTCTCTCTCTCTCCTTCTAAAAAAAGGAAAAGTCAATGGAAGAAGCTGAGTATATATGAGGGGAAAGATACAGCTAATAGTATAAGTTGATGACCAGATGAGACAAGACAGGATTCAAAGGTGGATGGATTGGTCTCTGATACCCTCTTATATTTTACATAGGCACAGATAGAGAAAAGAGATGAGACCCACCAGAACTGGGTTTTGTTAAATGAGCTAGAGTAGGAGTATGGAATAGGAAAGAATGTTACTAATATTATGGCTCATGGAATCTAAGGTGAAGACAGACGTGAGGAATGGGGAGGTCTGTGATGTTAGAGGTGTTGATGTGCCTTCTTATTCTATACAACTTCCCTTGTATGTTCAGCCTGCCTTAAACAAATGGATCCTTCTCATTGGCTTTGAAACATACACACATCTGTCTCATCTTAAAATGATCCCATAAATACAGTGTAACAATGAGTCTAGGATGATGCATCATTGGGGTAAAAAAGGAGAGCCTTGATTTATGGAATTTGTGGGCAGAGCAACTATGGATTGATGGCATAACGACAGTTGTAGGTGGGTTAAGTGGAAGAAAGAGAAAGTCTTTAGAAGAAGGAAATCTTCAAAGACAAAGATGTTAAAAAAGTTGGCTGAAACAAACCCCTTGATATGAGTGTTGGTGCCCCAGGACCTAACGTGGTAAGAATGGGATGGCTGTGAATGGGAATTTGGTGGTGGAAACAATAGGAAGAGGGGCAGTGGGCATAGCTAAATGGTAGGAACTGCAAAAGGGCAAGTTTTATTTTTCTTCTCAGTTTCAGAGTTTGCAGGTTAGAAGATATGGTGTGCGTGGAATCAATAACACAGGGAGGGAAAGATGGGAGGAAAGACACAAATATATAGAATCTGAACCCAATAAATTTGATGCAGAGAGGGACATTATCTCTTCTCTTCTTGCTTCATTTCATAGCAAAGCTTCTACTATAGCCAAAGGATGGAACTAGTTCCTGGAAAGATTTGTCTTGTCATTTGAGAACAGGAGTCAAGTGAGGAATGCTTGACCACTACCTGCACACAAAGGGGCCCTTCTGGGGTGGGTCCTTCAGCCCCGAAGCTCTCGTTGAGTGGCCAGTTCCTTATGTGAGTCCCCCGAAGGTCATTTCGCGCCCCCCGCCCCGCTGGAGGCTGAGAGCAGTGCTGGTAGTGAACCAGTTGGGTCCTGCTAGCCTTCCAGCTGCATCATGAGGAAGAAAGAGAAAGGAGTGGGGGAAGCAAATTTTTGACTCTTACGTGGTCTTCACAACCTTCTAGAACTGGCTCACTGAAAGCCCTTGACAAGTGCCTTTCTCCTTTGATAGAGATTTATTACTTTGTACTGTATAAGGAGAAGCAATGGGAGAGACTTAAATGGGTGTGCACAACCTTGAACTCCCCTGGAGAGGGAGAGGGTCACCAAAAAGGATTTACCAGTCAGTCATATTTATGGTTACTTATTTTGAGAAATCAAATTTTCATAAATTTTCATACTATTTATTCTTTAAGGTAAGACACAAAATTATCTGGCTTAGACTTACTTTGGATAAATTATTTAGTGAGATTTAGTTAGTTCTAGCTTTAGCAGCGTAGCACTGGGACGCGCATAGCCCCCTTTCCAACCCTTCCTGCAGTATAACGAAACTGATAGGCCAGATTTAATGTAAGAGTCATAGATCTCTCCTTGAGATGGTATTGGCCGTGGATTTCATTTTTATTTCCTATTAGGATGAAAAAACAATTTAGTATTTATATTGTCACAGCACAAATTCAAGGGTGACCATCATTTGATAATATAAAGTAGGCAAGTTCGTGCATTATTGTTTTAGGATTCATCTTATTTATTTAGTTATTTTTAACGTCAGTCTTTTGAATTTGTGTATACATATATGCGGGAATGGTGGGGAGGAGAGGTTCCCACTGCGCAGTTGGTGTGCCCCCCACACCCATACTTCTGTATTGCCTGGTTGAACAGAACTGCAGTGGTATGATTGCTTTAGGAAGTGCGTGCTAATGCTTTTTGCCCACAGACCCAACACACCTAGCCTTGCTTTACCAGTGTCAACATGGAATCTGCAGTGAGGTAATTAGCCTGCAACTCACTAGCTTTCTGATACTGACATGATGACTTAATGTTTTGGAACCTTACTTTTCTTCTAATGGAAACAATTCTACCATTATTGTGCATTTCTTGAAAGATCTCGTGAGATACGTACCTTAGACATTTGCACAGCACCCAACACATTTTAGAGGCTCAAGTGATGCTCTTTCTTTTCCCTATGTTGGAATAATACATTGGAAAAGCTACAACAGATGATTTTTCACTTTTACAATATACTGGGAAGAGGAAATACTTATAAGTTTTTATCAATATTATAATAGGGAGAGAAATTGCTTAGTATTAATCTGATCATTCTATTCACTTTGTTCTTGAAACCTGATATGATTTATTTCAGCAGGAATTTTTTTTTTCTTTCGTACTCTTCATTATGATTTAACAATGGTGGATCTTCAGTGCTTTTTTCAGGGAAAAAAGCCAAGTATTTCTTTAGTAACACCAAAAAGGAAGCATTTGGGGAATAGTTTTATTTTTTAAAAATATATTATTATTATTTATTTTTTTTGCAAGAAAAAAGGGCATGCATCTGTGCAAGTGTGTCTGTATAAGCTCCATAACATTTAAACAGACCTCAGAGATGAATATGTTACTAAAAGTTCTTTTGAAAATGGCATGCATATTTAGTTATTTTAGAAATAAGTTATTTATTTATTTATTTATTTACTTGGCTATTTTTCTCTCCCATTAAAAAAAAGCTAAAGTAACATATTTGGAATTCTATTAAGACATCATATGAAAAGTTTCATCATTAAGAAATTTGGGATTGCAAAGTTTTCAAAACACCCAGTTGATCAAATGCTTAGATTTTAACTATCTCTAATATAAATCTTGCATTGGGGTGTTTTTGAGGGTAAGAAAAAGATTAGAAGTTTTCATTGTGTTTTAAGGCTCCTTTAAGCACACATTTTTATTCCATTCGTTTCTCTAGGCTCACACACTCCTTTAAAATAAAATTGCCCTGTTCGTGGTTGGCACGTTTTTGTTGTTGCTGTTGTTGTTGCTCTCAAAAATATATTCTTGAGTAAACATTCAGAGTTCCTTTGACAAGGTGGACTATTTTTTAATGAGGACACTAAATTCAGAGTGAGTAGCAGGCACTTTGGGAATGTACATAAAAACAGACTTACTTTGAATTTCTGTTTTGTCTTTAACTAGTCTATGTGGTACTTGGAAATTGATCTGTTTCTTTTCTCCATCATATTGTCTAATCTCAGTTTAAACTAAAAAGTTTTAAAGTTCTTCTGAGGCAGTTTGGAGATTATTGGCTAGCTTGAATTTAAGAAAAAGCAGGAAGAAAAGCTCCAAATATACCAGCGCAGGGAGGATTGTTAGGGGCAGTTAACATTAAGTATTAATGACCATATTATCTTTTTTTTTTTAAGATTTTTTTTGTTCATTTATTTTTGAGAGAGAGATTGAGAATGAGAGAGAAAACATGAGCGAGGGAGGGGTAGAGAGAGGGAGACACAGAATCTGAAGCAGAGCCCCACATGGGGCTCGAACTCATGAACCATGAGATCATGACCTGAGCCAAAGTTTGAAGCTTAACCAACTGAGCCACCCAAATGCCCCACTGACCTTATTTTCTTGTATAATCCTTTCAATCCTGCTGTGAGGATTAGGATTGTTATCATCACTGCATTGATAAACAGGAAAGCAAGTATATGACCAGAGAAGCTATAAACTCTTCTATAGTCCTAGCTTCAGATACTGCAAAGCTATTGATCTTACCTACAATCTTAAGCAACTCCAGACAGTATGTGAAATCTTGTCTCTGGCCAGAACATTGTCTAAAATGTGTCCAAAGGTCAAGGGAGGGGGAATGGGGCTACATTTCAAGAAAATATCCGTTAGGGTAAAATTATTGATTACTTCTTTTCCTTTCTATGGCCTTGTTCACTACAGGTGTGCCCAGTATATTTGTCATCTCTAAGTAGCTCAGTAAAGCAATTATATTCTAAATTCCTGCAACTTAACTGGGGGTCTATGGACCGAAAGCGTGGAGTAGTGTTAGAAATGCCGGATCTCCAGGGCGCCTGGGTGGCTCAGTCGGTTGAGCGACTGACTTCGGCTCAGGTCATGATCTAACGGTCGGTGAGTTCAAGCCCCGTAGGCTCTGTGCCGACAGCTCGGAGCCTGGAGCCTGCTTCGGATTCTATGTCTCCCTCTCTCTCTGCCCTTCCCCCACTCATGCTCTGTCTCTCTGTGTCTCAGAAATAAACATTAAAAAAAATTTTAGAAATGCCGGATCTCCATCACCACCCCTGCAATCAGAAAATGCATTTAAAAAAATCCCTGCGTCAGTAGAATACACTGGTCTCAGCCAATATCTCAAAGTGAGGGTGAACACATGGCATGGTGCAAAATAACCTGTTGTGGTACACTTTAAATTTTATTTATTTTTATTTAAAATATGTAAGAAAAGGAGGAGCCTGGGTGGCTCGGTTAGTTAAGCATTGGACTGGATCTCGGCTCAGGTTATGATCTCAGGGTTTGTGGGTTTGAGCCCTAGGAGGGCTCCAAGCTGACAGCGTGGGGCCTGCTTGGGATTCTCTCTCCCTCTCTCTCTGTCCCTCCCCGGCTTGTACCCTCTCTCTTTATCTCTTTCAAAATAAACAAATAAACTTAAAAAAAAAATGTAAGAAAGGGATTAAGCTTATGAATGACTAAGCAAGGAGTGACTCTGGCGCCCCCACATGGTCCTATAGGTGATAGCCAGGATACTCCAGGATCTGAGAAGTCAACTGCTCCCGGGGTTCCCCAGAATTGGTTCCACTTACTCATGTGCTTTCAGTGTATTGCAATAAAGTATAATTACTCTGTGGATTTTTAAGTGGGCATATCTAATTTTAACTTAATGAATCCTCCCCAATGTACAAGACTTAAAAGATTCTCCCAAACTGTGGACCAAAGGTCATGCTCAAATGGCGGTAAAGTGGACAATAACGTTTTCAGGGTGGTTAGCTTCACTTACTCCAAGTAGAAACTCTTTGTAAGCTCAATGATGACATTAAGAAAGCAATATAAAACCAACCCCCCACCCCCAATGTTCTAATTAGATCTTACAATAAATCAATAAAATTAGGAATCATTACGGTATTGAAATATGGAATTATATCCATTACCATTAGCAATGGACCATCCCTAAGCACATATCTGCATATTGTAACTTTCGGAAAAATCTTTTTCAGTGGTGATGTACATTAAAACCACTGTAAAAATAAACTTACAATACCTTTGAGTGGCTGAATCTCAAAGGGTTAAAGCAAGCAATCACTTTGCTTTCATTAAAATACTATGAAATCAATGTAAATTATTTTCTTATGTAATAAATTATTGAACATTTTAAGCAATTTTTAGAAAAAACTGTTTCCTATGCTCTTAAATAAAATATAATTTATTGAAAATAAATATTTCACTGTCACATTATCTGAATTTCTAGGTTTTAAGTTTCATAATTACACAATACACTAATTTAACGATAAAAGTATATACACTTTACATTTTATACATCTATAAAACAAGCCCCCCAAACTTTCTCTCTTTTATCTCATTTTAAGTGCATGTATCCCAGAACTCCTAGGAGTAGTTGGGAGGAAACCTGGTCAGTATCTCTTTCAAGAGAAACTGGAAGATGAGGTGGTCACCACTTAATTTCACATTTTTAACAAAAGGACTCACATTCAGGTCTTAAGACATTCATTTTCTCTTCCCTACTTTCCATTAAGTCTCTGATTTATTCTAAGTCTCACTGATGCCATATTTGGGTGATGGTGACTCAAAATCAGCATCCTGAAATTTGTTACCAGCTTGTGATCTCAAACTAATTGCTTATTTTGATAAGACAGCAAAACGATTGACTGTAACTATCTTTACACTTTTGTTACTCTGGATTACAGCTCACCTAGGTTCCTTTTGACGTGTTAAAAGGTTTTCTCAACAGTTCCATTTGTTGGAATGGTAGTATAACATGAGTTCTTAGATGTGTGATGAACACCATACATACTCTCATATTTCTGTTATTTGTTGGTCATCACATAAATCCCTTCTCCTCTTCTTCAGCACTTGGCACGACTATGTTTCCCAGCCTTATATGCAGTCAGCGTGGTCCTTTGCTTGGGTTCTGAAGGGAATGAGAGCCAAGACTGTATTCAGGCTCAGGTCTTTTTCCAACAGGATGTGTCTCCTGCATGCCCTCGTCTTTCTGCCCCTGGGACATGACAGAACAACCCATAGGATACGGACAATGATGGCAGGGTCCTGGATGGAACGAGACTGGAACTCTGGGTCCCTGTGTGGAGGAAAGCTGCCTGCCGCAGCCAGAAACACCTGCCTGGACTATCATGGGAGCAAGACATAGGGACCTTCTGAGGGTTTATTTACTGCAGTAGTGTATACTATATTAACAATGTGTTTTAGGAATATGCTCAGTGCAGTTTGTTTTAGTTTGCATTATTTTAAATGAATTTTCTTTTTCTTCAAATTTCACAATCTGTTGTGTGTCTCTGTTGACCTTGCTTGGAGTTTTATTTTATTTTTTTCTGTTGCTGGGTTGTGATTTCTGGTTCATACACTGGTGGGCAAACTGATATTTAAATCTTATTTCCCATCACATTTGATAGGAAAGGCTCTTGCAGCTTCTCTTATGGTTTTCTGCTAGGCTTGCTTAATGTACTGATTTGCACAGTGGGATAAGCTAGAAAACATATTTTAAATCTGAAAGCTTATATTCTGCTGAACAGAGCAAACATTGTGGAAAAGCAGTAAAATGTGCAAAATCTGTCAATTCTCCACACCCCTGCATTGTAAAGGCTCTTGTTAAAAACTCAAAAATGGCAGAATGCAGATTGCGTTTATGAAAAGTTGTCTTCCTGTGTACCACACGTAATACATTTGAGGCTTCTGCCTGAAGAAATTATATGCCGAATATTAGCCGTTTTAGGAAATAGTCATACACACTTGACCACATTCATAACTACTTTATACTCTGCTTTGCAAATCTCTGGTTATTATGGAGACTTGAGAGTGACCATAACAGTTTGGAAAGTATACAAGAGTATTTATGACGGGTCACCTACTCCACTGCCAAGTTCCTCAGCTCTTGGGGATATGATTCATACCCCACTTCCAAGGTTCAGAGACTTGCCCTACATGAATAATAGAATTATTAGGCTGCGAAATTCCTTAAGAGACTACCCGATGCTAATTCCTGCGCTTACATTCATCACAGTCTGTGGAACAAAGTGCATTTTTCAAAATCCCTTGATGGCTCGTTTCCAAACTTAAAACCATCCTTACACAAGTTACTTGAGGATGTACGTAGGTAACAGATCGACAGAAAAATTGTGAGACTGTGAGAGAAGAAAAAATAATCAGCTCTAAAATCAAATATTTCCAACGCTAGGAAGTCAGGGATAGAAGTCACTCACCTGGAGTAGGAATAAATATGATACTAAACATTTCTTAACGTTTTGTTCCATTTGATTCTCAAAACAAAGCCTGCATACTCGACTCATTGGAAGCTTAGAGATATTTTGTAGCTTACTTTAAGAGGAAAAAAAAAATAAAGATACCTGGGGCTAAAATTCAGATTTCCCTTATTCTGCTCCACTGTCATTTATTACTTGTGGCACATAACCTGTATCTTCCTCACAATATGGTCTTCTCCTTTTCCAGTTCTCCCTAATTAAGGGAACTAGAGCACAGCAGGGACAATTTCTGTCAGGGGTGCTTCTCTAGGTGGGAATGTTAAAGATTTTGCAAAACCAGCCGTCTTGGGAACAGTTAGTGAGTGAGTGGGAGGTCTCCAATTCCAGAAACGCAGAGTCTGGTCAAGTTGTTTTCTTTGCATTGAATGGCCCTGTGCGGGTGTGCCCCTCATAACCCTGCTTTAGAGGAAGTGATCTAAGAAGCCTTTCCTAAAATTATTCTCTTGATGCTGATGAATGTGGTTCCTGATACGGTGAAAACCAGAGTCGCATCATATTTAACATGCAAGTAGACACATACCTTCATTTTGATGAGTAAACTGAAAAATAGGGAAAGCTACAAAAGCATTTGACTTAGTTCCTCCCTATAATATATAA
Organism: Panthera uncia; assembly: GCF_023721935.1. Classification (NCBI taxonomy): domain Eukaryota; kingdom Metazoa; phylum Chordata; class Mammalia; order Carnivora; family Felidae; genus Panthera; species Panthera uncia. Next base: position 18,621,022 of record NC_064810.1, read on the forward strand.
ATTAGTTATATGAAGCCTTTTACTTTTTATTCTTGGCTTTTTAAGACCAACTTTAATTCTATTTATTCCTACTAAGTCTTATTGTTTAAAAAGTGGTTTGTTTTCCAGGATTTGTCATCCATGAAGAGAATGTTCTAATATGTATATTGTTAAGGGTCTTGGGAGGTTGTAAAGTCTCAGTGACATTCCTAGGTTATATAGCTAGATTCCTAGGTTATATAGCTAGGAAATTTTAATATACTGGAAAACTTGAAGCCTAAGCAAATTTTAAATCTTTGCCTATGGCACCCAACTGATAAATGTACATTGCCTTACCCACTGAGCTACCAGACTGATGGAAGCAATGTTGATTGGATCCCACAAAATCAAGAGTTTCTTAGCACCTTTACAAAGGCAACCAAGGAAGTTTGTATCAATTAGGATGTTTTCAAGAACACTAAAAAATATACCTCATTTCAAAGTGGTGTAAGGTTGAGAAAGTTTATTGGCTCCTATAACTGGAAGTCCAGAACTCTAGCAATCTGGTGGTTCTGCCTCCTTTCCTTGCCTTTTTCTTGGTTCTGTTTATCTACCAGTGCCATTACTAAAAAGCATTTTGTAGTTTGGGGACAAGGCATGACAGTATTCAGAGGAAGGTGTTGAGCACTGCGTTCTACTATTCACGCAAGAGTCTGTCAGCTTACTCTGAATTTGACCATTTAGGAATACGAACTGGGGCTGGGGGAATGGAGTGAGGTGTTTTGCTAAAACTAAAAAGGATCCATTTCTGGTGCCTGGCTGGCTCAACTGGAAGAGTGTGTGGCTCTTGATCTTGGGCTGGTGATTTCCAGCCCCACGTTGGATGTAGAGATTATTTAAATAAATACGTTTAAAGAGGATCCATTCCTGGTGTTGATCTGGGGGCGGCGGTAGTCAGCTTCTCCCCAACCACGGGTCCTGTGTGAGAATGAAGGGATGAATGTTGAGTGGACAGCCAACATTGGCCATGGTAGATTTATTGAGAATGACTAAACCAATACGTGGAATGAAATATATTCAGGGGCAGCTGGGTGGGTCAGTCGGTTAAGTGAACAGCTCGGTTTTGGGTCAGGTCATGATCTCATGTTTGTGAGATCAAGCTACGCATTGGGCTCTGCCTTAACAGTGCGGATCCTGCTTGGGATTCAGTCTCTCCCTCTCTCTCTGCCCCTCCCCTGCTCGCACATGCACTCTCTCTCTCAAATAGATAAATAAACTTCAAAAAGTTAAAACAATAAAAGAAATATATTCAGTGTATTGGGCTGCATACTTAATCATAATGTAAAATAAAAATTTGTAAATAACTACAGCAATGACTGTAATGTGGGTGTGGGGTAAATCTACCAATCTTTGCTTCCCAAAATACTTATTTTGAAGATTTTACCTATGAATTTTGAGAACAGCGTTTTTCTTCTATCTCCAATGAGCATACTTTCCCCGAACCCTAAGATATTGTTTAATCTTTCTCGCTACTTTTACAATGATTTAGATATTCTCTTTTTCAATATTACCATCAAACTAAATAAAAATATACTAGAACTTATTTTTTAAACTAATTAATCACAGACTGAAAAGTCTCCTTTTTCATATGATAGAGTAAGCATTGCTTCCTTTTTTTCTCCTTTTCTTCCTTCCCTCTTTTTTCTCTTTGTCTTTGTCTTTTTTCTTTTTCTTTTTCCTATCTCATCACACTCTTTTTTTTTTATGTTGATCATACATATTTAGAGCATGTGGCTAACGAGCACTTTAATCAATTTAAACTTAAGTTTACGTGACCACATATGACTGGTGGCTACCCTATTAGACAGTACAGGCAATCCTGGACACTTAGTGGAAATGTAGTAAATATTAGGTAAGTGGCGTAAAAAAAACCCCAAAACCTTAATCTCATGAAAATAAAAATTCATTTCAGATTCTCTGGTACGTGTATGAAAACAAGGAAAGTGAATTGGAATATGTGTAGGGTTTCTTTTAAAAAAATTTTTTTTTTTTAACATTTATTCATTTTTGAGACAGAGAGAGACAGAGCATGAACGGGGGAGGGTCAGAGAGAGAGGGAGACACAGAATCCAAAACAGGCTCCAGGCTCTGAGCTGTCAGCACAGAGCCCGACGCGGGGCTCGAACTCACAGACTGCGAGATCGTGACCTGAGCTGAAGTTGGACGTCCAACCGACTGAGCCACCCAGGCACCCTTGTGTAGGGTTTCTAATAGTCACATCTGTTGCCTGACAACAAATTGTCTTCCATTATAATCAATAGAGGGTGCTATATTCAGGTCGCTTGTCCTATTTGTCAAGGTAGATTATTCGTTTGCACCAAAAGCTGACATGATTTTTCAAAGCTCTGATTGGTACAGACTTGGGTATTATCAGAAAAGCACAATGGTCCTATGGAAGGGTTTTCACGCTTTCTGTCACAGCATTTGATTTCCATAGCTTTCTGGGGTTTTCTTTATTTCTTATTTAAACTTATTTCAGTTACCACAGAAAACCCCACATGTTATAAAGGAACTGGTAAAGCTTGTTTTTCTGATAAATTTTTTTTTTTTAAGTTGGGAATGATGCACAGAATAATAAGAAGTTTTGAACAACACATTTTAGAGCGTTATGATTGTTTTGGTTTTAATGTGACTCAATTATTTTAAATATGACTATTCATTTGATTTTCAAAAAAGTATATAATTTTTAAAATAAGATATTGATTTGTTAAAACACTAATTAAATTTATTTAAAATTTTTTTTAACGTTTATTTATTTTTGGGACAGAGAGAGACAGAGCATGAACGGGGGAGGGGCAGAGAGAGAGGGAGACACAGATCGGAAGCAGGCTCCAGGCTCTGAGCCATCAGCCCAGAGCCCCACGCGGGGCTCGAACTCCCCAACCTCGAGAACTCACCAACTGCGAAATCGTGACCTGAGTCGAAGTCGGACGCTCAACCGACTGAGCCACCCAGGCGCCCCTTAAATTTATTTTAAAAGTGCACTCATATTTGTAGTGACTATCATGTGTGCTTTAATGTAAATAATGTGATTTTTGTTTTTGCCAATGGCAATATTTTCCACTGTATAAAATATATTCGCTCAACAGGTATTGATCTGATCGGAAACCCTAGGAGAATTAAAGAGGCAATAATCAAAGGCAAGACTGTTAGGCACTAATGTGAAGGGAAGAAATGGGTCTAAGGGAGGGCGGGGGCTGTGCCTGAAGGTGCCCCGTGCTGGGTGGGGCCGGACCCAGGTTGGACCCTCTTTGATTCTCCTGGACTGCCCAGCTCCTGGTGTCTATTTCTGGAATAGAGAGGTGAACGTTTTCTTATTTTTCTTTTCCCAACACTCCATCTCTGACTCAGAGCGGGGCCCAGAATTGTTATCTAAAACCATTGCCAATGTCGCATGTTTCCTTTTTCTTCTTCTTTTGATTAGTAGCTCCTTAATTTATAATCTCAGGGACAGCACAGTCTCCATAAGCTTCTTTGGTCTTATCAAAAGGCATAATAGAAGATACGAGTGCCAGATCTTAAGCAGATTAAAGCACAGCTGTTAAGTCCACACGCGGACGAGATCTGTGAGTATTAAAGGTAACCCTGGAGCTGAATGGGAGCTTACTTTCGAAGTGTCATTGCTTTTGCACTTTGAGGATTTGTTGTTGAGTATTGTGTTTTTTTTAAGCTTTCCGTTTAGAAAGTGGGTCATTAAGGATTGTCATTTGCTGAAAAATTAACCCTCAGTGAGGTAAGTGCCTTGAAAGGAAAGGAAGTCGAGTTTTCAAAGTTCAAGTGTGCAGGTACCTTAGAAAGTGTTTAGAAAAGAATGAGAAGGGTTCACGTAGAGTCCATTTTAGAAGAGACATGATCTAAGCTGATCTGCTGCAAGCAATGTGTATCTACTACTGCCCTTGCCCAGAAAAAAATACTCTTGTCGAATTCCTTTCGTAGAAATGAAGCCTCCCTCCCGTTAGTGCTGCAGTTGATTTACCCTTCCAGGTAAGATGAATTTTGTGATAGGTCAGACCTGATATTAATATCATGGCTTGTCTGTGCTTTTTGTTCTTAATCGTCTTCTTCACACTTGGTATAAATACGAGGTTAAATGAAAGTACGGCAGAGGAGATGCTTCATGTTTTTTTGTTTATTTTTGTTTCATCTTTTCTGCGGAATCTGGGTGTGACTGTAAATAATGATTGTGTTGTTTAGCTGATCAGTGTTTTTAATCAGTACCTTATAGATACAGATTATTACCACTTTTCATGGCAAGATCATGTTTGTTTAATAAACTATCATGTGGTTTTTGTTTGGAGTTATTTCTAGTACTTAGTAGACATTGTACTCATTTACTCTGTTAAATAAATGAATACATAAAGAATGAGCAGATTGTAAGACTGAGAGTAAAGAATAGCCAGCTATTAGCTTAAAGAAGGAAGTTGTACAAGAGGTTAATTTTAACAGTTTTTGGTAGAGACGAGAAGTATTTTTTATTCTCCATAACTTCCAATTGACATTGATTAGAGTGAAATAAAGGCAAAGTGATTTATTGGAAAGTTTGTATCTACATATCCTTGAGCCTCTGGATGGACAATGTAATTTAAATCTTATCTCTTTACCCAACACTGTTTAAACCAACTACACCTCTTCTTCCGGAATGTCTCTTCTGATGCTTAGCATTTGACATAAGACTCCAATGACCTTGCTTATTGGCTTCAGTGACTTCATTGCCAAAGGAAACTTTTATTTTACAAACAGAAATATTCTCCCCTAAGGTAAGTAGGAAAAATGACCAGGCTTGAATTTGGGGGCTTTGTAAAAAATTCTACACAGTTCAATCTTACTACTTTTTTATTTTATTTTATTTTATTTTATTTTATTTTATTAAATTAACTAATTAATTAATTAATTAATTAATTTGAGAGAGAGAGGGTACAAGTAAGTGAGGGGCAGAGAGGGAGAGAGGGAGAGAAAGAGAAGCAGGGTTCACCCGAAGTGGGGCTCGAACTCACAAGCTGCGAGATCATGACCTGAACCGAAGTCAGATGCTTAACCGACTGAGCCACCCAGGTGCTCCTCTACTACATAATTTTAAACATTACCCTTTGTACCATATTTATTTCAGACTAAATAATACAGTTTGGTGAGCACTATCGAAGTTTCCCTACTTGTGGACCATTCCAAGGAAAAGTGATAAACTTCTATTTCATCGGCTGGAGGCTCTGCTGTAATCGTCAGCAAAATAACCAAAATTTTGTGGCCCAAACTTTTACGGAACGAAGAGAGAGACTTCAAATAAGTGTCTCAATACTGATTGTTTCTCCCATCAAGATCACCAGATTCTTGCTCAAACCTTTGCTGCCGTTTGCCCACGGAAACGTAAAATTTGTAATCTTGGAGGCAATTCTCTGAGAAGGAATTGCTGGAGCCTTGAAGAATAGCACACACGTGTAATCTATATTGACACAAACCTACATTTTGATGAAATGTCTTCCTATTTCTATCTTACAATGAAGGAAACACCGGGGTTTTATCAAATGAGCAATGTATACTTAGATCTGATGTTTTGTTTCGCAAATTTCAATATATTCTCTTTTTAGGCAAAGAAACAAGAATTTAATGCTCTATTGCAAGCAGTGCTTTAGGTGCAATAAATTCAATGCAATTCTATTTGTCTTTTTTGGTGAAGGCCTTCCAGTTTTTCAGTTAGCTGATGCCTCTTTTCGGTTTATGTACTTTATCAAGAGGTTACTTAAGAGAGCAAACCTAATCTTACACTGATATGATCCCTTGATCATCTCCCATTTTTTAACATGGAATTGCACCTTTTCTTAACTTATTCAGACTGCCCTGTTTATTATCCCTCCTCTATTCATGGTAATTCTTTCTGCATTTTCACGTGGGGAGGATGAAGCAGAGAGTCAAGCATTCTATGTGAACATAGTCAAACTGTGCTGCCTGATTGTCACCAATCCACCTCCTGGCTTGGCCACTGTTGGCCACTGGCCCAAAGAGAGGCTGATTCCGTGCAACTCTGATGCTCTTGATGCAACATTCAAATGTTTTCAGCAGCCAGCCATTTTGTCTAAACAGGATAATCATGAGGGTTAGCATATACCAAGTGCTTACCATGTAGACTGTGAATCATTTTACATGCATTATATGCTTTGGGATCAAACTCTAAATCCTTACTTCGTTCTACCCATCAACCAGGGTGCTGGCAAGAAAGAGATAGCACATTCATTCTGGGTAACTTGAGGAAACTTGATAAACGTTCACAACTGTAGGCAGGGTTTAAGGAAAATAACTGGGACAGTACCGCATGGTACAGAAGTCTGGGGCTCGCAAAGGAGGGAGGCCATCTCACCCCAAGGCTTGGAGGCTCAAGGGGAGAGAGCGGTTTCTGGGAGTCTAGAGGGGGTAGGTGCATGGCAAGGGACACCTGACAGGTGCTGTGACATTTATTGAAGAGTAAAGGCAGCCAGTAGGGATTTAATGGGAGGGCAGTTGGGAGATTACACACACCCCTACCCTCTCTCTCTTCTACCCTTTTGCCCCGTGCTAGTGCCCCGTACTGGCCCAACCCAACTGAAAAGGATCCTTTTATTGGAGTAGAAGGCGACCTCCTGGGCACACGACAGAATGGAGAACAGTGGAGTGGGGATTTGAAGCCGCAAACGGAAGGCACCCTGCAGAGTCTGTAAGCACGGTTCACATCCAGCCCGGTCTCTACCGCCCGTGCCTAGCTCTTGGATCACTTCACCTACTGTTTGTTTCACCACTGCCTTTGCTCCTGCCTTCGTATTCTTTCTAAAAGTTAAGCTCCCCCAAGCCCTAGAGCCTTTGCACCTGTGGATCCACGTGCTCGGAATGCTCTCTTCTAGAGTCTGGACTTGGCATCCTCAATTCATTTATATCAGGTGCCAACTGTCACCTACTTGTGGATTCCAACTCTGACCATGCCATCTACAACGTGCCTCTCATGAGTCACTCTCTTTTTTTATTTTTTATTTTTTTTTTAATGTTTATTTGTTTCTGAGAGACAGAGAGAGACAGAGCATGAGGTGGGGAGGCGTAGAGAGAGAGAGGGAGACATAGAATCCGAAGCAGGCTCCAGGCTCTGAGCCCGATGCGGGGCTTGAACCCACGAACTGTGACATCATGACCTGAGCCGAAGTCGGTCGCCCGACCCACTGAGCCACCCAGGCGCCCCCGTGGGTCACTCTCTTATACATCATTCCCTTCATTTTACTAATAACACATATCATATCATGAAGATACTTTTGTTTGTGTTTTTGTTTGAGTTTATAGGGCAAAGGCTTGTGTATTTTTTTGATCACTGTGTTTCCCAGCGGTTGGAACAACTCTTGGCATGTAGAAACAATTCACATTTTTAAAGGAATCTATATATAATTAGGTCCATAACAATGTTCCTGATTTTACAAATGAAAACCTGAGGGATAAGTGTGTCTAAGACTATACAGCTAGTAGATGATAGGACTAAAGTGAAAACACAGATATTATTATTTTTTTAGTTTATTTATTTTGAGAGAGAAAGGGCAAGGGGGTGAGGGGCAGAGAGAGAGGAAAAGAGAGAGAATCCCAAGCAGGCTATGCGGGGCTTGAACTCATGAACCATGAGATTATAACCTGATCTGAAGTCGGATGCTTAACTGACTGAGCCACCCAGGCGCCCACGCAGATATCCTTAATGCTAGTGTAGGAGATCTGAGCCACTGGGTTACCCTGCCTTGTAAGAGGTTGACAGGATACTAGGTCTTTGTTCATGGCCTGACAACTTTCGGGAAGCTTTAAAAGATGACTGTCTTGTAAACTAGGAAATATATTAGCAATGTGGAAGATTCTGAGTCAATGTTAGTAGCAGAATAGACAGGAGAATTTAGAATTCTTAATTCCAGGTTAAAGTAAATGTACAAAATGGTAGTTTCAGAATATGCTTTTGGACTCCAAACATTTTCCAATCTACCATATTTCATATGGAAAACAACTCCTGCTCTGCACTGTTTTTCATGACAGTTGGGCAGAAACAGAAAAAGCTCGTTTGCTGAAATTCTAGCTCTTTTGATTAGAAAATATAAAAAAAAATGCAAATTTAGCTCTTGTGGCAAAGAAAAGGTACAATTTAGATCCTCTCCTCATTTTATATTTCAATTAAGCTCACCGCTCTCCCTTTTTGAATCAGATCCAGTGGGAATGTGAAGAGTGATGTCACCTCTGGTCAGAATGGACATTTTTGCATTTTTGTAGTACTTTCCACTATTTTTCCCTGGCTTTTGTTACACGACATGAAAACAAAGGCTGATGAAGATGTTGGCATGACAGGAGGAAGTGGGAGACAGTAGGAATAGAAAGAGGAGAATGAAACCAAAAAAATTATGCTTTAAGCATTCACAGTGGAAGTTTCCACAGTTTTGTTCTGTGTGTAATTCCTCCGGGAGCAGTCCCTTTCCTCCCGTTCAGCACACCTCTCATTCGCATCCACTGCTCCTCGTTTAATGAAAAGTTATGTGCAGAAGGGGAGATAAACCCTACCTTAACTATCAGAGTTTCTTGCCTTGACATTTACTCTCACAGTTTAGAAACTTGTTTCTGGTTGGCCGTGGGAACTAAAGCACTTACCTCTATAATTATTCCATTTTATTCATTTTTGCTTCCTAAGCTTCCAGCCCTAGTCTATATACCAAGGTTGTGTTTTTGTGCAAACTCTTTCCCAGTTAAGCTCCTGGCAATAGATGTTTATATGCTCAATGGTAGGATATAGAGTCTTCCAAAATTCTGTCCTAACCATTCATCATGGCGAGGGCTCTATGTATGTGCTTCGAGAATACTACTCTTCACCCAGTAGCTCACGGTTTTGGTAACGAACATGATTCTTTTCCAAGAATTTAGCAACCCTTGATCTTTTCTCTTAGCGTCCGTAAACATAGGATACTTGATATGGCGTATTGATTGCTTTCAAACCTCACAGTGATGGTGAAAAGAATATGGGACCAAAATATAGGACGTCTTGAAATAAACCCTTTGGGTTTTTAGATGCAAAGGAATAACCCTTGTCTGTGAAAGGAACACACAGAGAAGATCCTCTTTGCTCCACTAGAGTATCACTAACTAGAGTAACTTTAACTTTCAAAAGGTCATGTGACATCTTTTCTCCTCATATAGTAAATATAACTGCTTATGGTCCTGTTTTATTGAAATAAAATCTGGCATGGAGCAAATTATTGCCAATCTTGTCTTTGGAAACAGGCTAATACTGTCTTAAATTGATATGACCCCAAGAGGTCCATTTATTTGGTTGTTATATATATTTTTTAAGTTCCGAGCTGGATTGAGAATTAAATAGAAAATCATGAATTGGGAAGTTGAAGAAAAGCTGCGTTGTTTAAATGTCATCTCCAGGAAAGAGAATCCAATGAGACCTGGGAAAATGAGCTACCACGAACAACTTTACAGGTTTAAGGTGTTGTTATTACTGTACCAACTGAGTCACTTATTGCTGGACTGTGGGACCAGAGTCCTTCTGTTGAGTTTTCAAGGATGATGTCTTTGGATGTGAGATTGTTTGCTTTTGCCTAACTGGGAGATGCATTTGTTTTTTGAGGCTATGTTTGCCACATACCTTTTATTATTGCTACACTTGAAATCGTCCATGTGGCTAATGGGATGGAACCTTCTGTGCTCCTCCCGTGATTCACTGGCCGGGGAGGGGGGGCAGGGGTAGGGAGTGTTCACTTGACCAATAGCTCATGGCTATCTTGGCAAGTGCTGTTGCTAAGCCTGAATTTAATTCTATGGTTTAAAGGGGAAACTGCATGGTGTAAATCAAGCACCGCCCCATCCTCTCAGTAGATTTTAGAGTTTAGCTTCACAAGGCCTTTGGGGCTGTGAAGTCAGAGGCTGCTGACCCACTCGAGGTGTTGAAAGCCCTCTGACTGCTGGTGAGATTGCACTATAAGCCCAGAGCTTGGCATATGATACCCAGTCAATATAGTTTTAATTGAATTTGCTTTGGAAATGCATACTAATTTTTTTAAAGCAACTTGTAGTAGGTTTATGTGGGAAAACAATGGATTAGAGGCAAAAATTGGAGAAAGCATGACAACAGAGCAGTGGGAACAGACACATTCAACAAACGGCATGTCAGCCCATTTCTGAATTTTTGAAGTCTGAGGGTGAGAGAGGGTTTCAGTGTTGAGGGGATAGGTTATATGTTCTTGAAGCCTGTCAGAGGATGAATGGCTGGGATAGACAACAGGCGACAAGATGGTCTCTGTGTTGGTTTATTTCACCCTCCCTTGGTACTGGGAGTCCTCAGTGAATAAAATAGTTAAGAAGCTCCCCAGTCCAGGGGTGCCTGGGTGGCTCAGTTGGTTAAGCCTCCAACTATGGCTCAGGTCATGATCTCGGGGTTCATGGGTTCAAGCCCTGCATTGGACTCTGTGCTGACAGCTCAGAGCCTGGAGCCTGCTTCGGATTCTGTGTTTCCCTCTCTCTCTGCCCCTCCCTCACTCATGCTTTTTGTCTCTCTCTCTCGCTCTCTCTCTGTGTCTCAAAAAAAAAAAAAAAATTAAAAAAGAAGCTCCCAGTCCAAAATCCCATCAGGCGGGGCACGGCCTGTCACCACAATTTCAGGAAACTGTTTTTTTTTTTTTTTATTATTATTAATTAAAAAAATTTTTTTTAAAGTTCATTTATTTTCAGAGAGACAGAGACAGCACAAATAGGGGAAGGGCAGAGAGAGGGAGAGAGAGAATCCCAAGCAATCTCCACACTGTCAGTGCAGATCCCAATGCAGGGCTCATACTCATGAAACCGTGAGATAGATGACCTGAGCTGAAACCAAGAGTCTGACGCTGACCTGACTGAATCACCCAGGTGCCCTGAAACTTGGATTTTTCAAACCCCTTGAACCTAATTCTTCCCCCTTGCATGCAGTGTGCCTCTCTTCAATTGCTCAAGCAACAGGAGAGTATCAGTGGCTCACTGGAAACTCTTTCCCATCCACCTTTGGTTTGTATGCTTTTGTTTGCCACTTTCTTCAACTTAGTTTTCTATCTTTTTGTCCCCTACTCTTTTTTTATACTCAGAGCAGTCATTTGGCCAGAGGGCCTATCGACCCATGAACCACTTTTTAGTGGTTCTTATTTCTCAGGCTGTAATTCATGGAAAGCACTGTGTTCTACTCTTGATTCGAAGTCCCTTCTACCTCATGTTTTGGTTGGCATTAAATGAGAGGGTCTCCTTGTTGTGAACATCCGATTGGATCCACTGTGTCAGGAGCCCATGGGGATGTTTTGCCCTCAGAGTGGGAACTGTACCTGATACTATTAAATTGGAGTGATCTCGGGTCGTGTAACCTATGACATTTCTTACAGTTTTTTTCTCCTCTGTTTTCTGCTTTGTCTTCATTTTTCTCATGTCTTTTTTTTCCCCAGTCAATCCATGACATTGACTTCTTCTTCAAAACTTTGAAACCATTTCCTACCCAGTCATGCTGATATTCATCCTCTGCCCTTTGACTATTTTTATTATTAATTATTGTAATAATTAATAATGATAATCATGGCTAACATTTATTGAACATTCATTCTATGTCAGACAGATAGTTAACATACTTGCCACAAATCTCATAGTTAATAATTGTTAGAAAGTTTTCCAAGATCTGTCTGAATTCAGAGACTATATTCACTTTTTAAAAAAAATTCTTTATTTGGTTACTTATTTTCGATTATACAATGCAGTGTTACCAACTATAGTCTTCATGTTTTCCAGGAGATCTTCAGACCTTATTCCTCTTATAAGTGGAAGCTTGTACCCTTTTATCAACTCCCTGTTTTCCCTTACTCTGATTCTCCTGTTTTTCTCACCCCTCTGGCTCCTGGCATCCACTTTTCTACTCTCACAGCCTATGTTTTTAACCATGGCATTGTACTGCCAGTCCCACTAATGGAGTATTTATTACCATATCCTGGTTACTTTGTAACCGGCCTCAGGGAAAGTAAATGAAAGTATGAACTTCTTCTTTCTCTTTTTATTACATTTTTGGGAGCTGAATAAAAAAAAGAACTGTTCTGGTAGACATGAGCTCAAAGCATGGGAGATGCTAATTGTCACACGTGGCTTCAGCCTGACCAAGATGGGGTAAGAAAGAGACTGGGCAGGGACCAGGAGCCAAGGAAACACTTGGACAGCCTGCCTGTGGGAATGAGTCAGATTCACGGTTGGGACCCATAATCTGGCTGGTTGCTCTTAAGTCTTCAGACAAGCACACAGGCCAGCATGTGACCTGCTGCCTGCTCAGAACTTCTCATTTTTTTCCAGGGGAAAATGTCACTGAATTGATTCTGTCTTGAACTCACATTTGCACCCCTGTTAAATAAAATGATGACTGAGGTATGGGTTTCATTAGTAAGTCCTGCTTGGAAAAGTCACCCCAGTTGAGTACCCGATTCACCTAAAGCTCTTAAAATTCTCAGAAGTAACTTCCCCCAAATTATCATGTTATTATATGGTGAGAAACATACACTATTTAATGACCAGGATATCATGAGATTATGGTTATAGGAAAGTTGAATACTTCGGTCTCTTTTGTATGTGATTTAGTCATAGTTCTACCAGTTGCCTTTCAACTCTACATTAATTATAGCCAATTATATTTTGGGGGGACGATACAGCAGTTGGGATTTTTTTTCAGTTCTTTGATTTCTGTGTTGAGAGTCCTCTGCTTTGATGCATTCTTGAAACAACTCTAATAAAGCAATGTGTTTTATTCCCTGTTTAATAAGATAAAACCAGCAGGCTGTCCTATTTTCAGAGATGTTTGATAAAGTATCCCTCTCACTGAGCTGAGAGAAAAGGCAATGGATTTTTCTTTTTTTTTATTTTATGAGCTCTAGGATGCAAAGTCCCTAAGTATAATACACTGTTCTTTATATGACTTTCTCACAACATCCTGTTTTCTCTCTCCCAGTTCTTTTGAATAATTCTCACAGTTCTTGGTGAGCTGCTAATCAGTTTAGCTTGTGAAATCTGGGATGGAACAAAGTACATTACTGCAGGAAGATGAGCGTTTTCTGAGTAATATAGCGTGGCAATTTGATACTCTTTCATTGAATACGAGATGAGATTTAATAAAATTCGTAGCAAACTACAGTTTTTCTTTGCTTTCTTAAATTAATATATTAGTACTAATTAACAAAAATTAATACATACTACATACTGAAGTTAAATACACATGCTTCTCCATTTACAAGAGCAGGGTTTATTTTTTAGGTGTTTTCGTAATATGCATGGACCACTCTTAGAAATAGCGTAGTCTTAACTTTGCAAATATCCATTGCAGTAGCTGGACAATTCCTTGTAGGATTTTATAATAGCAAATTATGAGTAAATGACAGCCAGAAGCACACTATCTTCACTTATATGGTTTCTGTAATGACCTACACCATTTTGAAGCTATGCAGATGTCCGTCTACACTTCATTATTGGCTTTCATCGTATTGATTGTGGCTTAGCTGCTATGAGTTTAGAACATAGCACATGTCAAATAGTAAATAGTTTTGAAATTATTTATAGAAAAAAAAGGGAGATCTTACATGGACTGAAACTCTGCTGGTGTAAATGAAGCGGAACCTCCATTTTCAACACCACCTTTTCCCTGATGGCTAATGAGTGACATATTTGATGTTGGAATATAAGGAGTAATTTTACCATAATTTTAGGAAATTTTTTCTTACATTTCCACATATCAGAGGAAGCTCTTTTGCTCTACTTTCCTTAATGACACCTGATTTCTAGACCTTAATTCCCTTCCTTTTTGAGTTTATTTTGGGAGTTGACAAATTATTATTGTTTTTGTAAGAGTTTGCACCCTGATGTTATTAAAGAGATGAGAGTATTCATAAATATTAAAGATACTGGATATATGCTTTTTTTGGCATATGTGATGATGGCTGGAAATTTGGGCATCAACCTATTGAACACATTATAAAACCCTCATCCTCGTCTTCCTTTATAAGGGTGAGGGCTTTGTGAACTTACAAGCTCTCTTTTCACCCCTCAAATCTCCTTGACTAGGAGTTCCCAAATTTTGGTTTGCATAGGCATGATCTGGGATCCTGGCACCTGTTCTTAGAGATTCCTGTCTGGAAGAAGTGGGGCAGGTCCCATAAGTCTGTATTTTTAACAAGTCCCCTAAATAATTCTGCTTCCAGTAGCCCACCTTTTACTTTGAGGAAACTGACCTGTGTCATGGCCATTAACAAAGAATGTGGAAACTTACGGCTTCACAGGAAGCCTTGGGGAGTTCACAAATTATAATAGGGCAATGCTGTATATCCTTGGTAAGCGTTCTTCAGTACGAACATTTATGTGTTTTAAAATGAATCATCGATTATCTGGCTTTGAAATTTTGTTAAACAAGTTAATTTGAGATGAAAAATGGTACTTGTAGAGTTTATTTTTTTAATCTTGCTTTGAAAGCAATTTTAAAATTTCATAACAAAAAAAAATGGGAACATATTCAATTATTCTTTTTTTATCCCTGAAGTTGAAGTTGAATATTTTTCTTTGGAAAGTTTATTAAAATAAAATACCAGTAGGAAAAGCAGGAATTTTCAGAATTTATCTTATTTAAGATGACTTTCCTGGTCAGTGTCAATGGCAATCTTATTCTAGCTTTGTCAGTTTGGGAAAATTTAGTGAAAACAATCAAAGATTCTTGGGTAAGTTATTTAAAAACTGGACTGTACTTGACTGAAAGGTCGACCTAAAAGGGGGAAAAAAAACCCACTTCAAACTTCAGTTTCATCAGGAGGCAGGTGGTCTCAATAATGGTCATCCTTGTAGGATCTCTTGCTGGCTATAGATAATTTTTTTTTTTTTAATTTAGTGCACAGAGAAGCAAACTGCTTAAATGCCATTTTAAGGCTGACACTCTCAAGAGGAAAAAAATTGTAAATTCCTCTGACCCTTCTTCCTACCAAAATCAATATTCTTTGTCAACCTGGGGAAGGAAATAAAAAACATTTGGGTGCAATGGAGGGGAAACTACGGATTTCAAAAAAGTAACAAATTGAAAAGCCTATTCTGGCATATGTATTTCCAGGCAAAATCTCCTGAACCGTAGGGGGTTTGGCTTTGGCGTAAAGATCTGAACTTTTCTGATCTCAGTAGCTTTGCGGGATAAACCTCCAGTGACTTCAATGGTTTTAATAGGCTTGTTGTGATTATCACAATTTGGATTCATCTGCACTTTCAAAGTAAAAATTCATTTATTTACTGAAAGGCAAAGCAAATTGGCCCCTGTTTTCGAGAATTATACATGGACAACTATACCACATTGATGTTAATATCTTCTTTACCTCTATGAGACATGTGCTATCATTGTCTCTGTTTTCGGAGGAGAATATAAAGGATCACGAGGTAGGAAGTAATATGCCTACAGCCACGTAACTAAGGAGAAGCATCTGAATTTCGAGCCCACGTTCTTAACTGCTTTGTAATATGTGCAACGACGCTGAGTTATGGGAATTGTCTACATTTAATTCATTATAGTGGACAATCTCTAAATTTTGGATATGCCTTAAATGCTTTTGAAATATTTGAATGGAGATAGGTACTCTATTGGTATATTTAGAAATAAGCTATTGCAAATTAATACGACTATCATTAAGACGTGATTCTGATATATTATTCTTCATGTTAAAAATGTAAAGTAGCCACAGGTATTCTGGTCATTGAGCTTGATAGCAAAACTCAAATTTTCTACGCCCTTGCTTATTTATTGGCTAGTTGACCTATCGACTGCTAAAAAAAGAAATTTAAAGATCTTCAACTCTAATTGTAGTTGGTCTGATTCTCCCTTTTCTTCTGCTAAGTTTTGCTTCTGTGTGTTGGAAATCTGATATTAAAAACATAGATATTTTTATTAATCTGCCTTTTGGTGAGTTGACCCTTTCATTGTTACTACAGAGCTTCTTTATCACTAGTAATAACTTTAGACTTGAAATCTCTGTTGTATGGCATTCAAACAGTTATTACATCTTCTTATTATTATTGTTTGTGTGGAATAACGTCTTTCATCCATATATTTTCAACCTAGCTGTATCTGTATAAAGGTCATTTTTTATAGACTGAATATAATTGAGTCTCACTTCTTTTCCCCACTCTGATAACCTCTACCTTTTCATTTAATTGTTATTCTATTAATGTCTAATCTAATTCTTGCTGTGATTGGGTTTGCATCTATCATTTTATTACTTGATTTTTTATTCATCTTCTTTGTTTTTCATTCTCTCATTTCTTTCTTGCCCCTTTTCAGATTACTTAAAAGTGCCAAAAATTTGTTTTACTTTTCCTATTGGCATTTTAGGTATAAGTCCTGTGTCATTTTCTTAACCACTGAACTAGGGATTATCATATATATCCTTAGCTTTTATGGTTCATTTAAGTTAATGCAACTTTATGGATGTAAACCACATAGGTAATGAACACATAGGTCCACATCCTCTTGGCTTTTATGCTATGGTTGTTACCTGTATTGGACCTCCACATATTGTGAACCTCCGTATATTGTGAACACCGAAAGACAATATTACAGTGTAAGGTTTAAACAACTGTATGTATTAAAAGAGAAATAATACAAAACAGACTTCTAAAAAATTAAACCAGGTATTCACCACTTCTCATGCTGTTCATTTCTTTATCAGCGTTTGAATTTTCATCTGGTATCATTTCCTTTCAGCCTGGAAAATTTCCTTCATCCTTCCTCGTGTTGCAGATCTGCTGGTGACAATCTTTCACTTTTATTTTATATGATCATATTAATTCTGTCTTTATTTTTGAAGTGTATTTTTCCTGGATGTAGCATTCTTGTTGACAAATGATTTTTCTTTCAGCACTTTGAAGGTTTCATTCTGCTGGCTTCTGGCCTCCATATTTCCTTAACCATTGAATCGCTGTTACCCTTTACATATGTGTCACTTTTCACTTTGCTTTCAATATTACTTTTACCCAACTGATGAATTACGACGTTCCTCAGCAGGCTTTTTTTTATGTTTAATTTACTTGGTGTTCATTAAGTATCATGAATGTCAAAAGGTATGTCTTTTTCTAAATTGGGAAAATTTGTTGCTGTTATCTCTATATAATTTTTTTCTATTCTATCTCTTCTTTGAGATGAGAAGAAGTCATATGTTTGACTGTTGTCATCAAAGAGCCCCTAAGCATGTGTTTATTATTATTATTATCATCATCATCATCATTATTATTATTTTTAGCGAGAGAGAGACAGTGAGAGCAAGAGGCAGAGGGACAGAGAGAGAATCTCAAGCAGGCTCCATGCTTAGTGTGGAGCCCAACACGGGGCTTGATCCCAAAACCCTGGGATCATGGCCTGAGTTGAAATCAGAGTCAGACACTCAACCATCTGAGGCACCCAGGAGCCCCAGCATGTGTTCATTATTTAAAAAAAAAATTTAATGTTTTTTAAATTTATTTTTGAGAGAGAGAGAAAGAGAGAGAGAGCACAAGTGGGGGAGGAGCAGTGAGAGAGGGAGACACAGAATTTGAAGCAGGCTCCAGACTGTGAGCTGTCAGCACAGAGCCCGACATGCGGTCGAACTCATGAACTACAAGATCATGACCTGAGCCGAAGTTGGATACTTAACCAACCGAGCCAGCCAGGCGCCCCTCAAGGTGTCTCTTGATAAATCTTTGAGGCTGCTTTTTATTTATTTATTTTTTCATTCAAGAGCTATTTAACACTGTGGCATTTTTGGAATCTGTATTAAACGATTTCCTAATATAACTTTTATTGGACTTGGGAATGGGACAACATCGTACATTTACTACCATACATATGTTAGTTCACTGTTTTCAAGTGATGCGAGGTAAAATATATCCATGCACCATGTAGATTTTGTACTAATTTCTTTACCATAGGTTCTTTTAATCTACATATGTCTATGCTGTTATGTGTCATTTGATGACTCAATTCTCCCAGTGAACTACTGTGAATCCTCCCTTTCTACACCTAGTATGACATCACTTGACCTTCACTTGAACTTACACAATTGAAAATATGAGCACAAGGTGAGACATTGAAATGAAATGGTAGAGCTGTTTTTTTTAAAAAAGATATTCATCCAGATCATTCAGAAGATTTTTATTTAAAAGAAAATACAATTATGAAATATTATAAACTGAAAGTCCTCTGAGATTACACTTGTAGTTCCTACCTGTCCAATGTTCCAAGTTTGAGAAATTCTGATTTGGTGTTGCTTTTTAGTGAATTAAACTCCATTTGCCTCAGGTGGGAAGGGAGGAATGGGAAAAGAAAATGCATTTTAAGGCTAAGGAGTGAAAAAAATTTGAAAAGTAAGAGAGAGAATATTCATTTGAAAAGGAAAAAGCAAGAAAAGATAGTCTTCTAAAAATTAGAAAAAGGGAAGAAACAAAAAAAGTGAAGGAAGAAGAGAGAAAGAAGAGAGATACTTGCTGCAAGAAAAGGTGAGAACAAAGGAGTCAGATAGAGAAGGGGGAAGAAACAAATTGGGGCAGGTACAGCCTGGCAGCTGCTGGTAGTGGGACGAAGAGGGAAAAGTAGAGTTAAGCATTTAGCATTTGGTCCAATATTTTGTTTCCACAGAGAGAAGAAATGGCAGGTAACTAAGAATTATTTCCCCCAGAATTCCCTTTATACTTTCCTCACTTTGTGCTTATCCTTCTCCTTTCTTCCCTTCTGCCACCCTAGAGAATTCTGGCCTCTCCTCTGATTTCTCCCTCAAGTTCCCATTATTTCTCTCTCTCTCTTTTTTTTTTTTAAGTTTATTTATTCTGAGAGAGAGCTCACGTGAGAGGGGGGAGGGGCAGAGAGACTGAGAGAGAGAGAGAGAGAGAGAGAGAGAGAGAGAATCCCAAGCAGGCTCCATGCTGTCAGCGCAGAGCCTGACATGGGGCTTGATGTCACAAACCATGAGATCACGATCTGAGTTGAAACCAAGAGTCAGTCACTTAAATGACGGAGCCACCCAGGTACCCACAGTTCTCATTATTTCCTAAGGAAAGTGGAGGTGAACTGTAGATGAACCATGGGAACATGGCCCCAGTCTTCAGGTGGTAGTGGGATCCCAACTACACTGTAGATTTATTTTCTAACCTGAATAGTGTAGCAGGAAGGCGACTCTACACCGACTGTATAGCAAGCACTCAAGTGTAATAACACAGTTTTGGGGAAGCAGTTGTCTAGAAATCTGTCTCTCCAAGTGCCTTTCTCCCCAAAGTGAATGATTTGTGTTGGTTAGTTGAGCGGAGAAGCCCTGGGATATTTTATAGAAAACCCAAGTTGCTTAATGCACGTGGAAAGACTTAAAAAATCTAAATGTATATAAGAAATGAATATATATATATATATATATATATATCTCGGGCACTTGCTTGAGACGATATGAGGTAAACTAATGTTTTACTAGTGCAAATAATACTCTAAAAAATTAATGCAGCTTCTCAAAGTAACTTAGTTGATAGAAAATTTCACATGGTTCTAGGGCAAAGACTTTTGTTCCCAAGACTCTTTTATACTATGAAAAATTATTAAGCACTCCAAAGAGCTTCTTATTCTTTTTTTATTTGTTATATGGATTATACTTACCAAATTAGAGATTAAAATATAGAAATTAAAAATATTAATTTATTAATAACTTAAAAATAAGAAATGCATTCCATGTGAATCCATTCATATTCCATGTGAAAATTAATCAAATATTTTTGTGAAAAATCACAATTTTCCAAAGCAAAATTTAGCAAGCAGAGCGAATGCCTTCTCAATACTGACTTACTATGCTTATCTGGAAGGATCTTAGACCATGATCTGCCTAGATGGGGAAGAGCTCTAAATTAGATTTCTAAAAGTCACTTATAAGAAGCTATTTGCCTTCTAAACTCTTTAAGTGTCTTCATTGACCCAACTAGTTTGGAGTTTGTAAAAAAAGGCATTCTGAGTATCTGTGTGGCCCAGAAAGCTGATTTTGATTTAAATTGCTTTAATAATGACAACCTTGCACAATAGAGAGCATGTAATATTGTTCTTCCATTAAGTCAAAGGAAATTTCACAACTAATATTGATGATATTTTCTGAGACCAGCTTTAAATTCATGACATTTTGGCAAGTGGAACAATATGATGTTCACTGTTCTAGAAATATATACTAGGATGGATGTTACCAAACCACCAATATTCCCCCGAGTCAGAACCCTTTTTACACTCTGTGTGACTGTAGTTGTCATTTTCATCTTTCGTTTAAAAGGTTCCACCTTCACTGAACCAAGTTACAAGTTTCAAAGTTAAAAAAAAAAAAAAAGACCTCATAAAATATTTGTAGGTAATGTGCAGCAATAGCAGTCTGAATTCTGATAAATTATATTTTTCTTTAAAGATGAATTATTCTCATAGGAAATAGCATCAGCAAAAAGAATGTTTCCATATCTAGTGGGTCCAGGAAAACCTAATATGCCAAGAGGCTACAATCACCCTAGGAAGAATTTATAACGATTATAATGGATGAAATATAAGCCTGTTCCAAATAGTCTGAAATAGGAACACTCTTTTTTCCAAAGCAATGATGCTCTGAATTGTTTGTTACTGAGAAATATGATTTAAAATTAGAGCAGTAGATATAATACAGACCATTTTGATGTGTTAAGAGTGGCACTATATGCAACTCACTGGTTTCAGGGTTTACTTAATGACACTTAATTATCCTTTTTTTTTTTTCCTGTCTTCTATGATGTCTTCCTTATATCCCCATATCCATCCATTAGGAAGGCTTCAAGTGCCAAGTCTGAGATTCAGTGGGACTTGTTGGGAGAAGGGATGAACTAGTGAAGCAAATAACCATCCGTCTTGCCTTTTCTACCTTGGAAGCTCATCTGATTTTGGGTAATCCCAGAAATTTCTTCTTCCAACCTGGATAAACCACGGGGGTAAAAATGTCCACAAATGTGGTCTATAGGAGTCTCATAACATTTTTATTTATTTTTAAAATTAATTAACTAATTACGTTTTTATGTTATGATTAATAATTATTTATTTTAGGAAATGTGTGGGGACTAGGTTTCTGGGTTTAGCTTCCTCTCGCCCAACACAGAACTATGTCCTGATGAGACTATTTAGGTTCTCTGGAAAATTTTGGGCTACGGTTGCCAGATAAAGTACAGATAAATTTGTATTTCACTGTAAAATGTAGTTAAATTAGGGGGACCTGGGTGGCTCAGGTGGTTAAGCGTCGGACTTCAGCTCAGGTCATGACCTCACGGCTTGTGAGTTCGAGCCCTGGGTTGGGCTCTGTGCTGATAGTTCGGAGCCTGGAACCTGCTTTAGATTTGGTCTCTCTCTCTCTCTGCCCCTTGCCTGCTCTTGTTCTCCTTTTCTCTCAAAAATAAACATTTAAAACAAATGTAAAATATAAATTTTATTTCTGATAAGTTATGAGTATCTTTTTGTGTGCAAGTATGTCCCAAATATTGTATGGGACATACTTATACTAAACCTTATCTGTGGTTTATGGGAAATTTAAATTTCATTGGGTGTCCCCCGACCCTCTCTTAAATCCATCTAACTTACTCTGGACTGAGGGTGTCCAGTGCTGGACTGGATTTTGCTACTGGAATAGACTATCTGGGAAAGTGATAAGATCTAGTAAGTACGGACACCGTTTTGGTGTCGTGTAGGGATATGGAAAGAGTAGTACATAGGGACCCTGGAGGATGACTACTGCCTCTTGGCATTAAACTTGATATTTGCTGAAAATTAAATTTGAGTTTTGTGCAGAAAACCGCTTGAAACTTCACTTGACGTTATTATTAAAAATAGGATGACCAATTACCAGTACTAAATTTTATCGGAAGCACAGGAATTACCTCTATTACCAACTTTGGCTGAAGAGCTTGAGATTTTGTGGCTGTGTCAGGGCTTATGATAGGGACAGTCAGAACAAAGTCGGAAACATGGCATCAAACTCTTCACCGTCCTTGAGTCTTGACTCCCACATCTGTAAAGTGAAGATAATTTAAACCTAACTGATAGAGGAATAGTGTGTATTAAATTGGATAACGCAGGTAGAAAACTTGTAGGGCGACTTTTTCCCGTTTAGTAATGGGAACTCTGATGTTAGTATCAAAACCCTAGTGAATCAAGTCAGTTTCTTAGCCATATGGGAAAGGGGACCTCTAAGTTTCTCGCTTCTTACGTCTTCCCCTGCAACACCTCAGCCTGATTAATTTCATGGTATCTTTTATCTTCAAAACCATCATAACATTATTAAAGTCTGACCACTTTATTGGAGGGGAGCACTTGGGGTTATCACGGCTCAGGGATTGATGTTTTCAGGAAATGACTCTTTAACACCCAGGAATGTCAATGAACCCATTTAATGATGTGTAATAACCGGCATTCATTTTTATTTAATGAGAGAGGCTTAGTATTCTTGTAAAAAAATGCTTTGTGCTTCACCTCATAATTTCACATTTCTATGATAAAGGCATACTTATTTTATATGAATTCTATCTTCCAATTGAAATGTGATGGAAAGACACTGTGAGTTACGGTGGGGTAGTATTTTAATAGGTTTTATTATTATTTAGTAACAGTAAGGCTAACAGATCAGTAGATGACTGCCAGTAAAAAGATACTTTGCTGGGGCGCCTGGGTGACTCTGTTGGTTAAACGTCCGACTCTTGGTTTTGGCTCAGGTCATGATCTCATGGTCCATGAATGTGAGCTCCACATCTGGCTCTGTGCTGACAAGGCAAAGCCTGCTTGGGATTTTCTTCCTCTCTCTCTCTCTGCCCCTCCCCTGTTATCTCTCTCTCTCTCTCTCAAAATAAATAAGTACACTTAAAAAATATTTAAAAAAATATAGTTTGACATCCTCACAGATCCCAAGAGAAGGGAGCATGGCATGCCATGGAGGGCACATAGGGAACCATCAAGGTTGGTCAGGAGACATCTGGAGAGGGGGCAAGAGCCTTTATTGTGGTTTCCAAGGGGAAGAGGGAAGAATGGGTGAGGCAGGGCAAGCAGGCTTAGGATTGGTCAGTGGAAATAATTTTCGCGGGCTCTGGGATATAGGCGCTGCCCCTAGTCGTCCGGTACCTGTCCCTGGGGTGATTAGGGCAGGTGAGTAGTGGCCCAGAGTGTGCTAGTTCCCCAAAAAAAGGTGGTTGGGGTGTGGGCTCTTGATTGGTTGGTTTGCATTTGAGAAGTGCACTTCTAGGTGAGTTGTTTACTGTCTCTAGGGAGTCACTAACCCTGGGAGGGGCAGACCCCATAGGATCAGCAAGTCCCCCCCCCCCCCCATGCTAACAGCGTTAGGGTAGAGAAAACATATAGAGAAAGCCTGGAGATTCACGGCATGGTTACATACCTTGGTTCTGCTAGATTTTTTTTTTTTAATTTTTTTTTAACGTTTATTTATTTTTGAGACAGAGAGAGACAGAGTATGAACGGGGGAGGGTCAGAGAGAGAGGGAGACACAGAATCTGAAACAGGCTCCAGGCTCTGAGCCATCAGCACAGATGCCCGACTCGGGGTTTGAACTCATGAACCGCGAGATCATGACCTGAGCCGAAGTCGGACGCTCAACCGACTGAGCCACCCAGGCGTCCCGGTTCCGCTAGATTTTTAAATGTTTTTCTAAAGAGAGAACTTATCTTTATAGATACATATTTCAATGTTTAAAGATGTCTGTGACTTGCTTTGAAATAATGTGGAGTTAGAGTGGGGAGTAGGTGTTGAAAAGGTATTTATACTCCATTTTGTTCTAAAAATAATGGCAGATGATTCTCTGCTTTAAACGGTTGTAAATGTTTTAGTCAGTTACATTAGCTTTATGAGTCTCATTTCCTCACCTCTCAGATAGGAGCGGCAATATTTCTATACTAGAGAAGACTTACATGTGAACAAAATTTACATTATCAATAATGCGTGGCCCTGGGCAACATATTATGTCTTAATGTCTGACGTGCCTGTGTCTGGTTATGAAGCAATATGAACACAAAAATCCGTGTCAACAAGCAGACGACTCAGAAGGAGTACTGTGGTTTTGGTCACTGACAATTTCGTTATGTATTTTCACTTTTATCAAGGTCCACTTTTCTAAGTGGTGATGACTTTCCATTTCTTTTTCACTCAGAAGTGCCACTGGTCCAGTTAGGATATCAGGTAATAATTTCAGACTCTTTGCCCTCTATTTTCACACTTGTAAATATACATCTTGATTAATTCCTTCTTTTTCTATGGGAAGCCACAGATACTAATGTGACAGTTCACCCGAAATAGAGTCTTCACATAGGAAAGATTCTCTATGCCCTGAAAAGGGAATACCATTGGTAGAAAAATACCTCTTTAGAAAGGAAACCAGGATGCTTTGTGAATGCAGAACACTTTTGGAGAATCAGCAGGGGGCACTAAGATTCCGCAGCAAAAACATATCTCTGCAGCGTTCATAAATTATTTTTCTTTTGCCTTAACTCTGAACTGATAACACCATAAACTCTACGCTTTTTTATCTTCGCTACAGCTGATAGCGTATCTTTTCTTTTTAACCCCGAAAGTGTAGGTGCACTTAACAAATTTCTTTATCTACCAATTAAAAAAAAAAAAAAAAAACCACAACCAACAAAACCTTCCCATGAACTCATCTACATTCTTGTTTGCTCCTCATTCGGCATTCAAATGCAACGCTATTTTCTTCCCTTTGACAAACATAGAGTCATTAGGATTTTTCACAGACAAATGATTACCTAATAAATGACCTTGTGCAGGCACCTCTATTAAAATGGAGCAGAAAGATGTTTACTACAAGTGGTGGCCAAGAAGGAAGGTACAGGGACAAGACAGGTTCTGCATAACCAACAGCTTCTTCAGCTCCAAGAATAATGAAGGCACTTACTGGACTAGCAGATCTGCATTAAAAATAATTATAAGCCTGACAAGACACAAACTATAAACACAAATCGTGATTGGCTATTGTAACACTTCATTAATTCCATGGAAGTCCAAGGGTAAGGTAATAACACTTACACTCACGTGGGACATCGGCAAGTAAGGGAAAAAAAAAAAATCAAAATATATAAACTAGGGAAGGATGAAAAGAATACTGATCCATTTTCGTATGTTTTCTCTGATTCTAGTACATTTAAAGGATGAGGGAAAGTATGAACTCTAAGTGGAATATCTTTGAAGTATATTTTTGTGAAGATGTAATTTTTTTATAAAACAAATTGCTGCAGGATCTTTGACTGAAGTATTGGATATGGCCACGTATTTTTGCCTGTACCCTTATTTGTAAGCCTTTAAAAACTACTTAAAAATATAGCCTTTGCTTTGGGTCATACTGACCAGGGCTTTAGGTAACTGGCAGCTTCGTAGGGAATGACCTCAGGTCGTAGAATTTTAGAGCTAAGAGGAACTTTGCCAGTTATCTCAGCCAATCCTTTGATTTTATAAATGAGGACGCTGTAGGTATAGAAAGATCACTGAGAAAGCTTTATAAACTGGAGTTACCATCCACCATGGTAACTGAACTGGCAGTAAAGTTCCAGGTCACCTGACTCTGAGGCAGTCTCTGCCATGTTGCCTTTCTGTTACACAGTTTATGTGTATAACATATACAATATATTATATATTTTATTATATAACAGTTGTATAACAGGTATGTGTATATACCCACATATATATGAATATTATATGTATATATTATATAGATACACTGTATATGTGTGTATACACACACACACACACACACGTATGTACATAGTATTTCATTTTTAACAATTTTGATAACAGCATGATTCCTAAGGAAAACAGGCAAAGATTGACTCCCTGGACCTTATAAGTGGAGGATGCTTTAGATTAATTCACAAGAGTAAGGGGACCTGGGTGGCTCAGTTGGTTATGCATCTGACTTCTGCTCAGGTCATGACCTCGCAGTTTGTGAGTTCGAGCCCCACGTTGGGCTCTGTGTTGATGGCTCCGAGCCTGGAACCTGCTTCAGAACCTGCGACTCCCTCTCTTTCTGCCCCTCCCCCGCTCATGCTCTGTCTCTCTCTGTCTCTCAAAAAATAAATAAACGTTAAAAAAATTTTTAGATTAATTCACGAGAGTAAATATCTCAGACCATTAGGAGTGCTCCAAAGAAGTAAGCATACCACTTATTGCTTTTTCTATTGAACAACTGAGGCCCTGTTGCAGAGGAGTCACGGGAAGAATGGAGAAGACACCCAGCAGGAGAGAGCTGCTTTTCAATTAAGATTGGCATTGCTTCTGGTTCGGATGCCTGAGAAGAGCAGAGTGAAAGATGAACCTCTCAGCCCTACACTTAAAGCATGGCACTTCTCTACCAGGAGCATAATTTGGAGTTGGGTGTCTTGTTTGCACTTGGCTGGTTCAGTCCGTCCCCTTCCCCTTCTCTTCCGCATAATTAGATCAATTTTATTAGGCAGGGTCTGTGATGGCGCAGGGTGGCTGTGTTAGCTGCCAGTGCAAGTGGTTTGTGCGTTACATTTCATGCTGGTTCTCTTTCTATTAACAACAATGGAATTTTCAGGCTTCATTACTAGATTAAACTCCTGATAGAATTAAAGATTGTTGATCCTTTCTGGGCACTTTTTCCCCTGGGGACCACCACCCTGAACACTAGAGCTCCCAACCTCAATCATTCCAGGGATGCATTTGCCTCTGCTCGCAGGGAAAAAGCATCACAGTGCATCTCTGAACTTGGCAGAGGAGGTAGACAATGCACAAATGAATTCTTTGAAATAAATGAAAGAATCTTACAGAATAGAGTATATAACTGCTTCAAAATACCCAAGAGCAACACAATTTTAGCGGTGACTCTAGGGACGTGGAGAGTTGCGATTTCTTACGAAATGGTAAAAGATGCCTTTTAACTTTGTAAAACAATGATTTGTTTTTCCTTTTGGGTATTGAAGATGCAAGCCGAGTTTCTTTTTCGTGGCCTAGGGATTGGTTTTCTTCTCCCTTGTAGCAAAAAAATTCTTTCAGAAACGCTAAAGCATTATTTTTTCTTTTTATTCTTGCCACACGTGTTGGGCTGTCGGTACCTTTTTGTCATGACTTATCAAGGGACTCAGGAGTCCATGGCCAACAGATATCGACCCTAATGAAAGCCAGAGTGCCAACTATTCATTTATCAGACAGGTTTGCTTGAACTACTATATTTGTTTTCACATATTCTTTCCAGTGGATTAAAGACAGTAGTTCAGTCCGAGACAATGCTTTAAATGTTCATGCGTGAAAACACGTTTGAAGAAGGTATGGTATTCAATGCGACTTGTTAAATGTAAGTTTGGTAATCTCAATGAAGAATATTAGTTCAGACATTTTGTTTTTAATGGGGTATTTTTTCTCAAAAAGCTTAAATGTGGGCCTCTGAATCTGTGTTAGACTGAGGTGCTCTTGGCTGAAACTCCCTGGGCTCCTTCCCGTCCCTTTCATCTTATTTCTGTCAGTGTGAACTAATAAATTAGAAAAAGCGAAGGGGTGCCTGGGTGGCTCAGTCAGTTGGGTGTCTGACTCTTGATTTCGGCTCAGGTCATGATCTCACGGTTCATGAGTTCGAGCCCCACATTGGGCTCTGTGCTGACAGGACAGAGCCTATTTTGGGATTCTCTCTCTCCCTCTCTCTCTGCTCCGCACCCCGCCCCCCCCCCAAATAAATAAACTTAAATTTTCTTTAAAAAAATTAAAAGAAAAAAGGAAGATTGATCAATACCTGGTATATATATTCACTTTACATATAATCCCACGTGAGAGGTTGGAGTGACCAAGCAATTTGGCCAAAACCACAGGGTCATAAATTGCAAAAATAAAACTTGAATTCAGGTCTGTCCGATGTCAAAATCCAAGCTATATTTCCCTCTTTACATTACACTTCCTTTTATGTTCAATTCAATGGACCAATACATCCTTTAAAAAAAAAAGATTTTACAAAATAGAAATTGTCCCCATTTAAAATATCCATACGTTATTTTTCTAAAAACTCTCCAAGACCAACAGTGTCATGTCCGAAATAGTCAATAGTATGTTATGGACTCACTTCAAAGCTAGTAGCATGGAGAGGATTTATTTATTTACTTATTTTTAAATTTATTTTTGGTATTGAAGACACACATGTAATCAACTGACAGTGTGACAAACTTTCTCCTGCCTTTGGATTTGTTCCTTGGTTGGTTTCCAGCCTGGCTTTCTTTGTCTGCTGTAAGGCAGTCAACAAAACCCAGTTGGTTTTATAGGAACGTGGACATTGAAAAGACGTTGTAAATGTATTAGAAATAACGGTAGAGAGAGGTGATGGGGTGATTGCAAAAATGTTTCTAATTATTCACTTCCTGTGTAAGACTCCTTGCAGTGTGACTTTGTAGCTTCTCTCAGTGGTGGTGCCTGCGAGGCCTCTTCATCCGTCTAGGATAGCTTTTGACTTGCTTTTGCTGAAACAATGTGGCAGAATTGAACTGGGCCAGTTCTAAGCTTAACACTCCGAAGAATCTTGTAAGCTCAGCTTGCTCCCTGCCCAGCTGCTCTGAGGGCAAGCCCAGACCAGCCTGCTGGATGATGAGAGACAAGGGACCCACTCACTCCTCATGCTCCAGCCAACAGCCAGCCACACAGGCTAGTCATATGAGTGAGGTCACAGCTGACCTGCACGTACCTAGACAAGCCCGGGTGAGAACAAAGAAGCATGGCCCAGGTCATGAACTACCCAGAACTACCCAGGCCACCTGTAGATTCATGAACAGTAAGTGGTTATAATTTTCAGCCACTGCATTCTGACATCGGTTGTTACACAGCAATAGCTAATAGCTGTAGATCCGTCAGCAAGAATAAATGGTTATTGTTTCAAGCCGCTTATTTCCGAGATTATTTCTGAGGCAGCCATAGCTAACCACTAAAGAAGGTTAAGGAGCAGATAACTGAGCACTGTGTCGGGGGCAAGAGGGAGTGAGCCGTCCTCTGGGAAACATAATGGGAAAGCAGGGAGAAGAGACAGAGAATTTAGGCCCGGTAACTAAGAATAAGGTGAACTGCAAAAGTAGCTCAATTAATTTGTGTGCATTGCTGATTCCGAAGATGAAGATAGTTAAAAACATGCATGCATACCTAAAGTGTTAAAATCATGTCTAATATTCAGTAGAACAATGTCAACAAATATTAGCATTAGACACAAATGTTTGGCTTTCTCTGAGATTGAAACACAAATTCACTCCTTTCATGTTATTGGAATTTAAGTGGTCTGGCCTTAAGTTTTTTGCTATTTCCTGCCATCAGTTGTTTGAAATGGCTGAATAAAGTAAATCATTTTGTTTTAGTGTATGGGCTTTATGTTACTATTCTCTTTGTAGTTGAAATGAGCAGTGGAAAATAGCCTTTCTGTGAAGTTGGTCTTTTAAAATATGCACCACTGTTCCAAACAGCCGGCTAATTTTCGAGTTCATCAGATGTGTATTTATATGGTGAACGTATCTGTCACATAAACATTTTGTCAATCACCGCCTTCCTTCTGTTCTGACACAGGATGCTGGAGCCCCATCTAAATGTGATGAGTGTTGTGCTTGTTCCAAGTGAGAATTAATTATGGCAACGACAAGTGTGCTACCAAAGCCACCCATCCTCTGTGACAATACTTCATTAACAGCAGCAATTGTTGAAATTTCACATAAAGAAAAAGATAAGTCCACGATTAATTTAGCAAACCCTTTAGTTTGGACCCCTAAATTAGTTTATCCTTTGGATGAAATTTTTGCCTGAATCAACTCAGCCATGAGTCTAAGGTCTGAAACTGATCAGAATGAGGAAAATGATCATAAGTTCAATGAGGAAATCATTCATTCTGCTTCTCTGTATCTTTTGAGATTGACTTAAAAAAAAATATATAAAATGCTATAGACTTCAAAAGGAATTTGAAGATTTTTCCTGCAGATTTGATCCAGGGAAATTGGAACAGAAATAATGATTAACTAACATATTTAATATCTTTGAAGTATGAAATTGTACAATACCTAATATAACTAGATCTTTATATTTTTCTCTGGACTTATTTTCTTAACAACTTATGTGCTCCTGGGAGGTTATTGTAAAGAGGATCATGTTAGTTTGTGAACACGACTGGATATAAATATGACAAATTGAACAAGTAGCCTGAAGATGATAAATGCATAAACCTAGCAATTTAAAAATAAGTTTAGAATGACTATAGAATGTCAAATCACATCCCCAGCGGTCTCAATATAAAACGGCTATTCAAGCATTGCATACACACCCTTGAGAAGAACAGATGAAAATCTACATCAGACTCTTTTTATAGAGGCACCGAACTGGTTTAAATAAAAATGATGATGATAATAATAGTTACAGTAACAAATGGCATGTAAAAAAGCCTTTATGTTGCAAGCATTTGGCCTACCTTTGTCTTGGCAATTTCTCAATATTTATTTTGAATGTATGTAACAGATTATAGATAAGGCATTATAAATTGGCCACATTGTACCTAAAAAAATGGCCATTTTGTGTAGTTCAATTTAACAGAAGTATAGACAAGCAGATATAAAGATGAACAGAATCTTCTACTTTTCCCAGACAGAAAGCAATTAGATGCTTGAAAACACACTAGGTCTACTAGATTGGAAGGAAGAGCAGCAAATCAAACGGAGAAAGAGTAACAAGGCAGACCCAGTGAAAGTGTGGAATGGGGAGAGTGTAGCTTTCTGACCCTTTGGAAGGAAGAGTGGTTACAGAATGAAGTTGGTGGGATTCAGACACAAATTCCCAAATACGCTCAAGTATAAATCAACGATCTACAAGTAAGACAATGTGATGGGTAATACGGAGGCAGAGAAACCCAACAGAATGCTCCGAATATTCTAATTTTTTAAAAATCTTTATTTATGTTTGAGAGAGAGAGAGAGAGAGAGACAGAGTATGAGCAGGGGAGGAGCAGAGAGGGAGACACAGTATCCGAAGCTGGTCCCGAGCTGTCAGCACAGAGAGCCCCACCCCCACGCGGGGCTCGAACTCCCGGAACCGTGAGATCATGACCTGAGCCGAAGTTGGACGTTCAACTGACTGAGCCACCCAGGCGCACCGAATGCTCCGAATATTCTAAAGAACATTTATAAATAGTTTACAAATCTTTCTCATTGCCCTATACAACATGCTCATCACCAAGGCTTTTTTTTTTTTTCAATTTTTTATTAATTCTTTGAATGATATGAAGCATCTGAAAAGTTGTTAATTTAACCATTTGGAAGTTAGGTACTAACTTAAAGTCAGGTTTAAATTACTTAAAGGTTTAAAGTTAATTAAAGTTAGGTTTAAATTACTAAGTGGTATATTCACATATCTCTATTACTTAAAAAAAATTTTTTTTTTAATGTCTGTTTTTGAGATAGAGACAGAGAGTGAGTAGAGGAGGGGCAGAGAGAGAGAGAGAGAGAGAGAGAGAGAGAGAGATTGAGGGAGAGACACAGAATCTGAAGCAGGCTCCAGGCTCTGAGCTGTCAGCACAGGGCCTGATGTGGGCTTCAAACTCACGAACTGTGAGATCACCATGTGAGCTGAAGTCAGACGTTTAACCAACTGAGCCACCCAGGTGCCCCAATCTCCATTACTTTTTAGTGAAAGGATAATGAAGGGAAGTAAAAGGATGGCAATAAGGTATTCTCTAAACTTGACATTATGTCTGTTATCCCTGAGTGAAATTAGGAAAAATCAAATTACGCAAAGGAACTTATGGTAGGGAGACCCTGAGAAAAGTCCCTGTGTGGGCATGGAGTTCTGAAACCACCATTTCCTGGGAAATACATGGGAGAGTCACTATTGCATATTTTTCCCAAACAGAATGGATCAAGTTCTCTGCCATCTTTCTAAAAACAGACAAGCGGAACATATACTGCCTACTGGCTATTGTTAAAATTATCTCTGTTTAGAAGTCGTGGCTGCTTGTTTTCTATTTTTATAGAGAATAGAATGAAACCTGACCTCCCTGGACCTTAGAGTCCCAAGGTAGTTGAGTCATCACGACCTATAACTTCTGCTTAGAATAACACAAGAAGAGTATTAAGACCAGCTTTTCCTTTGCTGGGAATTATAGATAAAACCCTCTGGTCCTCATTCACCTCTGTCTTCAATATGAGCAAAGCTATCTGTGCCCCTTAGATCAGATATCATCTCTGGCTGTATCTGCCCTCAGATGACATCCAGGCATTGGCCCAGCACCCTATTTGGTAGATTATGCAAAGGTTGAATTGAATACTTGCCTTTTCATATCTTGAAATTTTGTCTCGTTCTGCAAATAATAAGTATGATCTGGTCTGGACAGGTAAGATAGCCAAGTTGGACAGATCTGTAATACATGAATCAACTTTAGGAGTCCTGTCAAACGCTGCAAAGAATGTGCACAATTTTTTGTGCATGTCCTATTTGTTTTTCTAAGAAAAGATCTGTAATATTCTATCGTTAAGTGTACCTGAAATATAAATACAGAAGTACAAAAATAAAGAATGACTGGTATAATGAAAATAGTAGGCCGTCTACAGCAGGAGACCAACATCATCACCGAAAAGAGATTTAGAGCTACAGCAAGAACACACTTGATGGGAAATTATCTACAAAAACCAAACCAAAGCACAAAAATAATTTAAACCCCCCTAAAATAGAATCCATTGTGTATTCTCTATGTGAAGGAAAATCGAAAAACTGGCCTTGAAAACTGAAAAACAATGGTAACATTTTCCTAACATTCTAGTTAGAAAAACGACTTAGACTCCGTAACACAAGAATCTGTCCATAAGGTTGTCATTGCTTGAGGACACCAACATGAAGATCATCCAACTCATTCTCCCTTCTCGTGTCCATACTTGCCAAACAGTCTTCTGATAACAATTGGTCTTTCAATGTAGACATATATGCCCACAGGTAGATAGTATACTACTTAATGGATATGAGTACCTGCTTTCCTTGATGGCTGAACTTCTCATTGTAAATGAATAAATTGGCATCTGGCTTATATATCTTTCCATGAATTTGATTAATATCAATCTATTGTATCTCACCCACTCTACCCGAAACACAAGTTAGATGGTCAGGGTCTAATAATTTGTGTTGGTAAAACTTACCTAAATTGTTTTCTGCTTTCCTAAGAGGGATGCGGTCATGGAACAACAAGAAAGTCTTGTAACTAGTTTCTTTAAATTTAAATATACGTATACAATTCACAATTGCTAGTCAGCTCCTCCGATTTTGAAGGGGCCTCAGAAATTGAAGATGGTTTAGGAGACTAACTCATTGGATTAAAACTTGGATCCCATTCTTTTCTTTTTTAAGTTTACTTATTTATTTTGGGGGGGGTCACATGCACATGTGAAGGGACGAGGGGTAGGAAGAGAAGGAGAGAATCCCAAGCAGGGTCTGCACTGTCAGCACAGAGCCCAACGAAGGGTTCCCATCTCAGGAGCTGTGAGATCATGACCTGAGCCCAAATCAAAAGTTAGACGCTTAGCCGACTGAGCCACCCAGGCGCCCCTGGAAACCATTCTTAATGTATACTGAATTTTCTTATAATTCAACAGAAACTAATTAACGTGATTCGTAACTTATGTAAGGTTTTAAAAAACCCTGAATATATAGAAAATACCGTTTTCGTTGAATGCTCTGATCTTCCAGGAAGTGCCCTTTATTTGAAAAAAACTTTATATGTTATTGGACATTAAAGACTGATGTGGTTCTGTCTAGGAGACTATGTGCAGTAGCAAGGAAAGATTAGGCACAGGGTAAGTAAACTGGACATGGGAGCAGGAAGCCAGGCACTGTGGGCCACGCCCTGCTCCAGGAGCACTCGAGGTCATGCCTCACAGGCCTTAGCATCTGATTGAGAAATAAAGAGAGTAGTCATTCATGATTAATAAAATGAGTAACATTTTTATTCTACTTGTGTGCATGTTTTTCCCCCCCCCCCCCCGATTCTTCGCCTATGTCAGCGATGTCATATTAACGTGCGGAAAAATAGTTCGAAGATGAATGCCAACTCGATACCACTACAGTTGAAATGAACCACGAAAGTGTTGTAATTTTTTAAATAGGAGGATTGATAGCAAATTTGAGTAGCCTTTCCATGACTGTTAAACCTGTGCCTCTGTCTCATGATGCATGCCTCACGCGTACCTGAGACTTGGCTCCTTGGCTCCTTGGGGTGATTATTTTGTCTATGTGAGTTCCGTCTAAGAGAAGAGAAAATTGTTCTCTAACATCTTGGCTTGGAAACCGACTTGTGAAAGTTTCCGCATGTAAATAATCTGTCAGTTTCTCAGGGGCTTCATGGGAGAGAAAGTTTGTTTTTCATGTTCATGACTGATAATTTCCCGACTGTCTGCTTCATTCTGAAATCGTGTTCCACTTCATGCTTTAGAGCCAGTGACACCAAGGGCATCGTGGGTGGTGGGGGAATCATTATTTCCTGAAATGAACTTAGGAGAAGCAAATATAACACGTCTTGGGGAAATCACGGGCCAGAGAATTAGTGTCCTCTGGAGTAAAGTGAAAAACCATGGATGATTTATATGCCATTAGAAAGATCAGAAGGAGTCAAATTAAGAGCAGTGCTGTTGTCCAACTTATCCCGCATTCATAAGGACTCAGCCAGGCACCTCAGTTTAAAGCATAGGGTATTGTTTTGAGACGTGGGCTCTGAATAGATCCCAGAAAATCCTTCTTTGAAAAAAAAGAGCAAAAAATGGGAATAGATATGCTGGGAAAAAAAGGAAAAAAAAAAAAAAGAGCAGATGATTGATTAATCATTCATTTATTTTTGGGGGGGATATTGCATGAATATTGCCTGCAGTCCAGAACGTTCATTCAGTTACTGCACAAATGCATACTGAGTTGTTACTATGTGATGTGGTTGCATACCTTGGGTTGTAAATTCTTCTAGAAGGCAGAGTCTAAGGATTCCCTCATAATGCAATGCCTATTCTATCAGCACATGTAGTTTTATGTTATAGGATGAAGATAATTATGACGATTATGATGACAGAATATTTAAAAGCCCTCTTAAGATACAATGTCGAAAAATGACACAGGAAAGAAGTGAAAAATAAAAACGCACATTTAGTGTTACATCATCAAGTACGAAAGAGAATGGTTGCCATTGCGGCAAGGTCACGAAGTCTAAAAATATTTTGCGTCATCTGTAAAAGGTTGTTGGTATAATTTCAAACGCTGCATAGTAATCCTTTATGTGGCTGTACCATAATTTACTTAGTCATTTCCTTTGTGATCATACCACATATATCTTGTTATATAAATCTTGACCAGTTTAAGCTGTAGCTCAGCATAGATTCTCAGAAGTAAAATTTTGACTCAAAGGGCATGGTTAATTTTATGGCTGTTTGGTAATACCATCAAACTGATTTCTAGAAATTTGCGCCACTCGATACTCAAACCCGCAATGTATGGTGAAGAGCAACAAAGACTTAAATGACTAAGAAGGAAAAGAGAAGTTACACCCAGTGTATACCCGCCGCTCCAGGCACAGTGCTTTCACACATAACTGCATTATTTAAATATCACAGCTACTCTGTGGAAAGTTTTGTGGTTGAAGTCAAGACCTGAACAAGAGCTAGAATGATGCATAGCTTAGGAAAAGGAGAAAAAAAAAATGAGGAAGTGCCTTCCAGATGGCAGCTTGTGGAACGTGAAGTTACGAACAAATACAGTTCTGTGGTCTTTGAGGGAGCCCCAAAATAGGATCCTGATTCCCTCTGTGTGTTCTGAACCAACTGGAAAATAAGATAGCGATGAGGCCGAGGGGTACGAAAGTTCTCCTTCTGTGGTCAAGGGTTTTCTAAAATGAAAATCCCCAAATCAGTCAGCAAAAAGAAGGCTTCCCGTTCCCCCCACACCAGTTCACTACCACTCCACTGGGGCAGGACCCTTCACAATTTAATGTGTGTTTCCTATAGGTCGGCTCATTCACAAGGGAGGAGATAGGAACCAGGCTGTGGGTGCCTTGTTTCTCCTTCCAGTCTCAGCAATCGGCAACTTATTCCTCACTGGGGAAAAGGGGTGAGCGAGAGGTTGAGGGAAAGGTAAGATTGCAATAGAAGAGTTCTCTCCACATTGAAGACCCAGTCAGCAGGAGGGAATGAGCAGTTTCCCTGTGACTACAGGGCAAGTTGACGATAGTGCAGACTGGCCTGGTTAAGGTTTATGCTTAGAATTACTAGAAGGCCGAATGTGGACTACCTGAAGTATTATGTTGAAGTATCAGCTTTCGGCCTTGGCGATCTCTGGCAATTTCTGAGCAGCGGCCACATAGCATAACCTTTATGTCTCTTTCGTATTGTACTTGTCTCTTTTGACTCCTCAGCTTCTTGAATTCAACACCAGTGGAGAAGATGGAAGGTCTTAGGTAACGAATCTGGTTTGTTTTGGACTGGGTCCTTTCTCTCGGTGGCACTGTCTTCCACTATGCTCTTCCTCTGTGGGCCCAAATCCACAAAACAAAGATTGGCAAGGAAATAATCCCATTATGGAAATCATTAAAAAGATATGGTTCATAATGATGAATAGTTAGTGGTCACAGACAAGGTAATAAAGTTCCTAATTTAATCTTTAGTGTGAGGTGGCCGGGTGCCTCTTGTGCCAAATCGTTACTATTTTGCTCATCGCCAAACTTTTTCTCGGAGAAGAGATCATTCCGTGGACAATCCAACGTGCCTGTCATGTACGCCTCATAGATCAGAGGCAGAGATGCTCCCTCCAGGGTGGGATATCTGGGTGGGAGAATGATGGTGTTTACAGAAACGAAAGGAAAGTGATGCCCACCCTGAGTTCATGGTTAAAGTATAAATGACCCTCAACAGCAGACCATGCCTCACATATGGGTCTGATACAAAGTCAGGGTTCCAATGGATGACTGTAATAGCGGTAAAAACATCAACACATAGTCATTATGGCCACAGAGGATTATCTGTGCTGTAGGACCGGTCTGCAAGGCAACATTCTTCCAGTCTCTGGACGCTCTTGTAAAGAAGGAGGACAATGCATTCCTCAGGGGCCCCAGAACAGTCCAAATCAGGCAACATAGTATCTTTTCCCCATAGATTTAAAAATATTACTGCTGAGTACATTTGAGCATAGTAATTTCCCCAATGATTAAACAAAACTTTCTCTTTTTAACTTCGGAGAGAGAATGAGCAGGGGAGAGGGGCAGAGGGAGAGACAGAGAATCTCAAGCAGGTTCCATGCTCAGCATGGGGTTTGGTGGGGGCTCGATGCAGGGCTGGACCCAGGGCTCGATCCCACGACCCTCGGATCGTGACTTGAACCAAAGTCAAGAATCAGACGCTCAACTGACTGAGCCACCCAGGTGCCTGTGTTGTTCTTCTTAATACTTAATCCTCAATACCAGGAAAGCCAAGGCTCCATTGCATGGAGTTATTCTTCAGGGTTCCTGTTACCCTGGGGGGGCAGATGCAGATGGCTGTGTGGAGCTGGGCTGGGAGTCACCCTCAGCAAGGCCCGCTGGAAGGAGGACAAGGCACTGCATCTATATTGCTGCTTTTTCTGTGCTCAAATGATGCTCTCTGTGACTTCCCCACAGAATGTTCTTCAGTACATGATACGTTTGTCCCATTTGGCATGTTCCTAGTGTCATTTACATTCTCCCTGCAGTCCTAGCCTTCGTTCTGCTGCTTTCCCAGAACTTTCCAAAGCCCACTCATGGGCTTCAGCCTATCTTCCCAGAGATCCTTGGGCCAACAACTATTCTCCACCACAGAACAGAAAATGCTTTGTGGTTTGCAAATAAAATGTTCATAATTTGCCATAGAATGTACCATTTTCTTCTTCTTCCTCTTCCTCCTTTTCTTCCTTCTTTCGATGAAAGAAACAAACAAAAAAATATTCCTTTTAATCTCAGTACAATGTTAGAGATAATTTTGCAGAGTACCTAGAAATGTGGCAGAGTTTGAGTGCATCGTTTTAATATGACAAAGGGAAGATCTTACTTCAAATGTGACTTTGGGATAATAAGAGCTCTTAAAATATTTTTTCCCCTGTATTTGTGAGACGTGCACGTGGTTACAGAAACTATGGCTGCGTGATAAACCCAATACATACCCTTCACCTGGTTTAGGACAGCCAGAAGCCCAAAATGTTTTTCGTTGGGCTTCATATAATGTCGGGGAGACAATACCAACACCTGAACTTCACACCCCATCACACAAGAGAATCTGAAGGCCATTGAGCACGGAATTTTCCCGTTGTTCTGCAATTACAAGAACACCTATGCTGCCTAGCCGTGCACCGAGCCCCATGAAATGCAATGTTCCAGAGCCGTCAAAATGTCTCATTTCTTGCCTTTAATTCAGGGCCGTAATTGTAGCCAATCTGGTTATTATGTTCTACTATGCTTCATTTATAAGCATACCGCAGAAGGGCTAATAATTTTAGATTAAATCCGGAGGGCTCTTGTAAACATCCACCTAGATCTGTGTACCTTTCTTTAAATAAGACTTATGGTCTACTTGCAAAAGAAAAATGGGGTTTTCTGTAATGTAAAACTAATCCTCAAATCACGAGGATGCTTGAGCAGAACGTGTTAATCAGGACTCAGATATATGTGGGTTTTTTTTTTTTTTTTTTGATATGTTCAGCTCTAAGGTCTGAGTCATGTAGTTTAAGCTGTGTCCTAATACAAGGTGCGTTGTCAGTTGACTTTGATCACTGGCTGACGTGGTGTCGTTGCAACTTCTGAACCAATTGATAGTGACCTTTAAAAAAAGTTCTCAAATCAGATCAAATAATCTGGAAAGGATATTGTCTGATGGGTGAAATTATTTACATGACAAATTTAAGAAGGTGTAGAGATTTTAGATTATGTATTTAATAAATCAGTTTTACTGAAATGAATACCATTCTTAAGAGTCTAACACTGTTGGAAACTCCCTTAGAAGCAGGAACGTGTCAGCTCCACATTTAATAGCTCTCAAGAAGATGGTGTCAGCTGGTAAATATGGCAGTGAAGGTGGACTCCAGAAAGATCTATGACACAGGTATGTACTGTGTATGTGCATAGGCAAAAGACTGAGCTTTTGTTGTTAACTTTTTCTAACATACCCTTTGCCTTCCATATACTCTTCTTTTCCTATAAAATTCTACTGGACTATGGGCCCTTTGGGGTTGGGGTTGTGCTTGCTTTCCACTCTCAGCACTCAGCAGATCCTATCACACCCAGGGGGCCCTAAAACATGGTGACATTTGATGAGTTGAAATAAGACTCCTATTTGGCTATTGGATATTTTTAGTGAATCTTTACGTCTCTGAATTCTCTGACACTTCATTTTTAACGTTTCATGGGTTTCCAGCTGAAGTATTAGATTTGCATATGGCGAACATTGGGAGCTGTGGTACGGAAATTGCGCTTCGCGCTGTGTTGGCATGTTGCCTGTGCTTGTCTCTGACTGTAAGGCCATACTGTGCTGTAACTGTGTTCGTGTGTCTGTCACTGTCACTTAACTAACTGAAGCACAGACGCTGGGTCTTTCTCACTTTTTATATTTCCTGTCTGGCACCATTTGCTTTGCAAATAGTGGGCTTTTGAGCTTAATTAACGTTTAACATTTTGGCGATGGGAGGTACGGTCACTGGAAGAAAATGTTTATTCTGTTCACTGATGTAGCTATCAGAGAACTTTTATGAGAAGATTTTTGGAAGATTAGTCATAGGACTTTTTAGAAGATTCATCATAACAATGCATGTTTTAGATTTAAATATCTTTCAAACCTTCTGGATATGGTTTGTCAATATTATAGAAATGCTTTAAGAAGCTTATGAATGTTAGTCTACAAATTTAAGGAATCATTTTGCAAAATCACCATTGTATTAAAAGAGGAGCTAGATTCTATTGCTTAGCCTTATTACGTCTTGTGTTATTTTATTTCTATTCTTAGGTTAACACAAAGTCATCAGTGCTCTTTGAACAATGGGCTATTCCCATTGCTCTACCAGCGGGGACGGTTGATACTTCATTAGAAATTGAACTTAAATTAAGGCATCAATTTTCTCCCGTTTTTTTCCCCCCTTTTTGAAGCTTTTGGTGCAGTTATGGCCCTAGATCAGATTTTCTTTGTGATTCAGAGGAAACAGATTGATTCATATAGAGATGGAATCTGTGATATTGGCCTTGTTTATGCCATTTATTGATCAACATATTCAACTTTCTAAATGAGTGAAATGAGAAATTGAGCAAACGGAAATCATTTTCGAGAACATTGTGTATTTACCTTAGATTTCTTAATGCCTTGGCAAATTTCAGCTGCATGCTTGGTACAAAGATCAATTTTGAAAGTAGCACCTATAACATAAACGTGTTATTCTGTTCAGGTAGGAGTAAAGGCTATTATGCTGTATTCAAAGAGGTATCTCAAATTTCCTCTAATTAAAGGCTATGATTTGGTCAGCAATAAAAGCAAATCCATGGAATGGAGACATGATGACAACGTTTATACATAAATTTTATATAGTTAAAAAAATATTTGTAAAATACTTCTAAATTCAAATGAAAAGACACTCACTGTGTTTAGGGAATTAATATGTGATGTTGGACCAGCTTTTCCCATTAAGTTTGCCATCTTCTTTCTCCTCATTGGGCAAATGTCAATGTTACCATTTCTTTTCTTTCTTTTTTTGTTTTTTGTTTTTGAGGGAGAGAGCTTGAGCAGGGAGGGGCAGAAAAAGAGAGAGAGAGAGAGAGAGAGAGGCAGACAGAGAATCTGAAGCAGACTGTGTAGACAGCAGCGAGCCTGATGTGGGGCTTGAACTCACCAACCGTGAGATCATGACCTGAGCTGAAGTCAGATGCTCAACCAACTTAGCCACCGAAGCACTCCTCATTTATACCATTTCTAATTTTCAAATGTATAGTAAGAATGAAGATAAGTCTAGAATCATTCCTGAAGTCATGTGTCCTATGAACACAAAGAGCAATCAGATTTGTGAAGTGGCTATTTGAGTTCAAAGGCTGGGGCACCTGGGTGGCTCAGTTGGTTAAGCATCCTACTTCAGCTCAGGTCATGATCTCAAGGCTCGTGGGTTCTAGCCTCGAGTTGGGCTCTGTGCTGACAGCTCGGAGCCTGGAGCTTGTTTCGGATTCTGTGTCTCCCTCTCTCTCTGCCCCTCCCCCCACTCACGCTCTGCCTCTCTCTCTCTCAAAAGTAGATAAACATTTAAAAAAATAGTAAAAAATTTGTTAATTAAAAAAATGAGTTCAAATGCAAATGAGAGTAAGTCACTGTCACCTAATCCTTCAGGGGGTCCCCACTGCCCTCTAGACAAGCTGAAAGCATTGTAGTAAATTCCCTCCTGCCCCCCCAATTTGTGCCCTTCTCTTCTGCTTCCCATCTTACCAACACGTTTCCCAATTACCCAAATGCCTTGCGTTCTCTTTTCCCCCTAGGCATTTGTA
Source organism: Panthera uncia (assembly GCF_023721935.1). Taxonomy (NCBI): domain Eukaryota; kingdom Metazoa; phylum Chordata; class Mammalia; order Carnivora; family Felidae; genus Panthera; species Panthera uncia. Next base: position 18,662,583 of record NC_064810.1, read on the forward strand.
CTTGTTTGGCTTGCCTAGAGCACTTCTGTTCTACTTTTGCCTGGCTTATTCCTCATCTTTGAGGTCTCAGCCTAGAAGACGCTTGTTCCAAGAGGAGCCTTTCAGCCCCAAAGTCATGGTTAGTTCTCCTGTGATGAACCCTGCTGTGCACAGTGCTTCCACTGCTGCAGTGCGAACTGCTCACAGAATATTGATTGCCTCTTTACTCTTCTTTCTCACGTGGTTTCATGCTCTGTGAGAGTAAGAACTATATAAGAGCTATATCTTCCCCAATTCTATTGTATCCCCAGTAACAAACACACTCAGTGCCTGGTAAATAGAAGGCTCTCAGTAAATGCTTCTTGAGTGAATGCATGATTGAAATGCATCCAACCCATAGGAAACCATGTTTTCTTCTGAAAAAGTTCCCATTACAGTTACAGGTACAACTAGTTTAGCTTGTTAAGATATTTAATAATTGCTACAATTATGCTTATTTTTGAAGGGTTAAGACTGAAATGACTGATCTCTTTTGTAGACATTTGTCTTCTTTTTTTTTTAAAAAAAATTTTTTTTAACGTTTATTTACTTTTGAGACAGAGAGAGACAGAGCATGAACGGGGGAGGGGCAGAGAGAGAGGGAGACACAGAATCGGAAGCAGGCTCCAGGCTCTGAGCTGTCAGCACAGAGCCCGACGCGGGGCTCGAACTCGCGGACCGGACCGCGAGATCGTGACCTGAGCTGAAGTCGGAAGCTTAACCGACTGAGCCACCCAGGCGCCCCAACGTTTATTTATTTTTGAGACAGAGAGAGACAGAGCATGAACAGGGGAGGGGCAGAGAGAGAGGGAGACACAGAATCTGAAACAGGCTCCAGGCTCTGAGCTGTCAGCACAGAGCCTGACGCGGGGCTCGAACTCACGGACCGTGAGATCGTGACCTGAGCCGAAGTCGGACACTTAACCGACAGAGGCACCCAGGCGCCCCGACATCTGTCTTCTTTTTAATGGCTCACTAATGCTGTTTTTTGAAGTTAGAAAGTTTTTTGAAGTTAGAAAGAAAACAAAATCTTTCACTCTGCCATTTGCTTAAGATGAGTGCTCAATATTAAATAGCAAAATGTGGTCGCACTTCACCTAATTTTCTCGCTTTTGTCATTTGACATCAAGGGTCTATTTATTGAAATATACCTAAAGGAGCTCATTACCTTAAGCTCTCCCTCCCATGGGTGGCCCTCTGGCTTTGGCTCCCTGGCCACGGGGATGGAGCAAAGCCTCACACACAGTTCATTTTGGAGCTTACAAAGATGACTAAATTACATTTTTGAAATAGGACCTTTATTATAGTCTTCATTGTATGAAATTCTTTTGTAGTAAAGGTGATGGACATTTTTATGTAGATTTTTCACAGAGGGAGCTGAGGAGGCTACGACCATCTATGACAGAGCAGGAAAGGGTGTTAAAGGCCCCTGGGATCCCCACATCATAATTTTGCATTAATGGAGTACTTTTGACATGACTTTCTTTATATTGATTTTCTACTTGTAACATAAAAAACTATATTAGCTTCCCAAATACTGTGCTTGAAAGGAAAAGAATATTAGACCAGAAATTCCGCGTCCTTACCTGCTCTTATCTTTTGGGAAAAACTGAATAAAAGGTATAAACATAATTCACCTCATTAAAAAATAAGTTATTTTGAATTTCTTCGCCGATCGAAAACTGTAGCCTGGAAGCAGCATTTGCTTAGCACCTCAGGGCCTCTGTTCATTTCCATCTGTCCCACATCGCATGACATTAGTGTCCTGGGCGTATACAGGGACACAGGGACGGCCTCGCCTCTCCATGGGTCACTGTCCCTTGTTCTCTCCTCCATTATATAGTATAACATTCTCAGGTTATCCTGGGATTATCTTGCCTTTTAAGTGTACTGGGTCTCCATGAATACCCAGCACATAGCACACGTATTTTGGTGCACATGGGAAGGTCAGCCCGAATTCCTGCTTTCCTTGCAAGTTTACTTAAAAACCTGTCATCTTTGTCTTGCATGATGATGCATAATGATAGAACGTAATTAATAGGAACAAGTAATGTAAGTTTAATGAGCTTTTTGTAGCCACTGTTTTTCACAGTATATGACAAAATGAATCTTTGAAACTACTGTACCTGAGATTTTGATTTTGTTGACCTCAATTTTGTATTCTCCTATTAAAACATCATAGGTTCATGTGTTCTTCTTGAAAAGAATTATCTTATGTTAGTGATCAAGAGGTATTGCCAATAAACCAGCAACTGAAATTTTATTTCCGAATGAAGGTGTGGACTATAGGATAAGAATTGGATGGGGCGCCTGGGTGGCTCAGTCGGCTGAGCGTCCGTCCGACTTTGGCTCAGGTCACCATCTCGCGGTTTGTGGGTTCGAGCCCCGTGTGGGGCTCTGTGCTGACAGCTCAGAGCCTGGACCCTGCTTTGGATTCTGTGTCTCCTTTTTTCTCTGCCCTTCCTCTGTTCGTGGCTTGTGCTCTGTCTGTCCCTCTCTCTCTCAAAAATGAATAAACATTGAAAAAATATTAAAAAAAAGAATTGGAGTATTTTTTGGCTTAAATATAACTTCTTATTGGCAAGCACAAGTGTTTAAAATTGTCTGTACTGTTTAGTATGTTAAGTCACTATTACTAGATAATTGGCATTTTGATATAATATATCTGTACAGATTTTAATGGACCCAGGATGTCAGCTTTTTTACTTTGATGTTTTCAATAAGCAGCATTTCTTGAGCTATGCTTCAGGGAATGCTAGTGTCCTGAGAACCGTTAATAGGTGTTTGGGGGACAAAAGATTCCATTGGCCAAATGAGCTCCCAAAGTAAACCAAACTAAATCAAACCAGACCAAAACCAAACACAAAAACACACAAAAAATGTTGACCTAATATTTCCTAAGCTTCTTCTAAAATCTTTTAACTTAATGGTCAAATTTATATAAAATAAAAAAAAAATCACACAATGGTACAGCTTAATGAATTACTCCCCCCTCCCCCATCAAACCTCACCATCCCCACCCCCTTGGTAATCTATTTCTTACATTTCTTTCCCATGCAAATGCCACAGGATTTTAGTTCTGTCTTTCTATGTATGTCTTTAAGCGTTTAAAAGTCTCTCTCTCTAAAAATATAATGTGTATAATATACAATATGTTTAAGGTTTATAAGTATAGATGATCCTCCCCCTTTCCTCCCATAAAAACCCTGAGTCCACCTCCTGTTATGGGGACACTAGTGGGTTTCTACCTAAATCTACGTGCCCTGAGTTGCAATTCCGTGATCCCAGAAGAACGCTTTGCCTGTTGAACGGTTTCTTGTTTTGAGTCGATACTTGCTTGCTCTTTTCCCCCTTTGACCACTCCTGTTACCTGGCTTGATCTTTCTTTGTCTCACTTTTATTTGTTTCTTTTTCTGAAACCCTTTAATGTCTTTCTTCATTTCCTTTTGATTTTAAGAAACTTTCTGCATTTAATCTTTTACTTCTCTTAAATTATTGTCTTGTGTGTATTTGCTCTTGTGTTTCATTCTGTCTTTTGGATTGTTTTTATTTCTGAAATATTTCTCTTTTCTTTTTAATTCTTTCTAAACTCACTTCTGAATTTCTCTTTTCTCTGGGATATATCTATATCTATATCTATCTGTATCTATATCTATATCTATAATCTATATCATCATCTATATCTATCTATATCTATATCTATATCTATATCTATATCTATATCTATCTGTATCATCTGTATCTATATCTATCTATCTATCTATCTATCGTATCTTATATCATTTCTTAATGTCCTTATTCTCCTTCTTTTCACTCACTTAAAAATGCCTGTTTACAGTTACCTCCTTGTTGGGCTTTTCTTTCTGGGGTGTGCTTTCATTTTTGTATAGAGATCTTATGCCACTCGTTTTTCTATTACTCATTTTTTGATGAAATGAGCTTGCTGAACTTTTAGAATGGGAGTGTGGTGCTGTGGGACTTTGCTAATTTTGTTGCACTAAAGCTCTGTTTCTGATATTTCTATACCATCCTCAAAACGGGGCATGTATGTCGTGAGAACTCCTGAATTTCTCTCTTCCTCCAATGTCACTTAGACATTTCATTCTTTGTCCTTTGTGTTTATTGTTCCTATTCGGCTCCGTTTATATTTCAGTTTTGATTCTTGGTGTGGGCTTTGTATTGGAAGGGAACTTTGGTTAGTTTTGAGAGTTTCTAACATTCTTGCCTACTGTAAGTACTTTGTAAACAGAACAGAACTAAGCAAATGCAACAAAATGCCTTATTCATTGCCTTCCATCCACCGCATTAGCTGTTGGTGGACAAGAGGTAAGCCTGTTTTGGATTTTGTACATCCATCATGTAGGGAAGGAAAGATAGTTTTCTTTTCACCCTTCTAGGTTCTTGGCATGCTAATAAAAGATTGAGAGGAGAAAACCAAACAAAAGTTTAATAACATTTCTATTTCCTGTAAACATGAAAGATACCCAGGAAAACTGAATAACTCTGGACATGAAGAAAGCCATTACCTTAAATACCACCTTTATCTATCAGCGACAAAAAAGGATGTTGGAGGGAAAGTAGGGGAAGACCCATTGATGGGAGCTTTCCAGGAAAAGCATGATAGCAAGTAACCAGGGTAAGGTTGTTAGGCAGATCTAAATCATGGCCATCTTCCTTTGATAAGAATTTTTAGAGACTTCGTCACCTTTCTCTTCTTGAGACAAGAGAGAGATATCCTTACAAATGGAGATTTCCCTTACAAAGGTAAAGGTCTCTTACAAAAGGGCAACTTCTACTCCGTTTTCAGAGGTTCTCCAGTGTCTGCAGCCTCTCAAAAATAATCCGCCCCAAATAATCAATATTTTGGGGTGGCAAATTTTCTCCCCTTCAGGACTGACCAAGATGGTGTTAATATTCCCCTCAGCTTGACTAAATTTTGGGCAGAATTCTTCACGCTAGGCCCCAACTTCTCTTTGCTTAGGGCATTTACTTTAGAAAGCTTGTATGGTTCGACCTTGAACAACCAGGGTTTGAACACAGATTTTTTTAGATAAATACCATACAGTGCTGTAAATGTATCTTTCTTTCTTCATGACTTTCTTTTCTTCTTCTTCTTTTTTAAAATGTTTCATTTATTTATTTTAAGAGAGACAGAGACAGCTTGAGTGTGGAAGGAGTAGAGTGAGAGGGAGAGAGAGAATCTCAAGCAGGCTCCTCACTGTCAGTACAGAGAATGATGAGGGGCTTGAACTCACGAACCAGGAGATCATGACCTAAGCTGAAACCAAGAGTTGGATTCTTAACCGATTGAGCCAATCAGGTGCCATTTTCATGATTTTCTTAATAGCATGTTCTTTTCTGTAGCTTACTTTATTGTAAGAATATAGTATATAATACATGTAACATACAAAATACATGTTAATCGACTATTTATATCATCTGTGTGGCTTCCAGTCAACAGTTGGCTATTAGTAGTTAAGTTTTTGGGGAGTTAAAAGTTATATGCAGTTTTTAGTGGGGAGGAGGAGGGGCACTAATCCTTGCATTGTTCTAGGGTCAAGCGCGATTGTAAATTTTTTCTATGCCCCTTTGAGATCCAAGTCTTCTAAAAAGCCTCTTGCTGGTTTTACAACCTAGGACTGTTTCCAAGGAAGCCCAAGGACGATGTTCTGTAGTTTCTGTGGGAAAGTTGGAGCCTAATTTTGGTGGCCACCTTACTCTAAATTCAGGTAGAAGATAGTGGCAAGTTTACTTTTCCTTTGAATGAAGGAAATTAGCAGATGGCCTTGAATCCTCCTCCCCAGTTCTTTAAAAAACATTTTTTTTATGTTTATTCATCTTTGAGAGAGAGAGACAAAGAGAGAGAGAGAGAGACAGAGAGAATGTGAGTGGGGGAAGGGCAGAGAGAGAGAGGGAGGCACAGACTCTGAAGCAGTCTCCAAGCTCTGAGCTTGGTCGGCACCAAGCCCGACCTGGGGCTCGAACTCACGAGCTGGGAGATTATGACCTGAGCCAAAGTCGGACACCTAACCGACTGAGCCACCCAGGCACACCCCCGTACACAGTTCTTAAAAGTGCCCCACACCCCAACCCTTGTCTGAGCAGAGCTGAGCAGGACTTGATCGTGCTCTCTCCCCAGTTGCTGGCGAGAGCACAGGGATAAAAGAGACTCAGTTTACTCATCTCGTCCAGAGTGAGTTCTCCTTCCCAATAGTATTTGACGATTATACGTGGGAACAATGCTAATGCAGTTGGTGGTGTCACAGATTAACATATTGAAAAAGCCAGCTGAACATGTGTCTAAAACTTGGATGTTAGAGTCTGCATGTTTGCTGTTAGTAAATGTGGTAGGATTCTGTTCACACGTATAATGGGATACGGATATGAAAAACAAGCCTTTGATCGAATGGTATATTTGCTCATAGATGAAAGGAAGAAATATATTTGATGTTGGGATTGAAAAAAATGAAAAGCTCTCAGTTCAAACTCACGGGCAAAGAATGTTGGTTCAAAAGACAAGTTAGCAGGTTGGTTACTGCTTGTTGGACAGTGTTTGTTTGACCTGCACTCTTCAGATAACACTAGTAACTGTGTCTTGTTTTCACATAGCACCTTTCCTTCTGGGGGTTCCATAGGCCCCTGGACTAGCGGAGATTATTACCGCCATCTGGCAGGTGAGGAAGTTGAACACATTTAAGTGAGAACTTTCAAGGTCGTATTATCAATTAATGGTAGTTTTGTGCTATTTTCCATCATTTGTAGACTTACTCAATGACACAGCTCATTTTGGAAGCAATATTTCAACGTGATGGCTTGGGGAAAATCATTTGAACCATTAAGGAAATAACTTTTTAATCAAAGGTGTAGGGAAAAAAAAATCAGTGATAAAAATTTCAAGCAAACCAAAAATGCCTGTCCTTGAGTATTAGAAGTCAATGTTCCAGCCTATCATCCTTCTCCTTTTAAATTGCTACTCTTGATTTTTGTTTTCTTCCCCCCCCTTCCCTGATATGCTGATTACTTAATTGGTGTTTGTCTTTGTGTACACGACTTGAGAATGTTTGTGTTGTTGAAAGGTGCTGTAGTTTTGCTTTTAATTGAGCTACAGATGTTACACTTACGAAAGTAATAATAATCTCACTAGATTCCATGAACGCGTTTGCAATGTAAAAACCTAAGAATTGAGGACATAAAAATTTTTTTTATAGAAAATGAGATATTACTGGAGAAACAGACCAACAGATATTTAGGTGTCTTACAATAATTAGAAAAGTTTTGCAGCAGCCAATGTTGCTCAGAAGTTAAATTAGAAAGTGCTTTACAACTTTATTTGATTTCAAATTTTAGGAGGATTCGTTATTACCGACTAGGCCTATTTTGTTTCAGAATGTGAGTCCTTTACTTTTTATGGCCATACTTATTTTGAATTGCTTGAAAAGGATTTAAAAATTTTGAAAAAGTGGGGGTATTGGCTACGCTGCGTATACTCATGATGTTTGAAAAAGTGTTCCTTTGGGGCGCCTGGGTGGGTCTGTTGGTTGAGTGGCTGACTTCAGCTCAGGTCATAATCTCACGGTTCATGAGTTCAAGCCCTGTGTCAGGCTCTGTGCTGATAACTTGGAGCCTGGAGCCTGCTTCTGATTCTGTGTCTTCCTCTCTCTCTCCCCTTCCCCCGCTCACACTCTGTCTCTCTCTCTGTCTCTCTCAAAAATAAATAAACATTAAAAAAAATTTTGGGGGGTGCCTGGGTGGCTCACTCAGTTAAGCATCCAACTTCAGCTTAGGTCATGATCTCCCCATCCGTGAGTTCAAGCCCCGCAAGGGGCTCTGTGCTGACAGCTCAGAGCCTGGAGCCTGTTTAGGTTCTGTGTCTCCGCCTCTCTCTGCCCCTCCCTCACTCAAGCTCTATCTCTCTCTGTCTCTCAAAAAGGAATAAACGTTACAAGAAATTAAAAAAAAAATTTTTTTTTTAAAAAGTGTTCTTTTATTTTCAAGAACCTCAGTAGCTTTGCAACATATTTTGTTTCTTCTTCAGCTCATATGATAGTTAATTATTATTTATGGTGTAGGTAACTTAGATTAGTTTTTTCCAAAGGAGTTCCACAGAGCGATCTTTGAAAAAAGAAGAGTAGTACTTCATCAGGAGCTTCTGTGCATCATTGCAAATCCTCCCGCTTCTACCATTTTCCCAGAAGCTGCTGCGGCCACCAGTTCTGAGTAAGGCTCCAAAGACCTTAGGGCAGGTGTAATTAGACAACATGTCCCCTCAAGTCCTGAACACATATGTCTCACTATATCGTTCATGGTCCTCTGACACTACTGAGTGGAGTGTTTGGAAAGCTCGCTCTGTACTCACACATGCAAATTCTGGAAATATGGGGGAAGGTGATACCTGTGAGGCCACCTCAGACCCATGGGGTCTGGAGTGAAGTCTGGAAGATGAGTGACTGCCCTTTCAATCTCTTCGAGACTCACAAGCCATTTCATAAGCATCTCATAAGATGCCAGAGAAACCCGCAGAAGTTGCCCACACCAATGACAAATTTGTAATGAAAGCTTTTACTAATTTTTTTCTCCTCTGGTCTCTCCTCCCTACTCCCCAAGATTACTCTGCTTTTGGGTAGAATGCAGGATGAAATGTGTGTCTAAATCCTTTGCCAGGGGCCATCATATCTGCCTCAGTCAATTCATAAAGTGTATTTACCATACTGGGGACTCTGAGAAGTCCTGTAGGAATAAGCCTGGTTAGCTCTGTGAATTTTAACATTTCGCAGAATTAGTGCACCACCACCCCGCTTTCACCCCATGACACCCGTTTCTATCTTATCACTTTGAGAAAAGTTGGACTAAAGACGAGCAATGAAAATCTGTGTGAAAAGCATAGACACCATTGGGCAAGCTCCAAGCTCTGCTCCCATTTCAATCGCACCAACACGCGGGGAAGGCTGGTCCTGTTTCTTACGCTGCCCTTAGAGCCTCGACATCACTTTCAAGGTCATTATCCCAAGGGCTGATGGTTCTGATTTCAGCTGTTACGGCCCGCCTCTAACAATGCAGAAAAACAGTAATGTTTTAGGTTAAAGGTTAATTAATCAGTAAAAATAATACTGAAGGGATTGGGGGTATAAGGCATAATGGGGAATTCTTTCTTTCTTTCTTTCTTTTTTTCTTTCTTTCTTTTTCAATATATGAAGTTTATTGTCAAATTCATTTCCATACAACACCCAGTGCTCATCCCAACAGTTGCCCTCCTCAATACCCATCACCCACCCTCCCCTCCCTCCCACCCCCCATCAACCCTCAGTTTGTTCTCAGTTTTTAAGAGTCTCTTATGCTTTGGCTCTCTCCCGCTCTAACCTCTTTTTTTTTTTTCCTTCCCCTCCCCCATGGGTTTCTTAAGTTTCTCAGGATCCACATAAGAGTGAAAACATATGGTATCTGTCTTTCTCTGTATGGCTTATTTCACTTAGCATAACACTCTCCGGTTCCATCCACGTTGCTACAAAAGGCCATATTTCATTCTTTCTCATTGTCAAGTAGTATTCCATTGTGTATATAAACCACAATTTCTTTATCCATTCATCAGTTGATGGACATTTAGGCTCTTTCCATAATTTGGCTATTGTTGAGAGTGCTGTATAAACATTGGGGTACAAGTGCCCCTATGCATCAGTACTCCTGTATCCCTTGGGTAAATTCCTAGCAGAAGCACCTGACTTTTGATTTTGGCTCAAATCATGACCTCAGGGGCATGAGATACAGCCCTGTGTTGGGCTTGGGGCTGAACATGGAGCCAACTTCAGATTCTGTTCCCCCCCCAGCCCCTCCCTCCCACCTGTGCGCTCTCTCTCTCTCTAAGACAAAATAAAAAAAGACACAAAACTCACGAGTTAGAGACAGAAGCAATGGCCAGAGAATCAGCATTTGCACCGGCGCCCTGATCACCGGTTCCCACGGGGCAGCACAAAGAGTGGACAACTGTGCACACAGTGGGTGTGTTAGGGGACAGGAACTCCGAGTTTAGGAAGTCTGATTAGTCTGGTCAGTGGGCCTGCTTCACCTTTGTCTTGCACAAAGACATTATGACGTTAGCGCGTGTGTCTGACTTGTCTCCAAAGGGAATCTCTGTCTCCATCTTGCAAGACCGGCATCAAACCCTCCCTTGGCTTCAGAGGGAGAGATTGTGTCTGCCTTTCCAAGATTGTTCGTATGCAACCTTGCCTGAAGAGACAGTCTAGCACAAAATCAGGCAGTGCCTCTGCTTTAAAGATGTCTAGAAACATGAGACACCCAAAGAAGTTTGTCTCCTCATGGTACTTGAGGTAACTTTGAAATAAATTATTCATTTATTTATTCATAAACATTCCCTGGGTATTTAGTGTGGAACAGGTGCTTTTCCAGGTCTGGAGATTGAATACCCGAGAGAGGAAAGATTTCTGCTCTCGGGAAGTTTATATTCTAGGGTGGAGATCCAAGTGATATATACAAGGCACTTTTAAATGATGATAATCATTAACAAAAATGCAGGATAATAAAATGGAGGGCGATTTGCATGCAAGAACAGACGACGTCAAACGGCACGGGAAGGTGTCCCTGAGGTGGAGGCAATACTGAGCCAAGACCTAAACGACAAGAAAGATCCAGCTAAGTTCAGATCCAGGGTAAGCTCGTGCCAAACCATGGTGGTTATGAGCTTGGCTTTTTATGAGGATCGAGAATTCTGTTGCTGTTACTACCACCAATTACTTCAACTAGTCTAATGGCAACGCATGGCGGGTGTCTTCTAATCATTTTCCATGTTGACATGAGAAGTCTAAGGCTCAGAGAAGAAGGAAGGTGCTGAGGCCTAGGCAAAGTGAGTAGGAGGAGAAAGGGGCATGAAAATAAGATCAAAAAAACAATCATGGCCCGAGGTGACATGACAGTTTTCAGGTTGTGGCGATATCAAAGCTCTCCAGGGGAGGTGGATTGCAAGCAAGGTTTAAACAGGCAGAGAGAATGTGATGAAGGCACGATGGTTCTGGAATCTTACAAACAGAGACAGGGTGGGCAAAGGGAAGGACCAGAGTAGGGCAAGGAATGACTAGGGAAAAGTTAAGTACGTACTTGTGATCCCATTTATAATTTAGGCTGATGGCCGTGTGGGTTGGTTATGGAAGACTGGGCTCGAAAGAGGATTTAAATGGATTTAGAAGGGAAACAAAATCTTTTTGAGTAACAGGCACAGGATTCGCAAGGCACAGATGAATCTATTGGTGATAGAATTTGTCAGATGAGATTGGTTTGATGTAGAGGTATTAAGAAGGCCTGGAGATTTTGTTGGAAGTATTATTGGGAAAGCATATATATATATATATATATATATCCATTTTGAATTATTTTTAAAGGCTATATAGTAAAGATGAGATACAGCTCAGAAAACTGCTCTGATTTCTGACACCCTTCTGGAAGGGTAAGCATCCTGTGAATTGTCCTGAGTCAGTTTTGCTCCAGAGCTAGCTGAAGACAAAGTTTGGAAAGCCACCAATTGATATGTTATAAATTTTGGCTAAGGTTTGAGCTGGTGATGATTCAAGCAGGAATGTGTATTGCTGTTGAACAGCTGGTCAATAGCATGCTGACACAATTCTTTTCCACAGCTCTTTCTTGAAAAAAGATCATGTACTCTTACTCGTATGGTCATTATAAGACTTCATTAAAGACAGGTCTGTATTCAGGGAAACTTGGAGGCAAAGAGAATCCCTTTGTTTAAGATTTTTCACTCTTTGTCATTGTCACTATCCTAAAGTGAAAGTGAAAGGAAAGGAAGTATTTTATTTTATTTTATTTTAGTAAGAATGCTTAATTTGAGATCTATTCTTTTAACAAATTTCTGAATGTTCAGTATGTAATTGTTGGCTGTAGGTACAATGTTGTGTAAGCTCTCTAGAGCTTACTCATCTTGGGTGACTGAAAATTTATGCTTAGCAACTCCGCATTTCCCCCTCCTAATAGCCCCTGACAACCACAGATCCCAGTCTTTGATACTATGAATTTGACTATTTTATATGCTTTATATAAGGGGAATAATGTGATATTTGCCTTTCTGTGACTGGCGTATTTCACATAGCATGATGTTCTTAAGGTTCATACATGTGGTTGCATATTGCAAAATTTCCTTCTTTTTAAAAGACTGAGACGTGCTTGGATGGCTCAGTTGGCTGAGCGCCCCACTCTTGATTTTGGCTTAGGCCATGGTCCCAGGGTCACAGGATCAAGTCCCGCATTGGGCTTTGTGCTGAGCAAGGAGCCTGCTTGGGATTCTCTCCCTCTGCTCCTCTTCCACTCATACTCTTTCTCTCTCTCTCTGTGAATAAATAAATGAGTAAATGAATGAAAAATAAAATAAATAATAATAAATAAATAAAAATAAAATAAATAAGAGGCTGACTAGCATTCCATATCTTGGTTGTTGTAGATAATGGTGCAATAAACATAGGAGTGCTAATATCTTTTTGAGATTCTGATTTCAATTTTTTTTTTTTTTGGATAAATACCCAGACGTGGAATGCTGGATCATATGGTAGTTCTATTTTTAATTTTTGGAGGAACCTCAACACTATTTTCCATGGAGTCTACACCATTTTTTGTATTCTTACCAGTGTGCAAGTGTTCCCGTTTTTCCACAACTTTGTCAACATGTTGTCTTTAGCTTTTTTGATCATAGCTATCATGATAGGTGTAAGGTGATAGCTCATTGAGGTTTCGATGTGTATTTCCCTGATGATTAGTGACGTTGAACATTTTTTCATATACTCGTTGGCCATCTGGATGTCTTTCTTGGAGATGTGTCTAAAAAACGAATTTTGTTTTCTTGTCCCTCCAGCTCCACATTGGCTGATGAGCAATATCGCAATTTAACTAACACTGAACATAAGTCAATAGTTGTAACTGAGAATGACCATTTGGAAGTTCATGAATTCTAGTATTGTTTATGGTTTATATAATAGCTTTGTGGTAAATTAGGGAGATGGCTCTATATGTTTATCATGAGTACAAAAAAGTAGCAAGAAATAGAAATCTTACTATGGTGAATACTTTTCATCACCTTGATATCATGACTTTAATGAGTATCTCATATTCTCCTAGTCATTTGGACTCAAAGTATTAGTGTGGACTCCCATTTCCATCATTTCACAAATCCAATTTGTCAAAACATTCTGCTAAAATTTCCTACTTTGTGTCATCCCCATATCCTAACTCAGGGCCTAATAACCTCTTTCTGCAATTATTGTAATTGTTTCCAAATTGGTTTTCTGCTCAAATCAATCCTCTTATTTTTTCTTTTTAATTTACGGCACCATCATTTTTTTCCTGTAATGCTTTTGATCTCAGGGTACCTGCCAATTCCACCCTTAGTGGAAACTTATATATCTATATATGGAGAGATTTATTACAAGGAATTGGCTCACTTAATTATGGAGGCTGAGAAGTCTACCATATGCACTCGGCAAGCTGGAGTCTCAGGACAGCCATTGGTATAGTTGTAGTCTGAGTCCCTATTTGAGATGGAAAGCAGAAGAATCCTGTTCCAGCTCAAAAACAATCAGGCAGAGAGAAAGATTTCTAGCTTATCTGTTATTTCTATCTTGTCTTCAATCAATAGGTTGGATGAGACCCGCCTACATTGGGAAGGGCAATCTACTTCACTCAGTCTACCCATTTAAACGTCAATCATTTCCAGAAACACCCTCACAGACACACCCAGAATAATGTTTAACCAAATATCTGGGCACCCCCTGGCCCAACCATATTAACAAATGATCATTGCACTTCCTATGGAAACTTCCCTGATCTCTCCTCATTTCTGTGAACTCCCACAATCTAGGGAACATAACTCCTTCTTAGCTTTGTTCATAGTGTATTAGTGTTAGTTATGTACATCACCTATGTTATCTGGCTGATAATAGGTACTTAATATGTATGATTATTATTATTATCCTTGGGTGTGAATATTAATATGAAATCTCAGATCCTCTCTCCCTCTCTGCTCAGAATACTGTGAAAGTTCAGCTTTAGTGAAAAGCTGCTAGAAAACAGATTGAACTTCTCTGTTTTTGAACACTAGCCCACCTATGTATAAGTATGCATAATAGTTTCTAGACCTATGGGTCAGAGCCCAGACTTTTACTATGGGGAGGGGAGACTGCTTTGCCTGTAGCCTATGGGCAAACTCCTTCTATTTTCAAATCCATGCAGGCTTATTATCATTAATTTTTAATCTTTGGCTCTATTTAAACCAGCATGACATAACTAGATATAAAATAGTTCAGTAAAATAAAGGACAAATGATATCAGATTCTTTCTTGTTGAATTATTTCAGTGATAATAGTCTTCTCTTCACTTGAGACACCGTTTTTATGCAGGAGACCAATTAAAGAAAACCTTTTAAATAGCAAGGAATAAGTCTATAAAATAAATAAATCCAATTTTTTTTTTTTTTTTTTTTTTTTGCTAAATGTAGGCCACCAGAACACCAGAAAATCAAATCTTTAAATTACATTGCCCAGGGGATAATTTTATGTAGGAGAAGACTCTAAATTAGGTTCCTGGATTCTTGGGACTATAACTCAAACTTATTGGCACCCCCAGTGTTCTGTCACCATATTTTTTCAACTGTTTAGGTTTTGAATTTTGACAAATACACATTAGCAGGTGTGATCTTTTTTTAAGGAGCCGTATGGCAACCGACTGGTATTTAAGTGACACAAAGGTGGTATTAACCCATCGTTCCATGACACAACAGCCATCTACATGAGCCTTGACTGCGTTTTGCTGTCTTTGTAATGAAGACAAATTTTAACTGTCCTTGACTCTGTGACGCGTGTGGCAGCTTGTCTTTCGCCAATATTTTAGGCTCTCATAAACATAATTAAATAGGAGGTAATGTAGTTTTACTCTGTGTTTATGTAGCCTCAATTCACTGCATTTTGAAGAAGTCTTAAATAATTTTGTTTACTCTTACACTGCATGCATTCTACAACTTTTGCTAGAGCGCAAGGAATTATGAAGCTCTCTTAACTAAATCAGACTCCGCAGAAAATAAGACCTACAGAGGAAACAGTATTTATTTTGTTGGTTAAAGTAGCATGTAGGTACCCAATGATTTACAGGCACAGTGTCACGTTCTTATAATATTCTTGGGGAAAGGAAAGTGTTGAGACTTCAGAAACATATTTATCCTCTATGCTGATTTCATAAAAGAGACAGGATGGCTACCAGCCTTTATATGTGAAAACACCATTGTTGTTAGGGATTTTTTTTTTTTTAATTTTCTTTTTGACATTCTTTCAAGGAAACCACTTCAAAAGTTCTTGAAATTTTGAATCTGATTCCTTAAGAGCGCAGATATCTACTCAACCAGAAATGTATATTTTAATGGCACATTTTATTGACCCCAAACAAAATTTGACTCACGATCTTAGATATTAATTAAAAAACCTTTTGAGAACTGGAATTCAAGAATTTTTGTGAGGTACGGCACTTGCAGGGTTTTGTAGATCCATGATATTTGTCTTCTTATTCAGTGTGAACCAGAAAGTCTTCTCCTTTGAGCATAAGGCGTTTTAAACTTAGTGTAACCACCTATCTCATAATGGAAAGCTAAAGAGTGCACAGCACAGCATCTTCTTGGCTTGGGAATGTTATAGTTCAATTGGCTGTAACCCCATGGGGGCAGGCCCAGTGCCGTGTGATCTGTAAGCTTCCTATCTACAGATACAGAAGAAATTCTCAGCGGCTGCACCGTAGGTGGCATTAAAAATTATACTTTCAGCTCACACGTCTGTTGGAGATGAATGAGAAGTTAGATCCTGAACACTTATAATTATTTGATACTTTCTTTTGCCCACTCGTTACGATCCATTCACAGCAGGAGAGAGACAGCACAAGGGACTATATTGAACAGATTTTGCGCCTACGCGTCTTTCAGCAGGATACTTAAAAGTGGTGCATGACTCAGAAACCTATTCATATGGTCTCTTGTATTAGTCCATTGAGACAAACACTTGCAGTCTGACTTGCAAACTTTTTAAAAAAAGATTCACACATGCAAAGTTTCCAATTTTCTGGTTATTTTGCGGTAACATTTTCCATGCTCGAATTGGAAAAAGGAAAATATAATATTGCCTGTATTTTTGTCTAGATTGGATGGGGGCCTATTCTCACATCTAAATATGAATCTTGCTTTTTTCTTCTTCATCCAGTTTATAGCCGTAGTCATGATTAGAGGAATAGTAAGTAGAGCTAACATTTACTGATCATTTACTATGCGACAAGCATTGGTTACTGCTTCATATACATTTTCTCACTTAAACCTCACAGCTCCTCTACCGTTAAGGTTTTTATATTTGACAGAAGTGAAGTTGAGGCTTAGAAAAATTAGGCACTTGGCTGAGATTCTAAAACCAGGAAGGGGTGGTGGTAAAGTTTTAACCCAAGTTTATCATGTCAAAGCTCATGCTTTTAAACCCTTCTGCTTTCGTAATAGAAATCCTTACACAGGAAAGTTGTGAATGCAAAACGTAATGATATCATATTTATAAAAACTATACAAAACGGAAGTGGAAATGAATGGGAGAATATTTATCTGCTGAACTTGACTTCAGGTACTTTGGTAAGAGGAGAATTGTAAAAGGAGCATGAGAGGAAACATTTATTGACACGTTTTGATGCCCTCTCAAGGAGCGCCACCGGTGGGGATACTGGTTCAGTACTATCCATATTGAAGCAACATGACCTTGCATCTTATGGAATCAATGGGGAACAATACAGGTTTATTTTTTGCAAAAATAGAGAAATGAAAACATGATTAAAACCATTATGTTACTGTGGTCAAAGAGGTTGTTTAAAAAAATGGGTAACACTGGGGCGCCTGGGTGGCTCAGTCGGTTAAGTGGCCAACTTCGGCTCAGGTCATGATGTCGCGGTCCGTGAGTTCGAGCCCTGCTTGGGGCTCTGTGCTGACAGCTCGGAGCCTGGAGCCTGCTTCGGATTCTGTGTCTCCCTCTCTCTCTGCCCCTCCCCCATTTGCGCTCTGTCTCCCTCTGCCTTTCAAAACTGAATAAATGTTAAAAAATTTTTTAAAAAGATGGGTAACACTAAATGTCTTTCATCTTGTATCTAAGCCTCAGGTTTTCAATCATTACTAGGTTCATTTTCTTTTTTTTTTAAATAAGAAATCAGAATTCCAACCTGAAGACTATCAGTGTATGATCTCCCATCATCATGGCATGGAAGATGAAAAGTTGCATTTTTCATGAGTGGATAACACTATTTCAGTTTCTTGCAAAAAATAAGAAAAGTTGAAAAAAAGCATAGATTGGGGAAAAAAACCACCAAAAGTCCCATTGCTGACAGTAATAATAGAATGTCAGGATGAGGGACATCTAGGGTTCTGTTGGCAGGGACACTTATCTTAAATTGCCAACCTAAGAAACTAAATTACTACCTAGGCTGCAAACATATTACTAAAATCTTAGAAACCCCACAGCAGTTCTGTATTTATTGAGTATTAGAAAAGGGGAGCCATACAATTTGTTATAACGAGGGGAATCTCTGTCTCTCTCTCTGTTTCACACACATACACACACACGCACACACGCCCCTTCACTTCATAATATAGATGTTAGATTCTTGTATTACATTAAAAAAACAGAGGAGGAAACTTTTAAATTCAACAAAAAAACTCTAAATTTTGCTTAAGGGCAAAACTGTATTTTTCTGGAACCCCTATGATTTGGTTCAAAATCATATAAGGATCAGTGTGTGTCTAGGGATGGGGGCAAGGCACAGGGAATGCAGAGGGGGCAATATTACAAAAGAACATGAAGAAATTTTGGAGGATGATGGATATGTTCCTTGCTTTGATGGTGGTGATGGTTTCTTGGGTGCATACATATGTCCAACCTTCTCAAAATGTACATTTTAAGTATCTGCAGATCGCTGTATTTTGATTCCACATCAACAAAGCTGTCTTAGAAAATGACATAAAAATAATGGTCCATAAACTGCCCGAATTTCTCAGTCCAGCTTAACCTGACTTTGTATGTGTAAGACATGGTACCTATGAGCATCGTTCCCGCCTGTGCTCCCCGATGACATTAGGGTTTGTTGTTCATACACATGTCTCCCCAGCTGGTTGAGCGGACATTTTGAAGTCTTAAAACTCTAGCATTTGGCTAAGAGAAATATATCAGGAACACCCTTCCATGGGTTGTAACTGATAACACCAACCCTTTATGTTTATATGGTAGCTCACATTTTCTCATGTGCTTTTACATCTGTTAATTCATTCGGCACCCTCATGACATCCCCTCGAAGACGTTTATTATATCCATTTTTGCAAATAACGCTACAGAAATTCCAGAGATTTAAGAGACTTTCCCAAAGTCATAATGCCAGGTTTTCACCACATAGTGTTACCTACAATTATGTTCATGCAGATGAATTTTCTCCCTCTTATAGCCTCAATCCGATATTGAGCTCTAGACTAATCAATAAAATTATTCATTAGTATTATGATCCTTTTGCATCTATGCCCTCAAATAATATTTCCTGTGATCTTTTTATCAGAGCTGAGTGATGACAACCAATTAACAAATGGAGAACATTCTGTTATCCCACTTGGAAAGCTTGTCATTGTAATATGTTGCTATAATGGAGCTCTTGCTGCTTTTTTTTTTTAAGCAACAAAAGTGATTTTGTTTTATGACAAAGTTGGGAATCCAGGAGACTGCACTTGATTCAAATAATTTCAGCAGATTTGATCTGCCCGTCCCTCTTTTTCTTTGATCTGCTTCCTTTTGTAACCACAGGATGGGCACCTGCATGTGAAGATTGTAGCATCTCTATACCTATGATTCCGAAGAAAAGAGTTCTTTTTGTCCCAGTATATCATTATTCCCCCAAAGTACCACGTAGACATTTCTTGCTTGGTCCTTAACTAGTTTGCTTGTGCTTCCTCAGTGATGCTGTGGGAGTATGGTAAAAACTGCACCCTATTTTTATTTATTTTACTATTTTTATTTTAATATAAGAATATTAAATTATTAATTAATTTAATAATAAGCATGAGCTGGGGAGGGGCAGAGAGAGAGGGAGACACAGAATCTGAAGCAGGCTCCAGGCTCCTAACTGTCAGCACAGAGCCTGATGTGGGGTTTGAACCCACAAACTCATGACCTGAGTTGAAGTCAGACACTTAACCAACTGAGCCACGCAGGCACCCCTAAAAAATTTTTTTTAACGTTTATTTTTGAGAGACAAAGCGAGACAGACCATGAACAGGAGAGGGGCAGAGACAGGGAGATGGGACGAGAGAATGGGAGACACAGAATCCGAAGCAGGCTCCAGGCTCTGAGCTGTCAGCACAGAGCCCAACACGGGGCTTGAACTCATGGACTGTGAGATCGTGACCTGAGCCAAAATCAAGAGTCAGATGCTTAACCGATGAAGCCACTCAGGTGCCCCTGCACCTTATTTTTAAAAACTTTTTATTCTGAAATAATTTTAGACTTATTGAAGAGTTGCAAAGAGAAAACAGAGTTCCCAAATACCCTTTATCCACCTGCCTATAATGTTACTATCACACACAATAGCAAAATTAGGAAATTAATATTGATACAATATTATTACCTAAAGTATAGACTTTAGAGTTTACAAGTTTTTCCATTCTGTTCCCTAATCCCTTCCAAGATCCCATATTTCATTTAATCATTATGTTTTCATAATCTCTTCCAGTCTGGGGGTTTCCCCATATTTCCTTGTCTTTCATGACCTTGACAGCTTTGGAGACTACTGGTTATGGATTTTGGGGGAGGGTAGAAGAGAGGTGATTTGTGCTTCTCTTTGTGTCATACCAGAGTGTTTATGAAATCAACCTGAATTATCACTGGCGATGCCAGCCTTGGTCACTTGGGTAAGGTGATGTCTGTCAGGGTTATCCACTGCAAAATTACTCTTTTCCTCCTTCCACGACCTCTTCCAGACACCTGCCCTTTTTCTGTAAAAAAGAGGATAGTAAATATTGTAGGCTTTGTGGACCCTATGGTCCCTGTCACAATGACTTAGCTCTGCTGGATACTAGGAAAACAGACATAGACAATGCACAAACATGTCCCAATGCGTGTTCTAACAAAACCAGCTTTTATTAGAAGGGATCGCTAAGTCAATATAGATGTAAGCGGAGAGGAATTAAACTATACCTCCTGGAGGGAGTGATATCAAAGAATTTGTGAACATAAAACTATCACAGTAATTACTAAATATTTTGGAGGAGAAACTTTGAGGCTATACAAATATCCTCTTCTTAAAGTTTCTTCCACTAATTTTAACATCCAGCATGGATCTTTCCTGAAGCAGTTACTTTTTTTTTTTTTTAACGTTTATCCATTTTTGAGAGACAGAGGGAGACAGAGTACAAGCGGGGAGGGGCAGAGAGAGAGGGAGACACAGAATCCGAAGCAGGTTCCAGGCTCTGAGCTATCAGCACAGAGCCTGACGTGGGGCTCGAACCCACGAGCTGCGAGATCATGACCTGAGCCGAAGTCAGACACTTAACGGACTGAGCCACCCAGGCACCCAGCAGTTACTATGTTTGAATGATGACTTTCTTTGTCCCTTATTCTTTCTACATTTATTCATTGGAATTTTCTGGTAAGGAAGAGTTGTATCTTCTTCTCTGCTTATTTATTCTATTAATTTCTTTATATCAATATGTCACCTTGGCTATTTATTTTTTTCCTTGGGAAATGAGCCAATATTTCTTTATTTACTGTTCACATGGTTACAGCTTTGGCCATTGGGAGCTCTTCCAGGTTGGCTCCTGTGTCCCCTTGACAGGTGCTTATCCTTCTGTGCTTTGAGTACTTCCTTGGTTTCTGATAGTATGAGGCTCTCCAGGTTCATTTTGTCTTTCCCCTGCCCCAGTGCAGGAGTCAGCCATGGTTCTGCGGAGCACGAGTTCCTTTGCTGGAGAATGGTATTTAACAACCAATACCTGGAGCTAGCTGTGTTCATCACCACACTCATTAGAGTTGTCACTTACAAAGCGGATAAAGCTAGGAAATGTTATATGTTTACGAATCCACATGTAGACACATATCTGTGTTTATTTCTCTATCTATCCATCTATTTATTGAAATAAACATGAATTCATATTGCTCTATACAATTTCAACCTGGAATCACAGTTTTATTCTAGCATTCCCGTCTTTCCTATATTTGTTACTCTTTTCTCCTACGGTGAGAAAAACAGCTTTCATTTACGGACCACAAGAGATGGTTTCAGAATGTTTAATGTGTAGTCCTATGGGAAATAATTTACCAACTGGAGTACAGTGTTTGTGCGCCATTGTTTTTGTCTTTCGATTTAGAGCATTAAGTCAAAACATTGCTTTTGGAAGTAGTTTAGGAAATGTTATTCTTTACCCCTTCCGTGAGGTCATGTCATGCACACAGCTACTTTCATCTGTCACAGTCCACATTCTTCCTAGTGTCCCCCTGACGTCCTGATTGATGGAAATTGTAAAAATCTGCATACGGTGAAATTCAGTTTGTGATATACAGTTCATGGGATTCATGAATGCACACCCGGGTCTCCCCCACTCGAGTGCCATTCAGAACTGTGCCATCACCTTAAGAAAGCTCCAAATGATGCAACCACTAATCCGTTTCCTGCTCAGATCGTTGTTTGTTTTCTGGAATGTCACATAAACAGAGGCATACGAGAGGTAAACATTCTTCACCTGACTTCTTTTACTAAGCAAAACACATTAGAATTCATCTCTATTTTTGCATGACTCTAGTTTGTTCCCTTTTTGTTTCTGAATAGTATTACATTGTGAAATGTAATGCTTGTCTATTCACTCACCTGCTGAAGGATGGTTCGGCAGTTTCTAGTTCTCCGTGGCCGTGAATGATGCTGCTATAAACCTCTGCGTGCAAAGTTTACATGAGCGTGAGTCTTTAATTTGCTTGGACGAATACCCAGGAGTGGGACTCCTGGGTTGGATAAGGAAGTGTAAAGCTGCTCCCAAGTGTGGCGTGGAGGTGAGAAATAGAAGAAATATAATAAATAGAGGAAAAAAAAAAAAAAACCAAAAAACAACCTGTGGCAGGCTTCCAGTGTGAAGCAGGCCTGAACTTGGGGAGGGAAAAAAGCCCATTCAATCAAAATCAGATTTTCAATTACTATTTTGGGCTGGACATAACTGGATCGAGAATATTTTTGTGACTCTTTAGGCTGAGTGAGCAAAAAAGGCTGGAGACGTGCGCTCTTACCTGAGGGGTGAATACATTTTAAAGGGGCGGAGGGAAACACAAAATGGGCACTTAAAATCATTATAAATCATGTCTTTCAACATGCCATTTGTATTTTTCAGTCACTGCACACCAAAGTATGTTCACCTTTTGGTGATTAATTTACTATTCAATCACCGGAAATGATAAATTTGAGTCAATTTCTCACTACTTCGCTATTATGAAGGCAATGGAAATGATTTCAGGTGGGCCAATGGTAAAACCAATATAATACTAATTCCGAGAAAGAGATTAGGTTAAACTTAGTTTTGAAATCAGTGAAATGAGCACCAAAATTTCTTCAGGTGAGAAATCTAAAGGAAACCATGACATATATATACATCTTTTTACCCATTATATATAATATAGTACCTCAGCTTACATAAGATCATGTGAAACAAATATTTATTGAAGGCTGAATAAATAAAAATGTATAAAAGTGATACTCAGTAAACACTATTCATATACATAAATCATTTATACTAGTATTCTAGATTATACTTTTCTTTATATATTTATTTATAAGAAAAAAAGTACATAACATCTAACGGTTTGTTCTATTTAAAAAGTAATATGTTAGGGGCACCTGGGTGGCTCAGTTGGTTAAGTGTCCGACTCTTGATCTCAGCTCAGACCATGATCTCATGGTTCATGGGATCGAGCCCTGCGTCTGGCTCTGTGCTCACAGCAAGGAGCCTGTTTAGGTTTCTCTGTCTCCCCCTCTCTCTGTCCCTCTCCTGCGTGCACTCTCTCTCTCTCTCTCTCAAAATAAATAAACATTAAAAAACTAAAAAAGTAATACGTTAATGGTTCATAATGTGCCAATTAATAGTGTTTAAGAATTCAGACTTTGAATAGAGAGATTTTAGTTTGATTTTTGGATTCACTCCTCATGGGGAACCCTGGAGTCTGTAACATCTCTGAATCTGCTTTTCTGTGTCTGCAGTACAGCGATCTTAATAATACTGATCTCAAAGATTATTGAGAGAATAAAAGGAGATGTAGATATAAATAATGCCTGTGTCATGGTGAACTTCCCATAAATGTTAGCTGTTATAGCTCTTGTTATGTTACTAGTCAACCCACAGCATTCCTATCTGCTTTGCTACACTATGCATGTGAGCAAAAACCACTTGTTTCATTTTGGCTACCTGGGTTCAGGAACACCTGCTTGCCATCTCCTATTTGTTATTTGAATGAGGTCCTGTGCAGCTCACCAATCACACAGATAATAGATATAAAGGCTGAACATATTGATTAACTACTGATTACAAGTTTTGACCGGAATGGGCTCTTTGATATGGTAGGAAAGATCATTTTGAAGCAAATGTTTTATTGAAACATTTCCCTAGGCAGATCTGGTTCTCTTGCGAAGAAAAAAAAAATTACCTATATGTAAATAGCTAAGATAGGCACGTTCGTGAGTAGAGACATTCTCTCTAAAGGACTTTTCTTCTGCTAAATTAAGGAAAATGAGACCCTACACATTTTTTTTTTTAGACAAATTTGTTCTTAAAGTAAAATATATATGTGTATTATTTAAAATACAAAAATAACACAGGAACACGGACTTCGTGTATTTTTTATTTATTTTTAACATTCTTTATTTTGAACATCTACAAAAATAGACCAAATAATATAATGTCCCACCTTTTCTGCCCTTCCCTCTACCCGCTGTGCCCCCCTCTCTCCCCAAATCCCCCTCCTCGTGTGTTCAACAATTTATATTAAAAATAATCTGCTTCTGACTAGTCTTGTGTCATCTCTTACTTTTCACTCATTTCCTCCTTCTGGATTTTTTGAAGCAAATCCCAGACATCGTATCCAGTCTGGGTTCACTTTTTGAGTCTCAGGGAAATGTGACTTTATAGTTTTTACAGACATAAAACTACCTCATGCCATTTAGTTCATTTTAGCCAAAAGCTATGCTTATATTTTATTTTTTTGGAAGATTTTTAAAATTTATTTTGAGAGAGAGAACGCGGGCACGCAAACGCATGTGAGTGGGGGAGGGGCAGAGACAGAGGGAGAGAAAGAAACCCAAGATGGCTCCATGCTGTCAGCAGTCCACGTGCTGACATGGGTCTTGATCTCATGAACTAAGAGATCACTACCTGAGCCTAAATCCAGAGTTGGACACTTAACTGACTGAGCCATCCACGCACTCCTATGTTTATATTTTAAAGAAATGCGGTATGTTATTTGATAGGATCATTCTTAAGTCTAATGTCAGTTATTTTTTAACCAAAATATCATAGTTGAAAAGCTTTGAAAAAAGTTTACAAATACAATATCGGTTTACAAATCAGTGTATCATCTTTTAAAAAAAATCTCTAGCAACGATCTAAAGACCTTATTGTGACATATTTAGTTTCACATAAAAATATGATATGTAAGTGTATTGAAACTTACATTTTAAAAAAGCTGAATATTAATTTTTATCCAAAATACTAAAAAATAAATCCAAATGTGATTATCTTTTTGTCTTTAAATAGAGTACGTTCTTTTTTGCTGAAAATCACATAGCTGCATAGAAGATCTTGGGGTTTGACCTTTCAATTCTCATGACTACATTGTCCTGGTTGTAATCACTTTGGGAATCACTTTCTTGGCAGTAATTAGAGTTCCTTTTGCAATTTTATGAAATGAATATTGGCAACATTAGCAATCATAGGAGATTTCGGTGTCTAGAAATGCATCAAGCTTAGAGCTCAATGTTTGGCCAGTATAAATCATAGCATTTGAATTTTAGAGTATCATGTATTGTCATAGAAAATGAAAGCTGTCCAAATAGCAATTATTTCCTATAGTTGGGATTTAATTCAGCAAAGAATTATTTTGAAGGGCATAGAGATTTACTTTGCTTTTATATGATAAATACCGAACACATGAATCATGAACCAGTTCACTTAAAGCACGTATTTTAAGAAATATTAAATCATCTTTCATTAACACTCAGTATTCAATGAGATATTAAAAAGCAGAAGCTTCACATTTGAATTTGCACTTATATTCATCTTCCTTATGACTGATTTCTCGTTTTTGGAAAAATTTCCTTACATATTTCCAACTCAAAATATCTTGTGAGATGTAAAAGACTTATTTTAAGGTATTAAATAACACCTTAATGCAGAATCATATTTTAATTTTACCCTAAACCCTTGATAGTTGTGTGTGTGTGTGTGTGTATAATTTTGATGATAAAATGTTTAGTCAGTAAAGAATACAGTTTTGACTTTGATGGTAAAGAGAAAAGCAAAATGATTATTTTGAAATCAGAGTAAGAGAATGCAAGCATTTGCTAATTTAACCACATTATTTTAAAATCTTTTCTTTAAAAAGTCTATATTTGTTCAAAACAGTGAAGATCGTAATTAGATTTCTCTTCAGATTAACTTTTTAAATTAACATGGGGATCACTACACTAAACTATTTCCAAATTTCTATTTATCGTTAAAAATAACATTTTATAAACTAGATCAGTTGGATAAAACCATTTGACTTAATGAAATAAACATTTGAAATGTCTATAAATTAGAGACTGCCTAATTAAAAGTTCTTGATGTTGATCACGAGAATTGAGGAGAGAAGAAGAGATTCATTTTTTGTGATTCTATGCATTTAGACTGGAATGGTACAGAAAAGAATGGTACATAGAAAGAATGATACATTCGTAGTACTATTTATGTAAACAACATCCTAGAAAATTAAAAGAAATAATCTTTCATTATGTTTACATTATGTTCAAATGATTGCCGTATCTATTATGCAGTCTAAAGACGAAGAACGCAGAACACTGCCATCAGAAATTTGAACTTACTGCTCACTATTTTTGGAACTTAGATTATACCGAAAAAAAAATGCCTAAAATCCACAATCTTTGCTATGATCCTTTCACAGACTGGTTATTTACCAGATTTCCTCACCTAGTAAACTGCAGTTGGTTTGCTGACTTTAGGTTTCCTGGACATGTTAATTCAGTTACTATTTACTGTACTATATATTGAAGATCTCTGTGCTGCATGGTCTCTCCTATGCTGCAAGCATGTTAATTCAACTTGATATGGGTGGGTCACAGGGAATGAAGCTGGGCCAGTGGAATGGTTTTTTAAAAGGACCAGAAGGGAAAAGTGCCAGAGGAGGAGATCAGGAAGGAACATGTGTAAGGAACACGACGCATCAGAAGTCCGTGTCTGTCCTGACGTCTTAGGCATGAACTCAGGGCAAGAAATGTGAGATGAACACACAAGGTTCAGACACTGGTGGGATAGTGAGACAGGATGAGCAAACCTGAGCGAAGGTGAAGGCCCCCCCCGGTGCGGAGTGGATGTAGAGGGCCACAGGCTCATTTTAGGTCTAACCTACTCACAATATGTCTTTTCTGCTAAGTAGAAATAATTCATTTTCTAAGTGGTCAGCTAGCTCTTAAAAGAACATACTTCAAAAGGTAACAATTCACCATGGGCAACTTTCTGCCCTGTTTGTTTCTGACTTCTTTTTGTCTCCTAGACCATGACTCCAGATTCCAACTTACAGCCCACTTCCGAGCCCTCTGCCTTTGGGATACACCAGACCTCTCTGTCTCCAGCGTTGCACTGTCCTTGGCTTTGTTCTGTAGTTTTCGCCACTTCTAGTTGCTATGAGGACTGTCAGCTTCAGCCTCAGTCCTACAAAATCTTGTCTCCAGCCAGCACCTATCACGACCACCTTCATCCACGGAGAAATGGGCAGAACTCAGGTGGAGATACGAGGGTAGCAAAAGAAAAACGTGAAAAAGTGGACTGCGTTGGGATTTTCCCGTAAGATATAGTGTTCATTTTTAGGACACTTAGATTTTAAAATAGCTTTGTGTAAAATGATATATGCTGATTGTATGTGTATGTGTGTGTGTGTGTGTGTGTGTGTGTGTTGTCAATACTAATCAAACAGAACCATTAAGATTTGTGCTTTTTTACTATTGATACTTTTCACCTCAATAAAAAAAAAATAGGCCTGCAAAACCACGTACAGTAAAACTTTGGATTGCGAGCAACTTGTTCTGTGAGTGTTCCTCAAGGCGAGCAAATATTTTTAATGAATTTTAACTTGATAAACAAGCGACATCTTGCAATAGGAGTAGTATGTGACCCCAAATGTCACGTGATCATGACTGAGCCAATGGTTCTTGAAATTCACTTTGATATACAAGGGCTTTGGATTACAAGTGTGTTTCCAGAACAATTTGTGCTCGCAAACCAAGGTTTTACTGTATATTGTAAAACCATTCATGCAAAATGATTATATACATATATTCATCTACAAAGAAGAAAGCAAAATATGTGCATTCTCACTATCCAAAGGTTACCACCACACTCATTTTGGCAAACATTCTTTCAGGAATTCCTCGTGTATATGTACATATAGATCAGTGGTTCTCAACTGGGTCAGTCCCCACCCCCCACAGACCCTCAGGAGATATTTGACAAGGTCTGAAGGAGTTCTTGGTTGTCACAGCTGGGGGATGCTACTGACATCTAGTGGGTAGGGGCCAGAGATGCTTCTAAACATACTGCAACACACAGGTTAGGGTTGCCTGGGTGGCCCAGTCACTTAAGCGGCTGACTCATGGTTTTTCGTTCAGGTCGTGATGTCCCTGTTCCTGGGTTCAAGCCCTGCGTTGGGCTCCACGCTGAATGTGGAGGCTGCTTGGGAGTCTCTCTCCCTCTTTCTCTCTGTCCCTCCCCTGCTCACATGCTGTCTCTCAAAATAAATATTTTTAAAAAAGTGTTGCACAAATCCATATAATAAGTAGTAAATACAATTCAAAGGAAAATATTAACAAATACTATAAATTAAACTGCCTCAACACAAAATAGCCTTATAACTTTGATTACCGAGCCTGTAGCAGTATCCGTCATAATATGATACATCTCTGTGAAACAAATGGTGCAAATATCCTAAACATTATGAAAATAAAACAACATTTTGACATAAAGGCTGCTTGCATAAAATATTTTTGAAAGAAGTCAGTGCGGGGTGGGTGGTAGTAACAAATGACCAAATTAGGGATTAGTGAGATAGTCCACTTACCCACGTGGGTGTATTTCAAAATTTATTTGAAGGGGTTTGGACATCATTCCTTTTTTTTAAAAAAAATTTTAAATGTTTGTTTATTTTTGAGAGAGAGAGAATGAAGGCGTGCTAGTGGGGGAGGGGCAGAGAGCGAGAAGACACAGAATCTGAAGCAGGCTCCAGGCTCTGAGCTGTCAGCACAGAGCCCGATGTAGGGTTCGAACCCACCAACTGCAAGATCGTGACCTGAGTCCGTCAGTCGCCTAATTGACTGATCCACCCAGGCACCCCTGGACATTGTTCCTTCTGATGGACCATTAAAAAACAAGTAAAATCAAACAGAGATCTGCACAAATTAAAACATGTAACCAAAGTCACCTAGCAAGTTTTGGGAGGGGATCCTTACTTTACTACTCACTGGACATGTGTCTGCGGGGCTGTTTCTTAAGCTGGAATTATTTCTCAGTTGGTCTTGACAAGGCCCAAGGAACCCAAGACGATTTGCTTTGAAAAGTATTTATTTAGAAATGGCCAAGCTTAGAAGTAGCATAGACTTTCAAAAGTCACTTCTGGAGCAAATATTTGATCCAATACTTAGTAAAATGCGTTCACACAGATGCAAAGTACGCGGTGCTATGATGAGACGTTTTCAAGCACAGACCCTTCAGTCTGCCCCATCTGGGTTTGAGTTCCAACTTTACCATCTATTAGTTCCGGGACCCTGGACATTTTAACTTTACCTCTACGTGGCTTAATTTCCCCAAGACTGAAGTGAAAACTTGATATAGGTTTTGTGAGTTTTAAATGGGAAAATGTTTGTGAAGCACTGTACTGAAAACAATGTCTGATAAAAAAAAAATGATGCTCTGTTTTTAAAAGAAGTTGTAGGCGTTTCAAGTTGGGAATAAAATTGAGGTCGGCGTCTGTATGGGCTTAGTAAACTATAAGTAACTTACCCAAACCCACAAAGTTCTTAAGTGCCAGAGAGGAGCATCAAACCAAGATTTTACTGGGCCAAGTCCTCTCTCCTGAGCAATATGCTGCAATGAGAGTGGCTTCCCAGTGTTAAAAGATAAACTGAGGCATATTAAAAATTTTAACAGTTTATTTGAGTTAAAATTGATTTGAATCGGGCAGCATCCCATCTAGCAGATAAGAGGGAGCTCTGAGGGGCAGTACAAAATGAAAGACTT
The DNA here is from genome assembly GCF_023721935.1 of Panthera uncia. Taxonomy (NCBI): domain Eukaryota; kingdom Metazoa; phylum Chordata; class Mammalia; order Carnivora; family Felidae; genus Panthera; species Panthera uncia. The sequence continues at coordinate 18,692,182 of NC_064810.1, forward strand.
TTACAGGCAGAAGGGAGCAGGAATAAGAAAGTCATATGAAGCAAAAAAGTGGATTGATTATCACAAAGTTACTTCTGTATAGAAAATGGCAGAGGTCTGTCAGGTGGATGATTTATCTAAGGCTGACCAGGAGATTCCTGATTGACTGGCTTAGGATTTTACTACTGGGAAAGCGGAAACGGAAAGAGTTAAGCCTCAGTTTGGTGACGTGGAGCTTAGCATAAGCAACTCCATTTTGAGCCTGTTGTCTTATTCTGCACACTTCTTCCCAGCCCAGGTCTGTGTCCCCAGCCTGCCCAAAAGATTAAAAAAAGGAAACTCCCTATTCAAGCAGCCTAGAAATTTCAGATACGCAGATTTAAATGCAGTTTAAATGATATTTTATAATAGCAACATTATAGAAGCCTAATATATATTTTTTCTCTTCCTAGTTTGTTTTCCTACTTTTCCCTTTCAGCTTTGAGTTATTTCTATTGTTTTTGTCTTGAGGTAGTATAATAACTTATTTTCTTGTCTGTCTTCCCTTCTGGACTATGAACATCTTAAGGGAAGATTCTGCCTGTTGGTCATCTCTGTGTCTAGGGCTCCTGATATAATAAATGGAAGATAGTTTTGAGTGAAAAAAAAAATATATCTGAGATTGATGTGAAGCTTGCAGTATGGATCGGTTTGAATTATAGTCTTGGGCACAAGGATATCTATGTATCATCTATGTATCATCTATCTATCTATCTATGTATCTATCTATCTATCTATCATCTATCATTTTGTTTTATTGGTCTTATTGATGCATCAATAAGACTTGTTCTGTGTTAGAGTCACTGCAGTGAAGCATAGGATCTCTGAAGCAAGAGAGTAGGGATTTGAGTCCATGTTTTGTCTCTTAAGAACTGTGCAAGGGAAATTTACTTAACTTCTGTTTCTCTTTATCGCTAAAATAAATAAGGAAATTATAACACTTATCTCACACTTTTACTGTGAAGACTAAATTAATACACTTTTACCTTTAAGAAGGGTGGGAGGCAGGGGCATCCGGGTGGCTCAGTCGGTTAGGTGTTGGATTTCAGCTCAGGTCATGATCTCCCGGTTCCTAAGTTCGAGCCCCACGTTGGGCTCTGCACTGGTGGTGTGGAGCCTGCTTGGAATTCTCTCTCCCTCTCTCTCTCTGCCCCTTCCCCACTTGCACACACACACTCTCTCTCTCAAAATAAATAAATAAACTTAAAAAAATGAATAGTGAGAGTCATATATCATGTACTCAATAAATGTTGATTGTTACTATTATTCGGTGCTTCTTGGAGTTAATCTTCAGCTCTCCAGGTGGTTTTAGAGTAACTGAATTCATGTTTCTGGCCTTATTTTATCAAATTATTCGCCGAAATGTTCTCTATAATATAAAAACTTTCCTAAAAGTCAACATGGAGAATGTATCATCTTTGAGATCCATCATTATCCTATTAAATTCAGCTATCATACTAAAAATTACAACATTAATTTAGAACTAAATAATGGAAGTTTCTTTTTTTTTAATGTTTATTTATTTTTGAGAGAGAGAGAACTAGAGACTGAGTGTAAGTGGGGGAGGGACAGACAGAGAGGGAGACACAGAATCTGAAGCAGGCTCCAGGCTCTGAGCTGTCAGCACAGAGCCCGATGTGGGGCTCGAACACATGAACCGAGAGATCATAATCTGAGCCAAAGTTGGACCCTTAACCGACTGAGCCACCTCAGGTGCCCCTGGCAGTTTCTTAATTTAGGCATCTAAAATATAAACTGAGCAAAGTGTTGAAGACATTTCTTTAACTGGCCAGAAGGAAACTCCCAGTCTGTTTACCTAAGATGCTTTAGAGCCAGTCTGAGAGAGCAGTGGCTCAACATGTGTGGAGCGACTACACCGGAAGCCTGAGAGCGAACGGACACTTCCTGCTTCTCACACCTAGCTCAGCCCCACCCTGCATTTGGCCGCAGATAGACCTTGCCATGATGAGAGCGCATGTTCTGCACATGGGACCCAATGTGGGGGCTTGGAGGGTCATGAAAGAGAAGCACATTTGGTTGTAAATTGTCCCCTTAGCTGCAGAACAAAGATAGAAAGTGAAAATTGGTCTCAACTCAGGTACACTTTTCCAGGAAAAGGCGGGGAGTGTGATGTCTGGGAAAGTAAACAGAGGATTCTGTAGAACACCCCAGTCTTTCCGGGGATGAACAAATACCCATCTGAGCATAATGGATTGCGCCATGAATTTACTGTAGGGACACGGCCATTGATGACATGGTCTCTGACCCACATGAATGAATGAAAAACTCTATGAAGGGAACAAATAGAAAACAGAAACAAAAAATAGAGCAAATGAAGCCCTTGTGCACATGTAGGTACTTGTGAGTTATTGAATTTAACACTTCAGTGTCTGCTGATATGCCATTTAAACCTGAGTTCTGTTTATTTATAGTCCAGGAGAAAGTCTTTGTTGACTTTAATAATGCTAAGAAGGTTGTTACTCCTTCTATGAGAAACAAGATTATTTTTACTTGGAAAATTTAACTGTGAAAATATAAAATCACATCTTGGGACCCAACAATGGTGTTGGAAGAAAAATTACTCTACCTTGCTAATCAGGAAATAAGTTTCTCCATGCAAAACATAAAATGTGTAAAATGGCTGCTGGGAGCTTGTATTAACTACAAGTTATAATAACATTTGTTTTATCTCATTTTTACCCCCCCCCCTTAAAGTAAACTAGCCTTTTCTCAGTAAGAGGGCTCCATGAATTTTGTTTTCCTCTGAAAATTTCCATAAACTATTTAAGAAAAGTTTTAAATTAAAACAAACAATTATGCTTTTATCCCTGGACTCTCTTACTTGAGTTGTAGTTCTCTCTTGTTATGGAAAACTTAGGCATAAAACATGTCTAAATAGCACTGCTCAGTCTTGCCCCTTCTTCATTCCATGACCCCCTCCCTCCCCGATTCTGAGTCACTGTGTGGCTGTCTCTGGCACAGTAGAAAGTGGGGAAGAAGGTGGTCAATGCAAGGCAGGATACCAGTTATTTTCAATAAAGCCCTAGAATATTGTGATGAATGAAAGCAGTTGGGTCTAAGGCTTCCCCTTGACATGGGACACTGGATAGGTGAGGAAAGTATTTATGGGTTTACTCCTGACAAAGGAAGGAAAGGAAAGATCATGAAATAATTGTGAAAATTCTGGTGAAAGGAAAGATTATCTGTTGACTGGCAAAGAAGGAGCGGGGGTGGGGAGGGGACAGACGAAGGGTGCAGATGGTCCATTCTATCTTTTATCATTGCCTGAGGGTTCCTCAAAGCCTGTGGACACCCATTATCCCATCTGGATAATAAACTAGTCCATGCGGTCACTACTGTGTTTTTCTTGTTTTCTATTCTTATGAACCTGTAAGGTCTTTCTGATGTCCTTGTCCATTCAAGTTCAAGGAGATCATTGTACCTCACCCTTGCCCCACACGAGGCTTCAGGATCCTCTGAGACATTATTTAAAGTCTGTACCTCTTTCATGCCACCGTCAGGTACAGGGGAAACCTTTTGTTTGCAGGCCTGCTGAGACCTGGGGAATTTTCTGAGGCTGTCTCAGTCTGTTGTGCCCTGATACATCCTTCCAGCAGCTCTAGCTGTGGTTTTATTGCTTCCTAGGGCTCCGCCCAGGAAAGAGGGCAAACAGAGAAAGGCACTTTCTAGTTCCAGTAACACCCCAACGCTTTCCATCTAGCCTCCCTTCACGCTCAGACGGGAAGCTTGGCTCTCTCAGGGACCCACAACATCTACTCACCTTTCATTTCTCCTTTTTCTTTCCTCTGCTCCAGGTCAGGGGATGTTTAGCACATCCAAATATTGGCTCATATTTGAAATTTTACACTACCCCATCACTCAGAGTATGTACTTAAAGCTGACTGCTTCTCTGACAGGAGGCTGGTGTGGGAGGAAAAGAGTGGGGCTGGTAAATTGGGACTTACTGTGAAAAGCAAGAATAAGTTGTGTTTTCTTGCAAAAGCCTGCAATTCTGAAACACTTAAAAGCATTGATTTTCACTTTCCTTCCTTAAATCCCTATGCTTCCTTTTCGTCACTGGAAAGAACTGCTTAGAGTATTAAAATGAGATGTTTTCAGCCAGAAGATGTCCTTTCCGAGGAAAGGGTAAGCTTTTTACACAGATATATGTGATGAAAGCAATTCTTTCACTCGATGTTATCAATTATTAACAATCTGTATGGGAAGTTTAAAACGTCGCTGGATGTTTGAAACTGCCTAGGAATTACCTCCATAGGGTTAGTTTTTCTTTTCTTTTTCTTTCTTTCTTTTTTTTTTTAAGTTTATTTATTGAGAGAGAGAGAAAGAGAGACAGAGAGAGCATGAGAGCAAGTGGGGGGGGGGCGACAGAGGGAGAGAGAGGGAGAGAATCCCAAGCAGGCTCCATGCTGTCAGCACAGAGCCTGATGCAGGGCTTGATCTAATGAACCTGAACCAGTGAGATCATGACCTGAGCCAAAATCAAAAGTTGGACTTCAACTGACTGAGCCACCCAGGTGCCCCTAATTTTTCTTTTTTAAAACAATCTGTTGGATTCTTAAGAAAGTATCATTTAAGTTAATTTTCATAAACCAACAATTTCACTGTGTCTTTACAGAAATAGGCTGGGCCTCCAGTTCCTATAAATTGTATGTAAGTGTCCTCCCTCATTGTTTAGTTCAAGATCACACGGATTTTTTAAATATTTACTTTTGAGAGGAGGGGAGAGGCAGAGAGAGAGGGAGACAGAGGATCCGAAGCAGGCTCTGCTCTGTCAGCGCAGAGCCTGATGTGGGGCTCGAACCCATGAGCCGTGAGATCATGACCTGAGCTGAAGTCTGATGTTTAACTGCCTGAGCCACCTGTCACCCCAAGATCATATGTAGATTTAAATCCATATAGTAAATACCTAGTTTTGCTTTCTACAAATGATCATTCACAATAGATATTCAGTGATGTCAATTTTTTATGATGGGGCTGTCGCACAGATCTGTTGTACACTGAATGTTGAACAGATGTTACCATTATTTTGACAAATTTTGTAAGGTACTTGGCATGCGGTTTGACAAGTGGTCATGATGAAGCTGCTCCAGATGGATGACAGACAGCTGTAGTGCAGTTCTATCAACTGATTCTTAGTCGTGAAATGCTTCAAAAAGGCTAAGGAAAGCTTTAATCTGAGTTGACAGTGGGAGATCCGTTTGCCCCGTGAACTGTCGGTGATTGTTAATGGCTGGAAATATTTGTTTTCTTAATTTTTTTTAACGTGTATTTACTATTGAGAGACAGAGAGACAGAGCATGAGCAGGGGAAGGGCAGAGACAGGAGGAGACACAGAATCCGAAGCAGGGTCCAGGCTCCGAGCTGTCAGCACAGAGCCCGGCGCGGGGCTTGAACTCACAAACTGCGCCATCATGACCTGAGCTGAAGTCGGACGCTCAACCGACTGAGCCACCCAGGCGACCCCTTTTAAAAAAATTTTTTTAACGTTTATTTATTATTGAGAGACAGAGCATGAGCAGGGGAGGGGCAGAGACAGGAGGAGACACAGAATCCGAAGCAGGCTCCAGGCTCCGAGCTGTCAGCACAGAGCCCGTGGGCTGGAAATACTTGTTAGAGGCTAACTTCTCTGGAGCAAATCAAATAATTACCATTGTCAACTCCTTGCATGGTTAAGATAGTATCTCCAAACCCTGGCCTGTATGATTGTGCTTAAAAGTGTGTTTAGGTAAAAATAAAGATAAATTTTATATAAGCCATGTCAAGTGGGATAGCCACATCCTTAGGGTTTCTTTAGATAAGGTGTGTGCGTGTGTGTGTGTGTACATGTGTGTATCAGAAAAACTCGATCAGAGAATCTGTGTGCAAGTTTCACCTGTGTAACAACACAATTCATTTAATACAGTGTTTTCCAACGTCTATCATGATTAACTTTCTAAGGACAAGTTTTAGACTTTTTTCTCCCCCCCTAATTAGCCCATTCCCATTGAAACTTTAATTTCACAGATACATTGTATATATGCTTATGTACTGTAATTCATCTATAATTGTATATTATTTATGAAATATATGAACTTTTGTCTGACCCTCTCCGCGAGAACCAACTTTTGCCTTTTGGCAGCAAAATCACTCCTACTGAGAATGCATAATTTAATGCTTTGTTTAATAGTGTAAGAGTCATTTATTAAATACCTGGTCTATATCAGATATCGTAGTATGTGTTGAGGGTATAGAATAGAATAGCACTCTTGCCTGATAGAAGTTTATAGTCAGTGAAGAAGATTCCACCATGCAAAAACAATTATGATACCGCAAAAAGCTCTCACAGGACTATGTGGATGCCAATGGTGGGAAAGATCAATTGTGCAAAAGTCAGGGGACAAATCGAGAGGAAGAGAAAGAGTAAAACTGGGTTGTGAAGCCCGAGGAAGTATTTGTTAGATAAAGGTGGGGTTTAAGTCTTTCAGATAAACAAATAAAATTTATGAATCATAGAATTATGAGATCACAATCTTTCAGTTTTGTTCTTGCCTATAAATGAACTTAAAATAATATCCACATTACAGGACACTGGAGGATTAGAGATATACTACACGTGAAAAACCTTTGGAGATTATAGGACACTAGATACCTAGATGCATTTAAACAATTATTAATATTATAATCTCTTGGTGATTAAGCAATCTATTATTCAAAATACTAATTTAACTATCTGACTTCAGCTTGGTGCATGAGTTCAAGCCCCGCATCAGGCTCTGTGCTGACAGTTCAGAGCCTGGAGCCTGCTTCAGATTCTGTGTCTCCCTCTTTCAAAAGTAAATTAAAAAAAAACATTAAAAAAAGTTCAAAATACTAATTTAATAAGATGTTCTATTTGTAGCGAGTTCTGATAGCCCGAAAATTAAGTATAAAATCTTTTTGGTTGCAGCTTTTATTGAAAATATAAATCTTAATAAATTAGAAAGGAAACGTATATGCTGTACAGACTAAGCAAAATACATGGATGGCAATTTATTTATATATTTATGTATAAATAATTGCGAGCTCTATTGTTGCATGGAAAATTGCTCCAATGCACTGCAACTTAAACAATATTCATGAGTTCACAATTCCTGTGGATTGGGAATCCTGGTGTGGCTTAGCTGGATATGTGTCACACGGGGTCTTTTTTGGAATTTCAGTCACGGTGTAGGATGCAGCTGTGGCCTCCTCTGAAGGGCTCTGCGTGTGGGATGTGGGTCAGGCAGCAGGATTTGCTTCTAACTTCACTCACTTGGGTGCTGGTAGCATTTAGTTACTCACAGGCTATTGAAGAGAAAGGCCTCAGTGCTTTGCTTACTCTTACCCAGAGACCACCCTTAGTTCCTTGACATGAGAAATAGAGAGTGAGCAGGGGAGGAGTGGAGGGAGAGGAAGACAAACCCCAAGTAGGCTCCATGCTGTCAGTGCAGAGCCCCATGTGGGGCTTGATCCCAAAAACTGTGTGATCCTGACCAGAGATGAAATCAATCTCTTTGGGGGAGCTCACAATAAGGTGGGTGGCCTTTGGGGGAGCTCACAATAAGGTGGGTGGCCTTTCTCAGAGCGAGTGAGAGAGCCCAAGAAGGAAGTCCCACTCTTTTTGTAACCTAATCTCAGGACTGATACCCCTTTACTTTTGTCATATCTTATTCTTTGGAAGAAGTTTATTAGGTTTACCCACACTATACAAGGAAAGGGAGGAATACCAGGAAGCAGGAATCACTGGGGGCAATTTTTGAGGTTGCCTACCATATACTGTATTAATTCACTATTCAATGCAGTGGTGATGACTGTTGAGAGTGAGTAATATTTTTATTGTCTTACGGAATCATTTAGTGCTAAAGTATAGCCAACATTTGATTATTGCTTGAAGATATTTAGTAACAGCTCATTGATAATGAAGGCATAATTTCCACTTTAGGAACAGCTGTGATTGTAGAGAAATCTCTCTCCATGATTTCTCAAGGAGACATTCGAAGACTGAGTGTATTTGTGCATTTCAGCACTTACAAGCAGATGTTTGAGGTCACTGTTTGGGTTCTAGAAGACAGAGGCTATAGGTTAGAAGAGACTGACTATGGGGAGACTGAGTCAAATACCTGTGTGTCTGTGAGGGAGTCATTCTTTCATCCCAACATTTATTGAGAATATAGTAAAAGTATTACAGTACTCATAGTTCCAAGTACTGAAAATCCATCAAAAAAAAATCACCTTTGTGCTGTCAGTTCCGAGCTTGGGGAAACAATGTCAAGTACCAGGGTTATAGAGCAAACTGATGCTGCACAGGAGAGGGTTACTGGAAAGAAGGAGGCTGTGGTATGTATTAGCTTATTCAAATAGAGTTCTTAGTATCTCAGTGTCCCTAGAGCAACAAAGGGACAACAATACAATAGGTGGAGAGCACTCACTTGGAAACAGGGGCTAGTGTCAGGGGTTACCAACCACGAGCATTAAAAACATTAGGAGTCTTGGGGAGACTGGGTGGCTCATTTGGTTAAGTGGCAGACTTTTGATTTCATCTCTGGTCAGGATCACACAGTTTTTGGGATCAAGCCCCACACGGGGCTCTGCACTGACAGCATGGAGCCTGCTTGGGGTTTGTCTTCCTCTCCCTCCGCTCCTCCCCTGCTCCCTCTCTATTTCTCTTAAAATAAATCAACATTAAAAACAAAACAAAACAAAACATTACAAGTCTTTAGTAGTAGAATTATTTGCAGAGCTGTTGAAATACTGTGTGCCCCTCCCTATTGCTGCCTCTCTCCTTTCTCCCCTCACAACGTGGGGAAAAGTAAAGAGGTATTTCCCCTTTATCATCAGCTGAGAGGGAAGTGATGAAGAAAAGCATGAGGCAAATGGGGAGTTTGTGTGTCACCTGGATTTGGGCAGCCTAAGTTGCTGCACTGGGAAGCGTGTCTAGATCTGCCAGAGAGAGAGGGGAGGGCAAGAGACAGGCTGCACTGCGTTGGAGATGACTTCCACTGGTGGTAAAGCGAATGTCTGTGTTTTTTGCGCCCGCAGTCAGTACACCTACTGGCAAAGCAAGCAACAAAGGGAAGTGCCTGCTGCAGAGGGGCTTAGGCAGAAGCAGAAAACGGCCAGTAGAGGGCACACTACTGCTTTCTTTGAATTGCAATCAGAGGCTCCCAGCGGGAGAAACTGAGACACTCCCTCAGCACTTGAGAAAGATTGACACTTGAGTGACCCCCCACACCCCCAGGACACTCTCATAGAGCCTGACAACTTCTAGCCCCCTAAATCGTACCCAATCTCTTTCTAAATCTTCTCACCTCAGGGCGCCCGGGTAGCTCAGTCGGTTGAGCATCCGACTTGGGCTCAGGTCTTGATCTCCCGGTTTGTGAGTCTGAGCCCCGCGTCGGGCTCTGCGCTGACAGCGCAGAGCCTGGAGCCTGCTTCAGATTCTGTGTCTCCCCCTGTCTCTGCCCCACCCCTGCTCATGCTCTGTCTCTCTCTCTCTCTCTCTGTGTCTCAAAATAAATACAAACATTAAAATAAATAAATAAATAAATCCTCTCACCTCTTACTTCTGACCCTGGATGGGTCAGAACCTGAGCTGGTGAATGAAAGAAGCAGAGTAGAAAAGTAAGTCAAGATGCCTCTCCCCAAGAATCTTTCAAGCCCCAAGCCCCCTCAAGCTTGAGGAATGGAGGAACTTTCACTCTAAATTAAACTAAGACGCTCAGTGATGATTTGTTGGAGGAGTAAGCGTGTAGGCGCTCTTTTGGGGTCCATTGTAGGCATGATAGCTATTGCCAGAGGGATTGGAGGCACCTCATATGTAAGCAAGAGAAGTGACAGAGAAGCACTAAGGAGAGGAAGGGAGTTTTAGGTCAGACTCCAGCTCCAGGGTCAAGCTTACTTGGATTGGACTCCCAGCCCTCTGCTCACCTCCTGCACATTCCTGGACAAATGACTAAATCTCTTGAAGACTAAGCTTTTTCATAAACTGATTGGGAATAATAACAGACTGACCTCACGGGGCTGTGAGAGTACATGGGAGAGTGGCTGCAAAGTGCTAGGCACAGAGGAAGGCTCAATAAATGTTCCTTGTTAAGTACGGAAGCGTTCGAAATTGTGGCGTAATGAAGGGTGCATAAAAACAGCAGGTAATACCCAGGGTAGGCTGTATTTTGCCTCAAATGTTAGTGCATCAACATTTTTGAATTGAGTCTTTCTGCGCTAACTTTTGCTTTCTCTGAAACATTCCAACTTTTGCTAATAAGGTGTAAACTTTTTGCTTTCCCGAGAAAAGGTACGTCATTTAAGTAGAGAAAGCTTAGCCAGAAAAATTTTGTCGCACATTTCACAAGTCAAAGGCATGCAAAATAATGAAATCTATAAAATTAAAAAGGAATGAGTTCTTACAGGGTCAAATAGCACAAGTACATGAAAGCTAACACCTAGAGAGGATATGATTAAGTCTATTGAAGAAATATTTACATTTTCCCACAAATATATAAAATCTAGCATCCGGGAAATACACGTTTATCAATGTCATTTCTTGTTCAAAAGATGTTACAACAAACATAGTTAAAAATAATAAATCCCCTTGTTTTCAAAATCCTAATAACCCTTTTTTTCTATATAATACCCCACATCCCTTTTCTGTATTTTTACAAACTTCAAATTATCTTTTTAGTTAATGTTAAATTACAACATACTCATGTTTCCATAATATCTTCATAATCATTGAAAAATTATGAAAACATTAAAACCATTTAAAGTGTGAAACTAAAATGTAAAAAAACTCTCTTAATTCCAAAATGACCATTACAACCACTTGATATATTATTCCCTTTTATCAAATCCAGTCTTGTCTTCCATATATATATATATATATGTGCTTTGAACACTGTGATTATTTTCCTTAAAGTAGGTACAATACAGTTTGCTGCCTTTTCTAGTTAGTTGTCTAAGAAATAAATGTACTAATTTCCCAGGAGTGTCGTGGTTTTGTTTTATTCTCATTGGCATTTAACTTCTGGGCCCAGAGTTTTGACTATTCCTAAATATGTCAGCAAAATATGACATCTTAATTGCTCTCATTTCCATTTATAAGACTACTAATGATACTAAATATGCACCACAAATTTGTTTTAATCTATATTCTTACATTGTATATATGTTTTTTGCCCATTTAAATATGGGGATCTTCAGTAGTTCTTGTTGATTTTTGTGAATTTGTTATATGATAAAATATTAGCCTACTTGGCAACATTTTCAATATAAATATATCTTCCATGGCTAACTTCTTGGTTGTTATTTCAAGAATAACAGATTTTATCAAATATTTATCGTAGCAACATTTTTACACTAATCTATACACTACATGGGATTTTTTTTTTTTATTGTCTGTTATGTCCACCTCTCCCAAATGAAGACGGGTTAAATTAGGATTTCAAATGAGTGCTGAAGACTTTCTGTGATTCTGCTTCATTTGATTAGGAATTTGCATTCTTTTTAAAAGGGGGCTGTTTTAAACCACAGATTTATAGAGATAATTTGAGAGATTGCTACAGCTGAGTCTTACACAGGACAAAGTGGAACTATAGGAGCTAGGGTAGACAGTTTCTATCTGGTTTGGAAATTCTTATGACATTTCAAGTCCATTTTTAACTTAAAGAGAACGAGAAATTGCAAGGACTTCGAATTCACAGTGTGCCTGAGGCAGTGATGGAGCTGAATTCAGCTGGTACTATTATTCATGGTAGACAAAGCTAAAAATTGAGGTTGCATTCTTTAAATAGTATATTAAATTGTGTCTTGAGAAAAAGTTCATTTAATGAGGGAAGAAATTTTCCGATTTTAGGCTTTCCAAATGACTAACGTCATTATACAATGCAAATAACCCGAATTAAAATGAATGTATTTTGTCTTCAGTTTTGAAGGAAGCTTTATATGTGTGTATTGTTTCTGAGAAACAGTTATGGGTATAGATAGTAAAATGCAGTCTGTAAATTTCCATAGTATCGAGTTAAAAGAATACATCAATATTTACAAATTTTCTTAATGTGAATTTCTTAAATGTGGATTTAAAATGTTAATAAAAGTAAAAAAAAAACAACAAAATGACTAATATAATTCATCAAGTGAAAAAAATTATAAAATTTTATTATAAACTTGAAGTCTTCTAACATGTGGGTCTTCAGTTATAATTTATATAGTTATGATGGTTAATTTATATGTCAAATTGACTGGGCTGAGGGATGCCCAAATAGCTGGTAAAACATTATTTCTGGGTGTGTGTGTGTGTTTGAGGGTGTTCCCAGCAGACATTATTAGCACCAGGTTCTGTGACCTGCATAAAGATTACTCTCACTAAAGCAGATGGGCATTATACAATCCTTTGAGGGCCTATATAGAACAGAAAGGCGGAGGAAGGGAAAATTGTTTCTCTGCTTGAGTTGAGACATCCATCCTCCCCTGTCCTCAGACATCTGTGATCCTGGCTCTCTGGTTTTGGACCATTGGCTCTGCCAGTTCTCAGGCCTTTTGGTTTTGTTGTTGTTGTTGTTGTTTGTTTGTTTTTAATGTAACTTTTAGTTAGTTAATATATAGTGCAATGTTAGCTTCGGAAGTAAAATTCAATGATTCATCACTTACGTACAACACCCAGTGCTCATCACCACAAGTGCCCTCCCTTTTTTTTAAAGTATTTTTTAAAGTTTGTATATTTATTTTGAGAGAGAGACAGAGACAGAGACAGAATCTCAAGCAGGATCTGTGCTGTCAGAGGAGAGCCCGATGTGGGGCTCGATCCTATAAACTGTGAGAACATCACCTGAGCTGAAATTGAGTCTGATAATTGAGCCACCCAGGCGCCCCTACAAGTGTCCTCCTTAACACCCATCACCCATCTAGCCCATCTCCTACCCAGTCCCTCCATCAACCCTCAGTTTGTTCTCTATTGTTAAGAGTCTCTTGTGGTTTGTTTCCCTCTCTTCTCTCCCTGTCTTACCATATGTTCATCTGTTTTGTTTCTTAAATTCCACATATGAGTAAAATCATATGATATTTTTCTTTTTCTGATTTATCTGTTTTGCTTAAAATAATACATTCTACTTCCATCCACACTGTTGCAAATTATAAAATTTCATTCTTCTTGATGGTTGAGTAATACTCCATTATTCCATATATATATATATATATATACACACAGCACCTTTTCTTTATCTGTTCATCAGTTAATGTACACTTGGACTCTCTCTTCATAGTTTAGCTATTGTTGATAATACTGCTATAAACATTGGGCTGCACGTACCCCTTCAAATCTGTATTTTTGTCTCTTTTGGGTAAATACTTAAAAGTGCAGTTGCTGGATCTTACGGTAGTTCTATTTTTAGTTTTTTGAGGAACCTCCATACTGTTCTCCAGAGTGGCTGCACCAGTTTGCATTCCCACCAACAATGTAAGAGGGTTCTCCTTTCTCCACATCCTTGCCAACACCTGTTGTTTCTTGTGAGGCCTTTGGGTTTTAATTGGAACCACACCACTGGCTTTCCTGGTTCTCCAACTTGCAGATGGCAGATCATGGAACTGCTAAGACTCCATAATATATATAGTATATTATATATACTATATATATAAGACTCCATATATATATTACTATATATATAGTATACTATATAGAGTATATATTACTATATATATAGTATACTATATAGAGTATAGTATATACTCTGTATATATGTTCTGTTTCTCTGGAGAACTTGAATAACACACAAGTTAAGGATTGGCTAAGTGTATAAAGAACTGTGTACAGGAGAATGGAATATATCAATAAATTTATTCATTTGCATTCCCAGTTTCTTCATTATTCAACATGAAAGCAGGAAGGCAATGTACTTTAGAAGAAGTGATAGTTTATTCCTTCTTACTGGTCATGAATTTCCTGTTCGCCCCAGAGCCTGGAGTTCTAGAGTGTTGTATGCTCTACACCCCTCGTGTTTAGCCCATCTGCTTCTACACACAGTCCTCTGTACCCTGAACTCTGTAATGCCCAGTGTACAAATACGCAGTTCAGTTTTCAGGTCCACTCTTAATCCTTATCTTATTTGTTAAGCTCAGTGTGCTATTTATCAGTGAATTCTTGGTGCACTGTGACCACTAAACCTCCCCACAGGCTTCTTGCTGATACCGTTTTCGCTTCTCAAGGAGCCCAGTTTAATTGAACACAGCTGGCCCAAAGCTACGGGACCTTTGAATATCATCAGCCATCTTTCTTCACCATGTAATCCACATGCAGTACGATTTAAACCACTTCGTAAGTTTTGTCTATTTAAGTATATTATCCCCTTAAGATTTCATTTTCCCCTAAGAGGAAAGTTGCTCTTTTGCTCCCCAATTACGTGTGTAGATAAGATGTGGTTTAGCTTCCTGGGGTACTATTACATCTTTTTTAGAGAGATGACTTCTACAGTTGAGCCGGTATATACCCGAAGCTGTGAAATATTACGGTATTATACATGAAAAGAAATATGATACAGGAGTAAAAGCCTCTGAAGTTACCACTGGTACTTGCATTTTTCGAAAGAGGGGATATTTTCATTGCGATGTTGAAGTATCACTTATTAACTTCCACATTTGTCAGACTTCATTCAAATCGTATCAAGCGATGTGCAAGACAGTGGATATGTAAAAATGATAATTGGATACTTATCCTAAGGAAATTCAAAATCTATTGATCTCAAGGATGGCTGTTCCTTCAACATTTATTTTATTTATAAAAATAACCAGGGATTAAACTAGCCATGATGCATTGCATCATTTTATGGTGTGACATATTTCACTAATGAATTAAAGAATGTCCTATCTGCTGGACTTGTTTTGTTCATTCATTCACTTGTTTACTTAACAGATTTGTTTGGTTACCTACTAAGTTCTAGTGGGAGAGACACACAAAAAATTTAACTAATACCTGATATATACTTAGAAGATGTGGCAGCCCTGAATGTACATCATTTGGATCTCCCCTCAGGACAAAATGTGCTGCATAAAGTACCGTCAGCCTACAGCTTCCAGAAACAGTGTCCTGGGAATTGCCTCTGCCCTGGAGCCCCAGATAGACAGCTCTAACCAATGATTGGGCAGTCCCGGGGAGTAGGACATATCCGTTTCTGCTCACCCGTGTTCCTCCAAGGGGCCATCTTTGCTCTGGAGTTCTGTTGGGCTGGTGGAGAACTTCTCAGACTTGCATTTTAATCTGAAGCTCTTGCTCAGTCCTCTCTCTTCCTCCCTCTCTCCTCACATGTGTCAGACCTACATGCATTTACCTGCTCCTGCTCCCTCTCTCCTTTACCTTTCACGGTCAATACCCCCAGTTAATTTTCATGTGCTTCTAACTCTGTCTTGGAGCTTGCTACCAGAGAGACCTGAACTGACACAGGTAATGATAAGTATAATGAAAAAAAATTGGTGAATTGGGGCTGGGGGGGTTCATAATGTGGGAAATAGAGTTTAGCAATTTTAAAGCATGATAAGAGATATATTTCTGAGAAGCTGAATTTTGAAGAAATCCTTAAAGGAGAAAGGAGGATAGTAAGGCAAGAGAGGATGGTCATGTGGAGGAGAATGAATGCTATCAGTCTTCGTTCAAAAGGAGATATAATCTTACCCAGTGGGGACGTGCCAGTCCCATATGCAGGTTTAACATGGTGGAGGGACTTTTCCACTTATCCTTGAAGGAAGCCAGATGGGGGTCACCTGGGTGGCTCATTAGATTAAGCGTCCGACTTCAGCTCAGGTCATGATCTCAAAGTTTGTGGGTTTGAGTCCCATATTGGGCTCTGGGCTGGGGTTCTGGGCTGACAGTGTGGAGCCTACTTGGGATTCTCTCTCTCTGATCCTCCCCCACTCGCTCGCTCCCTAAATAAATAAACTTAAAAAAAAAAACCTGATGGAAGAAAGATTTTATGGGTCCCACGTGACATGGAAGCCACATTTCTCAAGCTGTGGAGTCAGGGGTGATGTCCCCATCTGTCATGCAGCACTTGAATGAAGTCATGATTGTAGGAAAGGAACAAGTACATGTGTCTTTATAAGATGAACAATTGTCCTATCAAAGTTGATACGAAATTCTTTAGTGGTTCGCAGGCATTTTGGACGATAAGTGCTAAAAAAAACCATGATGTAATAGTTGTGAAAATCAGAATGAAATGTGTTTTTAAAATAATACCCACCTACATGACATGTTTAAATTTTTGTTCATCTTCTATAGATGTTATTGTACATTTCTTGGGGAATAATGTTTTGAATTTTTTTTTCTGTTTCATCCTATTATTAAAACAATAAAAATACAAAGCTAAAATACTAGGTTACTTTGTAGCTCAGGATGAATAGACTTTGTTGTAAATTATCCTCAGATCTCTGGAAAATCAGGGGCCCCTGGCTGGCTCAGTGGATACAGCATGTGACTCTTGATCTCGGGGTTGTAAGTTCAACCCCACGTTGAGTGTAGAAATTACTTTAAAAAAAAATAAAATCTCTGGAAAGTCAGCTAAAATGCCCTCTTGAGAAGGAGCTAAGAAATAAAAGTGTCATGTTTTCCTCTGGCTGAAATAGAAAACCAAATGATGTGGGGTAAATGCACAGGGAGGAAATGGAAAGTACAAGATAAATGACCTTAAATCATTCCCAAAGGTTAGGCTTGCCCATCTATCTATATAGCAGTGGAAAAGGAGACCAAAATATAAACAAGAAGCAGACGGGATTGTCAGCATCTTTGAAATCAGGTGGGTGTGTAATGAAGAGTTGGTTAAATATATCATAAGTGCTCCAAATGCCAAAATGGAATCTAAGACTAAGTTGAAGGAAGAAGCTTAATATATCTTAAATCTCACACACTGAAAGATGAAGTGTCCTCAGCAAACTTTTCAATTCTGAAACTTTCTTTTTGAAGGAGGGGCCTGTCAAAACAGCTTCCAGAGGTCAAATAATGCATCTTCTTCCCCAACACAGAGCAGTCCTCTCTGGTTTGCTGAGAAAATACTAATTTTACCCTGTGGACATCCATTCCCAGTCAGCGCATTACTCTTTTAACACACTCTTTCCTAGAATGGTAGCAATAAAATATGGCAAGAGCAATGGATTTGTAGCAGATGGAGGCATTGCCAAATCCCCAAGGATTTGCTTGCCTCTGTGTTAACAGAAAAAGGCAGAAGCGCAGATCCCAGATGTAATCAAAGGGTTCTTAGGGCAGAAAAAATTAACACTGGAGGAAAAATGTATTTTGCCAGAACAGATGATTAAAAAGTTAAAACATTTGACAATAAAAGGCTATGTTGATGGCGTTTATTGTTGACTTCCCTAAGAAAAGTAAAATTATGGACAGAAAAAGTACAATTCTCAAGGGTAACTTAATTTCCTATGAAACCTTGGGATATAAAGAAGATAGGGAAATTAAACAAATCTGGTTTATTTAGAAAGGAATATGGACATCACAGTTATTACAGATGTTATCTGACTAAGTGTTAAAAATAGCACTGCATATATTTTCTTATTATTGGTATCTGATCCCGGTAATGATGAAAAGAGTAGTGACTAACTTTCTACCTTGTAGAAAATGAATCATTAATGTTAGGGTTATTTATTAGTGCTTTTCACCAGAGTTTCTCCTCCTGACCTGCCTTGAAGTTAGGTGTGAATATGTGATGTACTTTGATCATTTACATGGGTGTGGAAGTGATGGGTGTCGCTTGCAGGTGGGATTTAATGTCCGATGCATCATTTCCTAAGCCCCCCTTTTTTCAGTCTTGGCCATTGTCAAAGCACTGTGAGGCAGCGTGGAATCCTGGAAAAGGATGTGCACAGCAGAGCGAAGTGTAGCTGTAGTTCTAGTTCACCGCATTTGGGCTTGTTTATTGTCAAGCGTAGCCTAGTTTCTCCTGATGGATGTAAATGTTTAGTAAAATCAGAGTGTTCATAGGAAAACAACTGATTTCTCTATCCGGTGGGTCTCTGCAAACCTGGAGTAGAAGGAGTTTTCTCATCATGATAAAAGGACTACAAAGTCTCATAGGAACTGGGCTGTTGCTACGTCTTGTCCTTCTCTCTGTCCTCTCTCGTTTGCTTATTTCTTGGGGGCTGCGCCGGGTTTCTTGCTGTTTCTAAAAATGCCAGCATGTTCCCACCTCGCAGACTTTGCACTATTTGTCGTTCCTTCAGATAGCTACGGGGCTCATTCCATGCCCTCATTTTCTTGTCCAAATGTCACGTTCCCGGTGAGCATTACCGCAGTTATTCCTTTTAAAATTCCAAGCACTCCCCTCTGATCTGCTTTTGTAGTTATTACTATTTTTTAAATCAAAATTTCCTTTTTAAAAGTGGTTTAAGGTTCACAGCAAAATTAAGGGAAAGGTATGGAGATTTCCCATATACAGTAGTTCATCCCCACCCATGCGTAGCCTCCCTTATTATCAATATCCCGCATCAGAGTGATACATCTGTTACAACACATGAACTTACACGGACACATCGTTGTCACCCAAAGTCCATAGTTTACATTACAACATTATGGTTCACTCTTCTTGTTGTACTTTCAGTGGGTTTGGACATTCATACAATGACATGTATCTATCATTATGGTATCATGCAGACTTTCACTGCCCTAAATATCCTCTGTGCTCGCTTACTCATCATATTCCTCCCTAACCCTGATCTTTATACTGTCTCCATTGTTTTGCTTTTTCCAGAATATCATATAGTTGGAATCGTCCCGTTTGTAACCTTTTCAGATTGACTTCTTTAACTTAGTAATGTTCATTTAAGGTTTCTCCGTATCTTTTCACGGTTAGATAGCTCATTTCTTTTTGATGTTAAATAATAGTCCATTGTCTGGATGTAACATAGTTTATCCATTCCCCTACTGAAGGACCTCTTGGTTCATCCCAAGTTTTGGCAATTATGGAAGGAAAAAGCTACTATAAAAAGCCACATGCAGGTTTTTGCATGAGGTATAAGTTTTCACGTCGTTTGGATAAATACCAAGGAGTGTGATTGCTGGATCATAAGGTAAGAGAATGTTTAGTTTTGTAAGAAACTGCCAAACTGTCTTCCAAAGTGACCGTACCGTGCTGCATTAAAGCAAATAAATGAGGGTATATGTTCCCTCACATCCTTGCCAGCATTCGGCACCGTTAGCGTTCTGCCTTTTGGCCATTCTAACAAGTGTATAGTGTTACCTCATTGTGGTTTGCATTTCAATTTCCCTGATGACACATGGCGTGGAGCATCTTTTCAAATTACCTTTTTGCCATCTGTATTTCTTTAGTGAAGTGTCTGTTAAAGTCTTTGGCCCATTTTAATATCAGGTTTATTTTCCTATTGTTGAGTTTTAAAACTTTTTCACACACTTTGGATAACAGCCCTTTATCAGATGTGTCTTTTGCAAACATTTTCTCCTAGTCTGTAGTTTGTGTTCTTGTTCTTTTGACGTTGTCTTTCACTGAGCAGTAGTTTTTAATTTTAATGCGGCTCAGCTTATCAATAATATGTTTTTCATGGGTTGGGCCTTTGGCGTATTTGAAGATCGCCATATCAAAGTTCATCTAGGTTTCTTCCTATGTTATCTTCCGGGAGTTTCATAGTTTTGTGTTTTACATGTTGGTTAATCATCCACTTTGAGTTATTATTTTTTTGAAGAATGTGGTGTCTGTACCTAGTTCATTTTTTATATGGATGTCCAGTTGTCCCAGCACCATTTGCTGAAAAGACTATATCTTTGCCCCCTGTGTCAATGATCAGTTGACTTTATCTATGTGGATCTATTTCTGGACTCTCTATTCTGTTTCTTATTTACTTTTTAAGTAATGCTTACTCCCTTGTAACAACTATGTCATTAACCTATTTATTATTATTGTTTTTGTTTTATTTGACCATGTGTCGTCCAGAAGAGCAGGCATTTTGTTTGTTTGTTTTTGACTACTGTATCCCAAGTTCAGGGCAAGTGTTAGCCTATACAGACACTTTGTAAATATTTGTGGAGTGAATAAATGAAAAGATAACTAAATGAGGAAGTTACGGAATAGGGTACAGTAATACTGACTTCGTGAATTTTAACTACATCTGTTCTCTGGTAAATATAAATGTGGAAGAGAGGGGCCCATTGCTCTTGCATAAAATAAAGTTTTCAAAACTATAAATCTTTAATTTGAAGAGTCCAAGCTTAGAACTTGTAGGTTTCTAATTCTTGTTTTTTTTTTTTTTGAAAAAAATTTTTTTCAACGTTTTTTATTTATTTTTGGGACAGAGAGAGACAGAGCATGAACGGGGGAGGGGCAGAGAGAGAGGGAGACACAGAATCGGAAACAGACTCCAGGCTCGGAGCCATCAGCCCAGAGCCTGACGCAGGGCTCGAACTCACGGACCGCGAGATCGTGACCTGGCTGAAGTCGGACGCTTAACCGACTGCGCCACCCAGGCGCCCCTCTAATTCTTGTTTTTAAGAATAAATGAAAAAGACAACAGAAGTCTGACAGAGAGTTATTGTCTCACAATAACATCTTTTTTTATTTTCTCCTTTGCTTATTAAGAAAAAGGGGACATTCCTTTTCTTAAAAGAGTTGTGGTTTTCTTCCTCCTTTCTTGGAACCTTGTGGGTGATATGGAACTTACAGAAGTAGGCTCTGAAGAAAGATGTTTTTCTGCACTTGTAGTGACTATGCTAGACTACAGTTCAAGAATGCCTTTTTCTTCTTTTCTTCTTTTGGTTGACACTGACATTTAGTTTTCTGAAACAACTTGGAGCACTGTGTGTGTTTCATATGTAGGCTTTTGCTTATCACCCAAAGCTTCTTGGCTTATGTTATGCTTTGGTGGTCATCCCTCTGTGCCTATAGCTGAGAGTTTGGTTTTCACAATGATGTCAAATATTGCGGGGAGAGCAGCTGGCATAATGGTTCAGACATAACTAGGTCACCTTGTTTTAGCTTTTCATTTTTCCATAAATTGTATTCATGTTTCCTTTCTGTTCTTGGAGACAGTGTTTCAAATTGTAGAAGTAATGAATAAATTCAGCAGTCTCTTGTGCTTTGGAAAGGAGGGTATTACAATGAAAGAAACGTTATTAAAAAATATTTCTTGAAGGGAAATCCTTAGAGCACAAGTTAATTTTGCTGAACATATACTGGGTATTATAATAACATTATACAGCTTATGTTATTTCATTGGAATAATAAGGACCATTTATATTTTTCTTCCAAACCACTCAGGAAAAAGTGTGTGTGTGTGTGTGTGTGTGTGTGTGTGTGTGTGTCTATGCTATGCTTTAAAAATCTTATTTCATTACACGATGTTGGCTTAAGGAGAATTACTTTTATATTTAGAGATAGGCGGCCATGGGATAGATTTTTCAAATTACTATCTAAAGTCATACAAATATGGACAGGCTATGATAGTTATTTTCAGTAAGGGCAGATAAAGAGGCAAAGCCATAATGATGAATTCAATATAGTCCAAATGTGTTCGCTTATACTTGACTGTGATATGCTCTTTCACAAGATATGTCATTTCCTTTTTTTAAGCTTATGTATTTATTTTGAGAAAGACAGAGAGTGGGGGAGGGACAGAAAGAGAGGGGGAGAGAGAATTCCAAGCAGGCTCCACCCTGTCAGCACAGAGCCCAACGCAAGGCTAGAACTCACGAACCACGAGATCATGACCTGAGCTGAAATCAAGAGTTGGACACTTCACTGACTGGCTGTCCATGCATCTCTAGATGTATCATTTCTGAAATGAAATTAGACTAAGATGAAATGCATTTCTTTCATATTTTGGAAGGATAAAAATTTACATAAGTTAGAATTAGAGGCACATGGTGTTCTCCTCCCACTAGAAAGAAGTGATGCGTGACATGGTAGGATCTTTGTGAGAAGTCAAGCTAATTACTGAAATCCAGCATAATTCCAGGAGGGGAAAACTGAGAGGCCTATTTTATCCCTAACTGATCAATAGATTACGTTCATGCAAATTATAGTTATTTAACTCTGTCTATGCACTTAACCCAAGTATGCACTTGGGATGCATACATGAACAAAATGAAAGTCCTTGCTCTCGTGGAGGACATACTTCAAAAGTAAAATATTACATATCCTTTCAGATGGTGTATTTCTTGTGCAGTTTGGTTTACACTGTAAAACAATGAACACTTTTATCATGCATTTCCTCATAATAAACAGAGTTTATGAAAGTTCTCATAATTCTACAACCTAAACCGCTGTAAACATTGTTTTAGCTTTCTAATCATATTTACATATTAAAATACTACTTTTCACTTCATGGAGTACACAGAGATAAACAATCTCCTTTACTGAGCGTTCTGGTTCCTTTTGATTTCTTGCTATTAAGAAGGTATTTCTAAAATATCTTTGGGTGACACAGATTATATTTTTAGAATAAATTCCTATAAATAGTGTTGCTGAGTACAATCACTGGGATATTTTTTAAATTTTTGGTAATATTTTTAAACAGATTGTATACTTTGCAAGAGCAATCTATCTTAAAATCTATTTTAAAGCTGTTCAGTTAGGTTCTTAGATTTGTGACAATTTTCATTTTCATTTTCACTCTGATATTTGTTCTTGTACTGACTGGGCAAAAAGCAACATTTTCTCAAACGTTTTTCATTCATCTTGTTTCTTTAGCTAAGAGGATTATGGTGATAGATAAATCAAGCTGTAGAGTGCAGATTGTTTCTTAGAATGACAAATCCTCGGCAGGTATTCAAATTTGGCTTTTCTGTCCTTTGGTTATTGCATTTCTAGAGCCAGTTTTTATTAAAATTTTTTTTTAACGTTTATTTATTATTGAGAGACAGAGAGAGACAGAGCATGAGCATGGGAGGGGCACAGAGAGGAAGATACCCTGAATCTGAAGCAGGCTCCAGGCTCTGAGCTGTCAGCACAGAGCTCGATGCAGGGCTCAAGCTCACAACCTCGAGATCAAGACCTGAGCCGAAGTCAGACGCTTAACCGGCTGAGCCACCCAGGCGTCCCATCCAGAGCCAGTTTTTATAGGGAAAGATTTCAACTGTGTTCATGAAAAACAGCAATGAGCTGTGCAGCATCCAGAGGCCAGTGGATGTGCCAGTTTCAGTGCCCTAGGGACTGTTTTTAGCATAGGGGATCATCAGAGAAAAAAGTAACTCTGTGCTTCTTCAGTTCAGTTCCACAAACATTTATTTATCACCCATGACATACTTTGTTTAAAATTTTTTTTAATGTTTACTTATTTTTGAAGGAAAGAGAGACAGAGTGTGGGCAAGGGAGAGGGACAGAGAGAGCGAGACACAGAATCTGAAGCAGGCTCCAGGCTCTGAGCTGTCAGCACAGAGCCCTACATGGGCTACGAATCACAAGATCATGACCTGAGCTGAAGTCGGATGCTTAACCGACTGAGCCACCCAGGAGCCCTTCGTGACATATTTTGATTTCATGTGAGATGCAGTCCTGTAACTGTGTCATAAGAGGGTTGTTCATCTTGGGGCATTGCATCCATCTATGGAATTTCTTCATAGCTAGCAGATAATTCCCAACTCAGGAGTATGTCCCATACGGTGCCCTGTGCTACTCTTTCCATAATCATGGATTTATGTATTTTTCACAAAAGCAATAGTGTAGCATTTGATTCCAAAAAGTGAAAACAAATGAGCAAAGGAAAAGAGAGAGAGAGAGAGAGAGAGAGAGAGAGAGGCAAACCAAGAAACAGTTTCTTAACTATAGAGAACAAACTGCTGGTTACTAGAGGGAAGGGGGGGGGGGGGGCGATGGGAGAAAAGGTGATTCGGATTAAGGAGTGCATTTGTGGTGAGCACTGGGTGTTGTATGAAGCGTGGAATCACTATATTGTACATCTGAAACTGACATTACACTATGTGTTAACTGACTGGAATTTAAATACAAACTTTAAAAACTATGAAAAGAAAATATTTCATATTTTCTCAGTGCATAACAACTGGAAATTGACTAATTCCTCCAATAGGTCTTTAATACTGGCTAAACAGAGTCAGGATGTGTGATGTTTTTGCCACAGTCACTTTGAATCACCATTAAAGATTCTGGATATAGCTCCATGAGAATATGACGAATGTTCAGTAAATTTAAGAAAGAAACTCAAAACTGGATTTAAGAAATAGAAATGAAATGTAATTTCAAGAACATAAATCAAAATTTATTGGTTTCCTGAAATGTGTGTTTTAAATGAATCTGGATGTCCTGCCACTTATTCAATAGAATTGAAAATATGAAGAGATAAATTCCGAGATATAGTTGTGGTCTTACCAGATATTGGGGTGCCCAATATTTATTGTCATTTATTTTAGTGTTATCTAAAATAGTAAAATAGTAAATATTATCTATTTTAAAGCAAAATAGTAAAATAGTACTATGTAAATAGTAAAATATTATCTATATCTATTATCTATCATCTATCTATATATCATCTATCATCTATCTACTTTTTAACATTTATTGATTTATTTTGAGAGATAGAGAGAGAGAGAATGAGAGCAAGTGCACAAGTGGGGGAGGGGCAGGGAGAAAGGGAGAGAGAATCCCAAGCAGGCTCTGCACTGTGTGAGATCATGACTTGAGCCGAAATCAAGAGTCAGACGCTTAACCTACTGAGCCACCCAGGTGCCCCTACTATTCATTTTAAAGAGTAAAAAGAAAGCCTCATCACATCAGAATTCTGTTCAGAAAACTTTTGGCAGGAGACATGCCGCCAAATACAGAGTGAGTGTATAAGCTAGGTTGAAATCTGCATGCGATTTTTTTCACACAACGTGAAAAGGAGAGAAAGGAGCACGTGCAGATGGCCTTTCCTTCCTTCTATTTGCAATTTCTCCTTGGGAGAATATTCTTTACCTTTGGACGGTGCTGAATTCCAAATATTTTGCTCCTTTTCCAAATACCATTTGAACAAATTCCATTTGCAATATCAGACAGACGACTCTGATTTATCAGCTCGGGCCTCAAATTACATTCTACCACTTTTTAAGGATACACATAGTAGCGTATCCTTAAAATCATCCTTTTAATAGGAAGAAACTCAATTTTTCCAAAATGATTTTCAGCACTGTCTTCTGTCCAGAAGCATTGTATCTGAATGCAATAAGACCGTTGTTAAATAACTAGATGTATGTTTGCGTGTATGTATGTGTGTTTCAACAATGCCCAGAAGTTTCCAGAATGCCTAAGATTAATTCTATCTTTAGTTGGGTATGATAAAACTGTGAAAGAGTACACCATTAAAAGTCAACAACTTGTTTGTAGAAAACATACAATTTTTTCCATTAAATGCACAACTGAATATCATTGCATGTTTGGATAGAAAGAGCTGAAGGAGATGATTAAATAAGCATATGTATATATAATACTGACGTATCTTTACCATAATAGGAGTGTAAGTTAAACTTGTATCTTGAAGTACAAAGAATAGAGTCTCACACCGTCAGACTTTACAACTTATTACAAAGCTACAGTAATCAAGACAGTGTGATGCTGACGTTAAGACAGACCTATAAACCAGTGGGATAGAGTTGGGAGTCCAGAATAAACTCTCACATTTATAGCCAATTAATTTTTCACAATTATGTCAAGATCATTCATTTGGGGAAAAATTGTCTTTTCAACAAGTAGTCTTAGGACAATGGGGTATCCGTTTGAAAAAGAATTAAGTTGAACCCCTGATACCATATACAAAAACTAAAAATGGATTGAAGACAAATGTAAAAGCTAAAACTTTAAAACTCTTAGAAGAAAATAAGGCATAAATCTTTGTGATTTTAAGTTAAGCAATGATTTCTTAGGTATGGCATCAAAAGTACAAACAACAAAATAAAAAAGAAATAAATTGGATTTCATCAAAATTAAAAACTTTTGTGCTTCAAAGGATACCATCAAGAAAATAAAAAAAAAATAAGACAGAGTGGGAGAAAATATTTGCAATCGTGTATTTGATAGACAACTTGTGTCTAGAATATATGAAGAACTTTTAAAAAGCAACAGTAAAAAGACAAGTAACTCAATTAAAAATGGACAAAGTGGTTTATATACACAATGGAATACTATGTGGCAATGAGAAAGAATGAAATATGGCCTTTTGTAGCAATGTGGATGGAACTGGAGAGTGTTATGCTAAGTGAAATAAGTCATACAGAGAAAGACAGATACCATATGTTTCCACTCTTATGTGGATCCTGAGAAACTTAACAGAAGACCATGGGGGAGGGGAAGGAAAAAGAAAAAAGCGGTCAGAGAGGGAGGGAGCCAAAACATAAGAGACTCTTAAAAACTGAGAACAGACTGAGGGTTGATGGGGGGTGGAAGGGAGGGGGGAGTTGGGTGATGGGCATTGAGGAGGGCACTTGTTGGGATGAGCACTGGGTGTTGTATGGAAACCAATTTGACAATAAATTTCATATTAAAATAAAATAAAGTAGGGGTGCCTGGGTGGCGCAGTCGGTTAAGCGGCTGACTTCAGCTCAGGTCACGATCTCGCAGTCCGTGAGTTCGAGCCCCGCGTCAGGCTCTGGGCTGATGGCTCAGAGCCTGGAGCCTGCTTCTGATTCTGTGTCTCCTTCTCTCTCTGCCCCTCCCCCCTTCATGCTCTGTCTCTCTCTGTCTCAAAAATAAATAAACGTTAAAAAAAAAATAAAATAAAGTAAAATAAAAATTGCTTTACTAACGGCAAAAAAATGGACAAAGTATCTGAATAAATATTTCTCAAAAGAACACACACACACACACACACACACACATACAGATTGTCAGTAAACAAATGGAAAGATGCTCAACATCTTTAGCCATCAGGAAAGTACAAATATAAAACAGAAGAATAAGAATCATATGGTATTTGTCTTTCTCTAACTGAATTACTTCACTTAGCATAATACTCTCTAGCTCCATCCACGTCATTGCCAATGGCAAGATTTCATTTTTTTGGTCACTGAGTAATATTCCATTGTAGATATACACCACACCTTTACTCACTCATCAGTTGATGGGCACTTGGGCTGTTTCCATAACTTGGCTATTATAGATAATGCTGCTATAAACATCACAATGCATGTGTCCTTTAGAATTAGTATTTTTGTATTCTTTGGGTAAACACCTAGTAGTGTTTAATAAATAAAACAAATGAGCACAGGGGAAAAAACAGAGATAGGTAAACCAAGAAACAGACTCTTAAATATAGAGAACAAACTGACGGTTACCAGAGGGGAGGCGGGTGGGGGGACGGGCGAAATAGGGGATGGGGATTAAGGAGGGCATTTGTGATGAATGAACATCGGGTGTCGTATGAAAGTGGTGAATCACTGACTTGTACACCTGAAACTAATATTGCCTGTGTGTTAACTAACTGGAATTTAAATGAAAACATAAAAAAACCACCATAAGATACTATTTCACACCAATGAAGACGACCTTAATTGAAAAGATAGATTAGTGTCGCTGAGGATGTGGAGAAATCACAACCCTCATCTACTGCTAGTAGGAATGCAAAGCGGTGCAGCCTCTTTGGAAAGTAGTTCTAATGTCAGAATGAGAGAGACCACATGAACCAGCAACTCCACTCCTAAGTATATACCAAGATAAATCAAAACTCTTGCACGTGCAAAAACTTGTACATGAATGTTCACAGCAGCATATACATAATAGCTTAAAGCAAGAAATAACCCCAATGCCTATAATGGATACACTTAAAAATACGTGGTGTCTTTATATGATGGAGTATTATTTGACAATAAAAAGGAATAAAGTGCTGGGGCGCCTTGGTGGCTCAGTCAGTTAAACATCTGCCTCTTCGTCTCAGGTGGTGATCTCACAGTTTATGGGTTCGAGCCCTGCATCGGGCTCTGCACTGGTGGTGTGGAGCCTGCTTAATTCTCTCTCTCCTTCTCTCTCTCTGCTCCTCCCTTTCTCTATCTTTCTTTCTTTCTCTCCCTCTCTCTCTGATACAAATAAATAAACTTTAAGGAAGAAGAAAAAGGAATAAACTACTAACACATGCTCCAGCATGGGTGGACATTGAAAACATGCATAAGTGAAAAAAAAAAGTCACAAAAGACCACATATTGTACGATTCCATTTATATTAAATATTCAGAATGGGCATATTTACATAGACAACTTTCTATTAGAACTTTGTAGGTTAGAAGTTGCTCAGGGCTAACAAGGAGTGAGGAAATGAGGAGTAAATAGGTCATGGTGGTGGGTAAAAACCATTAAGGGGTACAATTTAACAGGTGAATTGTGTGGTATGTAAATTATATCTCAATAAAGCTGTTAAAAGTAGATTTAATGAAAGTAAGTGATCTTTAGCTTATGTGGCATGAACACATTTTATTTATTTATCTATCCATCTGTTTATTTATTTATTTATTTAGAAATGTTTATTTTTCAGACAGAGAGAGTGAACGAGATACGAGCGGGGGAGGGGGAGAAAGAAAGGAACATGGAAGATCCAAGCGGGCCCCAAGCTCTCAGAGCAGAGCCCGATATGGGACTCGAACTCACCAACCAAGCCAAAGGCCGACAATTACCCGACTGAGACACCCAGGCACTCTGAAAACATTTTACATCACAACTTACTTTCCCTATAAGACGCAAGCATACTTATTCAAGTATTCAAGATGTATCTTGTTGGAGAAAATGAATAACCGAATTCACGTGGGTGCCCGGAGCAGTTCGGTTTGGAGATTTTCTCTTTGGCTGGAATAGCTATTTGATCTAAAACAAAGAAAAGTAGAGCAGAGAGTTGAGCTAACCCATAACTGATTTATTAGAAACCTTGTGTATTGCCACTCACACAACAGAAAATAAATTATATATATATGTGTGTGTGTGTATATATATATATATATATACACACACACACATATATATATGTATATACACACACATATATATATGCACACACACATATATATATGCATATATATGCATATATATATATGCACACACACACATATATATATACACACACATATATATGCACACAAATACTTTATATGCATATATACAGTATATAGTTATCTGTGCATACATATATATAGTTACCTATATATATGTGTATTTATATTATTATTTTTAATCCGAAGAATTTTAATTTTTTGCATTGGATATTTCAGTTACTTAAAAAAATCTATTTCTGTATACTGTAGTGATAAAGGAGCAAAAGTGAGATTCAATGTGCTCGTTGTGTATATGTCACATATATACCCATCTCTCCATATATATCACATATATACACTTCTCTCCATATATATTTACCTGTATAAAGTTTACTTCACATAGTGAATGAGTTAACAATGTTCAATTTCTTATGTTTTTCAAGCATGTCATTTTCTTTCGTATTTTAAAGCTTTGAACAGAGCATCTAAATAAAGCAGTAGAGTGGATTCAGGGACTTCCGGGCATATCCAGTAATGAGTGCTCCTGAAATGATACAATTTCATCTTATACTTCAATATTTCTTCTCCTCAGGGTAAGTTAGGTTTGTGCTATTGGAAAAATCTTAAATTATTGTTTGCATCCTTTATAGAATATGACACCCGAGAAGAGACAGAGCCATTTGTGTTCAGAGTCATGTGCAAGTAGGAATCTTTTCTTCCTGATCCTGTAGCCCAGGAATATAACCAGGGAACAAAACAGGTTAATAAGAAAAAGAGAGTGGAGAATGGATTAATTGCTAATATGAAAATTAGCCAGGGTTCAATCTAAGTAGCTGGCTTGAAATGATCCTAACTGGAATCATTGTTGCTTGATTGTAGATGTTCCTAATTATCCAACTCAGTCCATTTCCAAATGACATCAGTGCCTCTTGTACTATGATGGAAATTCAGGTGAATGTTTCCACATGCCTAGATAACCAAGCTAAGTTCAGTTTTAGATGCTCAAATAAAAGCTAGGTCATACTGGTTTCTTTCTTTCCTATATTCCTCGCCATGTCTCAATACAGAATACTGGCATAAATGTCCATTACCATATAGCTTATAAAGGTGATAGGAGCAACAAAATTTACTGTGATGATGACAAATTGGTCAATCTTTGTGCATTTTTTTTTTACAGTTACAATCTGAAATTTTAAGTATTTTGAAAACCATTTCAAAGTGAAATAAACATATTCATTTTAATTGATCTTGGGGATAGCTTTGATACATTAATGTAAAAGAAGTAGATATAAATATTTAAGGCGTTGGCACTTTTTATGTTATTAGAACTAAATATTTTACTTTTTCCTCTAACTTTGGTTTCAATAGAATTATTTACTTATTTATTATTTTTTTATTAAAAAAAGTTTTTAGTGTTTATTTATTTATTTTGAGAGAGAGTGGACATGGGGCTTGAGCCCATGAACTATGAGATCATGACCTGCAGGGATCACCCTGTTCATCACTCCCTGCAATCCAGCTGGAGCTCTATTCTCATCTCCAAAGTTTGCAAAAGTGACTTAGGCCAAACCTATTTTGTTTAGACGTGAGTATATCACTGAAACTAAGCTTTAAGTATGTATCATGTGACCTATACAGCAACTCTTAGCAGGAAAGCTTCCTCTTACCTGTTGCTTGGAAATCTATTGGCTGCCATCATGTAAGCATAAGGGAAGGATCTCTCTGAGATTGAGGTGGCCCAAGAAGAGGTAAGAAACCACATCTGAACTACACTATTTATATTCAGCCAGTAACACAAACCCATAAATTCGCTTTTTGCTTACGATAGTTTCAGTCAGGGTTTCTATCATTTGTATCAAAATGAACCCAATTTTACGTATTGTGGGAAATTCTTCTTACACGGAATAATTGACTTTATCAGTAAAGTGTACTATTTTAGATCTGGATGTAATGTAAATTGGCTAATTCTTAAAAATA
The DNA here is from genome assembly GCF_023721935.1 of Panthera uncia. Classification (NCBI taxonomy): domain Eukaryota; kingdom Metazoa; phylum Chordata; class Mammalia; order Carnivora; family Felidae; genus Panthera; species Panthera uncia. The sequence continues at coordinate 18,723,121 of NC_064810.1, forward strand.
TCCTATTTGAATGATAGCTTATGAAAACTCATCTTTTCACTTGTCATCCCTCTCTTAGAAATATTGTCCCTTTTCCCAATATGAAAGGTGGTTTACATATTTTTCGTAGGGCTTCACAAATTATTGAAAGTAGATGGAAGTAAGAAATGATGCCTTTGGAAAAAAAAGAGAGAGAGAGAGGGAAACAAACCATAGGAGATCTCAATGATAGAGAACAAATTGAGAGTTGATAGAGGACAGTAAGAGGGAGATGGGCTAAATGGGTGATGAGCATTAAGGAGGGCACTTGTGATGAGCATTGGGTGTTATGTGTGAGTGATGAATCACGAGATTCTATTCCTGTATCCATTATTGCATTATATGTTAACTAACTAGAATTTATAAATAACATTTTAAAAGAGAAATGATGCTTTTCCAAACAAGGATACTGTTGCATTTTGTGTCTTCATCTTTAATTTATTCCCCTGCAGATAAATAAAATTTTGAAAGTCATAATCTTGAAGCATCCATAAAACTCTCAGAAAGATAATAAGAGGAGCAAATAAAATTTTCACCTATATCTTGACTTATGGGTGATGTAAACCATAATCAGGCCCTTATTCATTCAAAGATTCATGAATCTTTTACATATTGGCTTATTCACTTCTGAAAAAAATAGTTGTAGCCAAAGAATAAAGGTGCCCAATGATCTCTGTTAGGTTTTTTCCACCCAGCAACTAGATCATTTTAGGTGGGAATTCATATGCAATCACAAGGCCCTGACTCAATGGTGAGGGGAGTTTGGTATTAGACCCTTTCCTGATTAGACTCCAGCAGGGATCATCCCTGATTTAAGATGTTCCTGTATTGGTTCTGAAATGGAAGCTCACTCTTAACACCCACTTCTGCATTTTCCCCTGTCCTATTAGTATTGATCATGTACCCTGGCTTTTCTGTGCAGAGACTATTACTCAGGCTAACTTTGGCCAAACTTTCAAATACTTCATTTCTATCTTCTGTCTCTCCTTTCTCCAATTAGACTGTGGTACAATGGGATCAACATTCAATGGTATGATGACTTAATTCCCAGTTTAGTTAAATGGACGCATTTCTCTGGATCCTCCATGGTACTAGGCTTTTGCCTTGATCATTCTCTTTTCTTACAGGAAATAAATCCCATCTCAAAGTCTTGATATCTGCTTGCTTTTTGCTCCAATTATAGACTCCTCTGGTTCCTCTGTTACCAAACTTCATTTGCACAAGGGGAGACTTGATTTCTAGTTGGGCTGCTGCTGAGTCTTAGCCTACCTTTTCCTTTGAAGCATTTTTTGCTCTAACACTTGGATCTGGTCCTTCCTGCCAAAACTTCAGCCTATGGGACTTTCCACTTGGTGGCTGCCTTTCCAGCTCTTACGTCCCAACTCTATTAATAATGAATTCTGATTTCTTATAATAATGCTTTTCCTTTGGTTTTCAGTTTTCTTTGCCTAGATTCCCAAAGGAAGAGCAAAGCATTTTTAAAGCTAGTGGATGGTTGTGATTATATTTTCATTGTGTGCAATATTGTAAGATATGGGCTTTAAAAAAGACTCTTTTTTTTTGGAAATCATCATTTCAACATTTGGAAAGTTTAGGGTCATTGGACACCTCAAAAAATATTTTGTTTACTTTTTTTGATCTTACTTTTGAAAGCACATTGAGATATAATTGTCATATAATACTGGTTTCAGATATAAGATATAATGATTCAATAGTTACATGTATTGTGAAATGATAAACCACAGTAAGTGGTAAACGTCCATTACCACATATATAAAATTTTTTTCTTGTGATTAGAATTTTTAAGATCTACTCTTTTAGGAACTTTCAAATATAAAATACAACATCTTTATCCATTCATCAGTTGATGAACATTTGGACTCTCTCCATAGATTGGCTATTGTTGATAATGCTGCTATAAACATCAGGATATATGTATGCCTTTGAATTAGTAGTTTTGTATCCTTTGGGTAAGTACCTATTAGTGCAACTGCTGAATAGTAGGGTAGTTCTATTTTTAACTTTTTGAGGAAACTCCATACTATTTTCTAGAGTGGCCGCACCAGTTTGCATTCCCAACAGTGCAAAAATGTTCCCCTTTCTCCACATCCTTGCCAGCACCTGTTGTTTCCTGTGTTGTTAATTTTAGCTATTCTGACACGGGTGAGGTGGCATCTCATTGTGATTTTGATTTGCATCTCCCTAATGATAAGTGATGTTGAGCATCTTTTCATGTGTCTGTTAGCCGTCTGGATGTCTTCTTTAGAAAAATGTCAATTCATGTCTTCTGCCCATTTCTTTACTGGATTATTTGCTTTTTGGGTGCTGAGTTTGAGAAGTTCTTTACAGATTTTAGATACTAACCCTTTAACAGATTGTCATTTGCAAATATCTTCTCCCATTTTGTAGGTTGCCTTTGTTGATAATTTCCTTCACTGTGCAATGGAATATTAGTCATAAAAAATGAATGAAATCTTGCTATTTATAACAACGTGGATGGAAATAGAGAATATTATGCTAAGCGAAATAATTCAGTCAGAGAAAGACAAACACTGTAGGACTTCACTCATATGTGGAATAAAAGAAAGCAAACAATCATGGGGAAAAAAGAGAGGAGGCAAACCAAGAAACAGACTCTTAACTACAGAGAACAAACTGATGGTTACCAGAGGGGAGGTGGGTGGGGGGATGGATAAAATAGGTCATGGGGATTAAGGAGGGCACTTATGATGAGCACAGGGTGTTGCATGTAAGTGTTGCACACCAGAAACTAATAATATGCCATATGTTAACTAACTAGAACTTAAATTAAAAATATAATACAGTAGTATTAACTGTAGTCACCATACTGTATGTTAAATCCTCATGACTTATTTACTTTATCATTGTAAGTTTGTACCATTTGACTTCATCCCCCATTTTGCCCACTCCCAGTTCCTGTTTTGGCAACCACTGATTTGTTTTCTGTACCTGTGCATTCTGGCTTTTTCATTCTATATGTAAATGAGATTATACAGTATTTGTCCTTCTCTGACTTATTTCACCTTGCATAATGCCCTCAAGGTCCATCCATGTTGTTGCAAATGGCAAGATTTCCTTCTTTTTGTGGTTGAATGATGTTCCATTGTGTGTGTGTATGCCACATTTACTTTATCTCTTCATCCATGAATGGACATTTAGGTTGCTTCCATGTCTTGGCTATTGTAAATAATGCTGCAATGAACATGGGGGTGCAGATATCTTTTCAAGTTAGCGTTTCCATTTCCCTTGTATAAATACCCAGAAATGAAATTACTGGACCATATGGTAGTTCTATTTTTAATTTCTTGAGAAATTTCCATATCATTTTGCATAGTGGCTACGCCAATTTACTACCAATTCTTACCAATACTATACAAAGATTCCCTTGTCTTCACATCCTCAACAACACTTCTTATTTCCTGTCTTCTTGGTAATAGAAATCCTAACAGAGATGATGTGATATTTCATCGTGGTTTCGATTTGAATTTCCCCCATAATTATTGATGTTGAGCACCTTTACATGTATCTGTTGGCCATTGGTATGTCTCTGAAAAAAAATGTCTATTTAGATCATCTGTCCGTTTTAAAATTGGACTGTTTGTTTTTTTGCTATTGAGTTATATGAGTTCTTTATATCTTTTGGATATTAATCCCTTATCAGTGTATGATTTGCAAATATTTTCTCCCATTCTGTAGCTTGCCTCTTCTTTTTGCTGTAGTTTCCTTTACTGTGCAGAAACTTTTTAGTTTGATGTAGTCCTGCTTACTTTTTTATTAAATATATGAACTCATTATATAATAGCTAATAATTCCAAGCAATGATATTTTTTTTAGTCTCCTGTTATTTGGTATGAACTCCTAAATTTTATCACTATTAGCGATGAGGAAAATCAACTCAATAGGAATCATATGTAGAGAAGTACTCACAAAACCCATATGACCCAACAAATATGAACAATACCATAATTTTAGCAGTAAATTATGATTGTTATTTTTTAAGCTTTGTGTGTTAACCTGACTTTTGGGGAAATAATGTTTGCTTTGGTCTGCTCTGAATACAGGAAATTATTCTTCTCTCATTGACTTTCTTGGACTCCTAAATACTTATTATTTTGTGCCTCTCCTCCCCTTTCCTAATTAAATGGTGATATAGTTTGATAAGACAGTAAAAAATCCAAAGTGCTAAATGGAGGTCTTTTATCCCCTGTAAAGCAAGGATGGGAGAAGGAATGGTGGTGAATATTCCTTATTCACCTACATGTAGTTATTGGGACCTACATGGGGGCTGCAGTGATGAAGGGTAGAAAGAAATGTGATGTGAAGCATGAATGATGATAAACAAATTATGGAACTGGGCATTCAAAGAAGTTAGGAAAAGTGAACCCCCAACTGGAACAACATCATTGCTGAGGATGGAATTGGAAGAGTCTGATGCCTGCCACCCCCTTTTCTCTGCTTTCCTTTATTTTCCTTTTAACTTTTTAGATTTTTTAAATTTATTTTTATTTTTATTTTATTTTGAGAGAGAGAGAGAGAGAGCATGAATGGGGGAGAGAGACAGAGGGGGAGAGAGAGAGAGAGAGAGAGAGACAGAGAGAGAGAGAGAGAGAGAGAGAGAGAATCCCAAGCAGGCTCCATGCTCAGCATGGAGACCAATGCAGGGCTTGATCCCACGACCTTGGAATCATGACCTGAGGAGAAATCAAGAATTGGACGCTCAACCACCTGAGCCACCCAGGCATCCCTTTATTTATTTATTTATTTATTTATTTATTTTTGAAGAGAGAAAGCTTGGTTTCTCTTCTACATGTACTATTTTATTATACTTGCAAGATGTTTGACTCAACTTAGAAGAACATTGACTTTAAAGTCCAAGTGACTAAATGCAGAAAATGTTGAAGTCATGTGCCTTATGGCAATTAGAAATACAAATTCAAACTGATCCCCTGATAACAGCTGATTCAGCATCAAGATCTGTAAACCAGGAGAAAAATAGATTTAGGTGAAAAATAAATTATTTTGCAATGACAGTGATTTTGGTGTGGCTGATTTCGACTTTTTAAAAATTGGAAAATGATTCTTGTCTTTTGAGACAGCCGGAATTAATGCAGATGAATGGGAACAGTTGCAAGATAAGAAAGTGTCATCCATTAATTGTGACAGGAAAACTATACTCATTTGTTTGCTTGGGATCTTACAGTCACTTGTCATGTGAAGAATTAATTGAATGCATTAAACATTTTAATTTGAAATCAAAATGAGCATTTCTTTGCTCACTCTTGAGTAGGAATACCCTGAATGACAGGGCTGGAAATGGTGTTCCATATAAAGTAGTGAACTGGCTTTTTTCCTGCATACAGATTGGTTAAGCAACGGGACAATTTTCACTGTTTGTATTGTGTATTAAGGCATAGGTTAGGCAAAAGTTCACTAAAGCCATTGATTCACCTGCATATAAAATGTCGAGTGCTACCCAACAGAAAGTGCTAAATGTTCCACGGCATTGCAAATTTGCCTAATAGAGGAGAGAGTGCATAACTTACCATTTACTTGTTAAACCTCACTGCAACATTTTCGTTTTTTATACACTTTACAACTCAATCGAAATAAAAAACTGCAGGAGTTTCATGCGGTCAAAAATATAACTCGATTTTGCCTTTTGAATATTATTGTAGAAGTCCAGAATGTCGTAGTCTACAAGTCGTGAAGGTTATTCATTGAAGACAGAAACGAACTTCCAGAAGGTAAGTAAAACACTTTCTAATCAATTTTTACTTATACTTACTGTAAAATGGTGTCTTACAAGCAAAGAGAACAGTGTACCATTAGGCACTAACATTTTGTGTGTTGTGTATAATAACTGAAAGTTCTCAAAAGAAACCAGATAAAAGTCAACAAATTGGAAATAAGTATGTTGCATACAGGTATGCATGACCTCCTCGGAATTTCATTCAAGATGTGGTTGAAAACATTAAGAAAGGATTCTTGGGATAAGTATGGAAATAAGCAAGAAAGATAAGAAGGGCAAGAGTAAAATATCCCCCTTATGGGGGAACTTAAGAATTCTTTTTTTTTTTTAATTTAAATTCAACTTAGTTAACATACAGTGTAGTCTTGGCTTCAAGAGTAGAGCCCAGTGATTCGTCTCTTACATATGACACTCAGTGCTTATCCCAAAAAGTGCCCTCCTTAATTCCCATCACCCATTTAATTCTTGTAACAAACATAATTTGCATCAAAACCATGGGTGTGCCTGGGCATAGGTTTGAGAGTTTCTTTGCGTTCTGAACGTTTCGTTAAATGTGGTTTTTAAAAGCACTGTTCCTCTCAGAAAATATGTTTAGACAAATGGCCAAACATTGGAAATACCTCTGATTTTTATATGGGAGAATTAGGGGAGCTATTTCATAATTGCATTTTTCCATAAATTTTGAAGCTGGTTCTTCTCAAAGCCAGCCAAAGAGTTATAGGAAGAAGGAAATGGTGACTTTATTCCTTCGTAAAACTTCTCTATGTTTTGTATCTTAATGGGTTTTTGATGTTCTTTTTAAATATTTGCAGTCATTATCTGGAAAATACAAATGCTTCGAAATGCACTGTCAAACGAATGTATTATTTTTCTATATTTTAAGCGAGTCAGAATGGAGAAACGTTTTTGAACACTGCAGGCAAGATTCTTTAAAAAGAGATTTATTCCTTGTAAGTAGCATCATCTCCATGTAAACACAAAGTTTAAAACTTTTGAGGCTTTGTGCACTTGTATCATTTTAGATACATTTTGTTGATTGTCTCCCATCCTTTGCTTGCCCCATTCCGGAGCTCCCCCCATCTATCTCTTAGTGTTCGGTTCTGCCTGTTAAGCACACAGGTTCGTCTTGATCATGAAGTTGACTAAGACACTCAAAACCATATTTGATGCCCTCAGTCATATACACCTCACATCATATCCAGAGTCCAAATAACCTGAAGCCCACTGTAGATGGTCACCTGCTTCATTTGTAACCCTCCTCCTCACTCCCAGAATTAGGAATTCTAGTCCAGAAATCACTTCTGAATTACAGAAATTGTTATCTAAATTGTTCGGAGAGAAAAAAACCACTCCATGTAGAAAACTCATGTGTTAAGACCCCTGCTAATGTGTGTTGCCTCTTTGTGCAAAATTAAAACTCTCCCCTCCCCGCACAAATGCACATACCCCCCTCTGAGGAGATGTAGCCCAGCAGTTGCCCAATGTTTTAAGGAGAAACATACCAGGTTTCTGCAGCAGGTGCTACTGATTCAGGCCCCCCCTTCTGCAGCGACCAGGACGTTCAGTCTTCTATAAATTACTGTCTTCAGATTAAGAGATTTGGGGACCATTTCTACAAGAAAATAGGTGATGAATGGATTAACAACTGGAATAGACCTGCATTTACAAAACACAAAGTGTTTAATGTTTACATTATATTGCATAGGTTTAATTTTGATATTAATAATACATGCTTATTTTAGTAGACTTTGAACAGACGGCAAAAAGAAAAGAAAAATCCCTTATTTCCCAGAGCAAGTCATTGTTAACATGAGATTCGTAGATTATTTTTACTTAAAAAGAAGGAATAAGCATTGTTGGCTACCCAACCCTTGTGTATATCGCAACAACAATTTTAATGATTTTATGAATGTTTCAAAATGGGTGTAACATATATTACTAATTCCCAGTTGTTGGACAAATGGATCATTGAAAATATCAGTCTACAACTGGAATTCTGACGTTATTCATCTGAGTAATGAATTGTTTTCCTTTTAACGACATAAAATTTTCATCCAACCCAAGGTAGAGGCCACCACTAGGGAACAATGTTTTTTTGTTTTTTGTTAACAACACATGATTACTGCTATTGTAATTATGACAACATTGCTACTGGAGAAAATGATCTTATTATGAATTTCAGTCTCTAATCTCAAGGATTAATTTCTATTACCCATACTGCAGTTTTAATAATATAATATGTCAAGAGTTTATTTACTGTTCTAGGTAGAGCCACAGATTTATTTATTCAGAGCCTTTCACGCAATCAGACCACACGCCTGAGAACCATGTGCACATCTGATTAATTTTCTCATCTAAGCAGGGCTCCACTTTAAGAACATGAATACGGACACACAAAACATTCTTCCTTTTGCGAATATCCTAACTTGGAAAAGAAAGGAATATTATTGTCAATGCTACTGCTCATTTTACCATTTTTTGTTCGAAAAGATTCCTTCGCTAGAGAAGTTACCTATACCACTGTTTTTCCTTTTTGTATTTATTGCACGTGAAAACACTGAGCTGCCTAATCAAAGAAAAAGTTGTCTGATCTTTTCTTTCCTGCTGGGAAATTGCAGCAGGGATTGCAACTGGGATTGCAAGAGACATTTTGAATCCATTTAGACAAAGATGATCTTTTTTTTTTTTTTTTTTTTTTTTTTTTAAACAAGCGATTCCTTTTTTTTTTTTTTTTTTTTTTTCTTTTTTAAACTAGCGGTTCCTTTTTTTTTTTTTTTTTTTTTTCCATGTGTTAATTCTTCTCTCAACATCCTGGCTTCAGTGGCTATTTTCAATGAAAATTCTATTAGCCATATCTCAATGGTATCATTAATCAGATAGTATCTTTCTAACAGCTAACCAGGATTTCTCAGAGTAAGCTGGAATAATTTTCAAGGATATAAAGAAACATAAAGTGACTGATACTCTTAGATAAAAAGCAGTTGACTCACGATACTCTGGACCCAATGGCCATGTGTCAGTCTGTCTCTGCTGTGGTTACTGCTCACGGTGCAGGTGCCCAGGCAGCCAAGTAAACTGGATTTGACCAAGAGGTGTCCCCCCTGTTTTTTTTTTTTAATTTTTTTTTCTTTTAACGTTTTATTTATTTTTGAGACAGAGAGAGACAGAGCATGAACGGGGGAGGGTCAGAGAGAGAGGGAGACACAGAATCGGAAGCAGGCTCCAGGCTCTGAGTGGTCAGCCCAGAGCCCGGCTCGAACTCACGGACCGCGAGATCGTGACCTGAGCTGAAGTCGGACGCTTAACCGACTGAGCCACCCAGGCGCCCCCCCGTTTTAAAGAACCAAACATCTGCCACTGACTGACAGGCTTCAGCTCCCATGCTCCCTGAGCTACATTCGCTTCTCTCCAAAATGCCACAAGTCACATGCAGGTCAAAAGAACCTCTTCCGTGTTTTATGGGGCAGCATTTTGTGTCTGCCCCCAGGAAGCGGGTAAGAGTGTGGGCACATGCAGAAGTGGTGTCTGAGAAAAGTATCTCCTTTCAGGTATTCCCACTGCCTGCCCACCTCCATGGAGGTGGGGGAGAATCCCGCCCATCTACCTGGCTACCTGCATACTAAGTGTGGGACCCACCTCTGTTACACAGCCAATCGAGGCAATGCTTTATTTAAAAAAAAAAAAGCATAGGACGCCTGGGTGGCTCAGTCGGTTAAGCGTCCGACTTTGGCTCAGGTCATGATCTCACGGCTCGTGGGTTCGAGCCCCACATCAGGCTCTGTGTTGACAGCTCAGAGCCGGGAGCCTGCTTTGGATTCTGTGTCTCCCTCTCTCTCTCTGCTCCTCCCCTGACTGCGGTCTGTCTCTGTCTCCATCAAAAATAAACATTAAAACAACAACCTGAAGAGGATACTTTCTCCTTATCTGAATTCATATCCCCATGTTAGCTTGATAACTAACCACACAACTGGACAGTCCCTTTGTACTCCTGCTGCATATTTCCCAACTCTAGGCCCTAGTATTTTACTAAAAAACAATTTATGAAAAAGTGAAATGCCTGCATTTCAATTAAAATTGCTACTGACGATATCATTTATTGCTCTGTTTCCAGGGATTAATGCCACTTGCCAAGGGGGGAGGGGTAAACATAGTTGTTTCTTACAAGACGCTGCTATGCTGTCTGTTGTTAGGCAATGGCATACTTTCCTCTTTCCCTCCAGTGCTAGGTTACTCCCAGAAGCTTTTTTCTCAGTCGCTATTATTTTCTTTGGCTACAACATGCAGCTCAAGTAAACGTTTGTATCTGATTTTCTATTGCACGCTGACTCGACTTTCTTTTGCAATGAATACGTTTTCTCCCACACTTTCCTTGCTCTGGTCTTGACAATCTTGATTAAATTAAAATGTGGCAAGGGCATCTGGGAACTTTTGAGTTGGATGGAAATGGTCTGTATCTTGATGTGGTGGTTCTGGGGGTGTATACATTTGTCAAAATTTATCAAGCTGTACCGCTTAGGAACAGGTGCTGTTTATAGTATCTGAACTACACTCAGAAAAGGTAATTTTTTTTTAAAAAAAGGAGTGTACAGAATAGAATTTCATGTACTGACTGTAGTTTCCCTTTGCATGCTAGAACATCAGCGTCGATCTTTACATATAGGAAGCATATTATTTCAAAATATAATTAGAGGTTTCCTTGAGAAACCTTACAGTGTTTATTTTAAAGATAGATATTCACTCTGGGGGTGTCACTCTGGGTGGCTCAGTTGTTAAGTGTCTGACTTTGGCTCAGGTCATGATCTCACGGTTTGTGGGTTTGAGCCCCATGTCAGGCTCTGTGCTCACAGCTCAGAGCCTGCTTGTGCTTCTCTCTCTCTCCCCCCCTCTCTCTGCCCTCCCCTGCTAGTGCTCTCTCTCAAAATAAATAAATAGACTAAAAAAAAAAAAAAGAAAGTCACTGTTTACTAGTAAGCAAAACACACTGAGTTATATGAAAGAGAGGTAAGCCTCAGATAGAAAAGTAACTAAAAGTAGGACTTTGGGAAATGCTTCCTCTTTTTGTAAGATTGGACTCAATAACTTCTCATTAAGATTGCAATAAAATTTTGTGTTTCAGTAAGAATCCTATAGTCAATGAATGGTAGACATACATTTATATATGCATTTTTCTACCGGATTACCAAAAGGTAAAACCAACACTTTACATAATCTCACAGTCTTTTACAAATCCACATGCATTAAAATCAGTAACCATGATTTCATAGAACATAAGACATAGAGTATTTTAGCAGCCACAGCTGCTATGCCAGTTCTCTAGGTATGTTATCAAAAACCTGTAAGAAACATTTTTTGGGGTCTAAGGCGAGAAGCTAGAGGAAGGATTCTGCATTTTTTAAAAAAGTTCACTTATTTATTTTGAGAAAGAGAGAGAGAGAGCGTGAGCAGGGAGGGGTAGAGAGAGAGGAAGACACAGAATCTGAAGCAGGCTCCAGGCTCCGAGCTGTCAGCACAGAGCCTGACGCGAGACTCAAACCCACCCCAGGATTCTGGTTTTTAGCTGACAGAATTCTGAAATTTGCCAAGTGTAGCCTAAGAGCTCTCACCATACACACACACAAAGGTCACTATGTGAAGTGCTATATATGTTAATTAACTTGATTATTGTAAATATTTTACAACGCAGACATATGTTAAGTCATTACAGTATATACTTTAAATATATACAATTATGTTTGTCGATTATACTTCAACAAAGCTGGAAAAGAGAGGTTCGGGATGGGAGCTGTAACACCTCTAGGTCGCATCTCCCACAGGACACCCAGACCAAGTCGAGAAGAACAAGGCGGTTCATTACCACATGTAGGTCATCCTTCATTAGGAGGAGGCCGAAGAGAGTGACAAACGGAAATCCTTCTCAAAATCAAATTAAATACTTTTTTTTTAACAATTGGCAGCAAAAGCTATAGGTAAATCAAACCAGTTACAAATGATGACCTAAAATGATAATGGAAGTCTCAGCAAAAGAAAAAATCACGTAAGCAAGAAAAGGAGCCAATTAAAGGCAATCTATTCACTTTGAGTCTGAGTAAGAGAGGCAGAAAGAGAGAAGTACTGTGTCACAGAATGCAAAGAGCGACTCAACAATAAAGCAGAAGGCCCAGCATCAAACGTTATAGAGACCTGGGAGGATGAGGAATATAAACACAGACACACACACAGACACACACACACACACACCCCACAAACACCTATTGCCCCTCCAAGAGCCTTATACTTTTTGTTTGAAAGAAAGCATCCAAAACATTATTGAACCATAAGTCAGCTGTAACGGTATTTGTAGGTGAAGAAGTGAAGGCAGGGAGTTTAGACCACACTTTTGAGAAATATGATGGTGCCATATTATCAGAGAGGGTAACAGACATAAGGAAATGTTTTCCGTGTGCACAGACTTGAGCAGTTTCATAATCTGATTGAAGAAAACAGCAGACAGAGAAGACTGAGGATGAGGAATGGGTGTGAAGCTATCATTCAGGAAAGTAAGGAAATGTTAAAGGAAAAATGGAGGATAGAGGTTGATCTGCTCATATCATGTGGCAGTCCAGAGGACATTTTAAACAGGGCAAGTATCGAGATTGGGTATTGGCTTAAGGAAGTGTGGTACATGTTTGTTAATTTATAGAATGGAGTCACCAGAGATTTGAAGTTGGGAAGAAAGGATGGAGGGTGGGATATAAGTTTACGTGTACATATCTGCCCTAGTAGGTTTGGAAGCTAGGAATAAAGGAGGCAGCAGGCTGGGTGATAATGAGGACCCGATAAACATGTGGCACTAATGAGTAGGCTGAGTGTTGTAACTATAGGATTATCAGCCTTTAACAAAGTCCGAAGTCCTTGTGGGACTGTTGGCTTGATGCTATAAGGCTAAGTCGATGGCTAAAGGGTAAAGCAAGCAGAGTAACAGAACGGCTGCTGGAAAATCTACATTAATATTAATAGCCGACACTTCTTGAGCATTACTAAGTGGCAGGCACTCTTCTAAGTGAACTGCATGGCTTAACTTATTTATTATTCATACGAGATAAGGGCTATTAATATCTCCATTTTGTCAGAGGCACAGAGAATCTAAGTAACTTGGCCAAGATTTCAGAGCTTGTAAATGGCGAAGCCAAGCATAGAACCCAGGCTTCTGACTCTAGAGGTCATGCTTTCAACCCCATCACTATTCCACCTCCCATATTAATGAATTAAATGAGTGGCAAGTGATAGAATTCTACTTTTTCTTAGGCAGCTCTTCAAGGGAAGTTTCACGCTTGCGAGAGAGCACATGTCTCTCAGGTCTGGATGAACTTGGCCATTGCCCTTTCATCCTCGGGAGCAGCCCTCCGCTTTCCCTAAGGTAATGGCACCCACGCATGCTCCATCTGCTTCCCTGTGCCCATGTTTGCATTTCCTGCCTCCTGTTAGCCTGGGCTGGGGTCAGCCCCACTCATTTTCATTTTTATTTATTTATTTATTTATTTATTTATTTATTTATTTTCATTTATATATCTATCATTTAGTTGTTTTTTTAATGTTTATTTTATTTGACAGAGAGACACAGAGCATGAGTGGGGGAGGGGCAGAGACCGAGGGAGACACAGAATCTGAAACAGGCTCCAGGCTCTGAGCTGTCAGCACAGAGCCCGATGCGGGGCTCGAACTCACAAACTGAGATCATGACCTGAGCCAAAGTCGCACACTTAACCAACTGAGCCACTCAGGTGCCCCCTTTTTATTTATTTTTATATTTTTTAGTTTGTTTATTTATATTTAGAGAGAGGGAGAGGGAGAGAGGGAGAGAGAGAGAGAGAGAGAATCCCAAACAGCATCTGTGATGTCAGTGCAGAGCTCATTGTGGGGCTTGAACTCATGAACTGAGAGATCATGACCTGAACTGAAACCAAAAGTCTGATGCTCAACTGACTGAACCACCCAGACACCCCTCATTTTCATTTTTAAATACACATCCAATGTCTTCCCAGTATACTATAAGCTTAGAAAGGTCATTGAAGATAAAGGACATTGTTCCTATTATCTATCGCTGTGCAAAAGATCACCTCAAAAGTTAGTGTTGTGCAAGGGCAACCATTTATTATTTCTTATGCTTATGCAAATTTGGAAATGATTGCCTTTCCTTAAGTGGTAGGTAATATTAGTTACTAATACTTGTCATCATTATCAGCAGCATCATGGTATAAATGACCCACAACCAGGTATTGGAGAAGTTATACCTCTTCCCTTCCTAGAACCCCACACCCTTGCATCAGGAGTGTGAAACTGTGGGAAATCTCACAGGCTGGGATTTCCGGGTAAGTTCTGGAATGTTTTAATGAACTCAGCCAGCATGGTATTGTAGAAACAACTTGGACCAAATATGAGAAGACTTGACACTTAGTCTGGTTCCACCACTTGATGGCTGTGCTAATTCTGGTAAATCATCATCACTTGTATTCTCTGCGCCTCAGTTTCTTAACTTAGGGAGATGAGTGCTCACCTCACTAGCTTGTTACAACGTGGTTGCGATAATCAGATTGCTGGTATGTGTCGGGTACTCTAAAAAGTGTAAGGCGCCAAACCAGAATACTCAGTATCTATTGCAGTCTTTCCTACCATGGTCCTGTTTGAAAAGCTTTGCACATGTTCAGTCATCTACGAGGCCATGGCTGTTATTGACCCCACTTTACTTTTGGAGACCGAAGCACAGAGAGGGCCAGTCATTTGTCCAAAGCCGGGCAGCTCATAAATGACAGAGTGAGAAGCCAGAGAGAGGGGGTCACTCCCGACCGGGAGGGATCCAGGGAACCCTGTGTGCCACCGCCAGGTGCCACTGTGAGGGCATAGAATGATGGCATCTCGAGGGGGAGGCTGGGAAGGGGGTGCCTGTCCCAGGCTGATAGGGAGTAGCTGAGAGCGCCTTACTTGCTTATAGGCTCCTCTTCTCTCTGAAGCATTGCATGTGGCAGGGGAAGGTTATTTCCCTCCGGCTTTCTTTTAAGGTGCCTGTAACTAGCCCTTTGGGAATGCCACCCCGAAGGCTGAAACCCAACTTCTTCCTCCAGGAGCTCAGGGCTCTTGACAAGGGGGTTTTAGCTTGGTCCTCAGTGATTTTGTTTATCATGCTGGAATTCATATCATATTGTTTCTTTCATCCCATTTGTCATTCTCTGAAACAGGAAAGAAGATAAAATGTAAGAATGATAACCTTCGGGAGAGCCCGAGCCCCAGATGCTCGTCCTCCAAGCTCTGAATCAGAGGCTGTAGCTGAACATTTAGGCAATTTCCCGCTCTCTTTACAGATAATCATGGTTCCTAGAACTTTGAAGAATGCAAATAATTCCATGCATAACGTTAATGCAGTAATAAAATCCAATGGTGAAAATTCAGGTAAAAACCCCCTCACCTTCCAAGTATATGTACCTAGCTCCACAGGTGGTTTGGTTTAGAAAAAAAATACTACTTTCTTTTTTTTTTTTTTAAACACTTATTCATTTTTTGAGAGACAGGAAGAGACAGTGTGAGTAGGGGAAGGACAGAGAAAGAGAGAGACACAGAATTAGAAGCAGGCTCCAGGCTCTGAGCTGTCAGCACAGAGTCCGACATGGGGCTCGAACCCATGAATCATAAGATCATGACCTGAGCAGAAGTCTGATGCTTAACCGACTGAGCCACCCAGGTACCCCAAGAAAAAATACTACCTTCTTAAAATTTGTACATTTATTATCCCCCAAATACCCGTAAATTAGACTATGGCCTTGACTCTTCCTAATATAGTCAAGTGCTTATAACTTGGGTTGAAAATAAACGCACTGGTGAAAGATGAGATACTAATCATTCATTTGATATTTAGCAAACATTTCTTAAGTGCCCACTTTAAGGAACCAGTGTTTTACTGCAAAGGAGAGCAAGAGTTGGTCGCAAACCTCAAAGGAATTCCTGAAAGTGAGACTGTCAGATGAATAAGATTTCCAAAACCAAAGGATTGACTAGCTCATAGGAGCCCATCTCTTTAGTGGGAAGCCAGAGAAGTTGGAGAGCTTCCTGGCAGGTGCCATGTTGCCAAGGAAGTCCCAAGAGGGAATGCCTGTACATAAGCTGGGGTAGAGAAAGAGCTGGGCCACTTTCCCACATGTCCAGATAAAGAAGTCAGCCATCAAGGACTACTAGAATATACAAGCCAGAATCTCACCATGACAGGGTTCCAGTAAACAGAGATGTGCCAGCTCACAAAAATGAAAATCAATGGGAACAGTCCCACGAGTGAATTGGTCAAGATATATGTGTGTTGGGTTTTTAGGGCAAAAACCAAAGCAGACTCTGGTGTAGCTTTTGTCTGTGCCTCTTTCTTTGTTGCCGGGTATGCCTTTTTGAGAATGGCTCCCTTAACAAGGACTCCTGGTGTTGTATCTCCTTTTAGATGTGGTCTACAAACAGGTCGGTGGCCTGAAGGAATCTAGATTTTGAGAACACTGGTGGAGGGACAATGGTCTGGGAGTTTCCAAGGGAAGGCAGGAGCCTTCCAACTTTTCCATCTGGTCCTGTGACCTGGATTAATAAGGGTGCAGGAAAGTGCCTACCAAAGTGAATAGAAAAAGGACAAGGTTCTCTGCATTTGCTCATTTCTAGCAGACACATTGTTCTTGGCTGACCTTTTAACAGTGGGAGAATGCAGCCATTGATGTCATGTGAACATTCTCGTGTTCAAGGGCACCCCTGGAATCTAGATGGATATTTTGGGGGCCATCTCTCAAATACCGGGATGAGCATGAAACCCACTAAATATCACCTTAGGCTGAAGAAGATACAGTTGTTTTTAGGGGCAAAGGGTCACGTCAGTGCTTATTGTCCACTGCCCTCCATTTGGAGGACAGAGATGTTTCTTATAAAACAATATGCAAAGAAAGGACAATACATCCCTTCTTGGTGAAGTGCAGTGAATGGAGTCCCATGAAGTGCAGTGGTGGTAAAGTGGGCTTTAATGAGAGGCATAGATTTAGAAATACAACTTTATTCTTACCTTCCTCATGAAGAATGTGGGGTTTAAGGATTTATTCATGTATAGCCAAAGTTTCAGCCCCTTCCTTCCCTTCCTTCCTTCCTTCCTTCCTTCCTTCTTCCTTCCTTCCTTCCCTCCTTCCTCTTTTTCCCCTCCCTCCCTTCCTCCTTCTGTTCATTTTCTTTTTTGGATGTCTGAACTTATTTCTTTATAACCCTTAGAAAATCTCATTTTTGACAGGACTCAGGCTTAGAGGTAGAAGCTCTGAGAGAGGACAGCCTCCGTTTATTGGCAATCTGTTCCTGGCATTTTTCTTTGGTCTCCTACATTCTCTTGGCCAAAAGTTTAGCATATTCTGCAGCCTCTTCCTTATTTTTCTTATATGCTGTCTCTTCAGAGAATCACGCTGGAGTTTTTGCTGGAAGATACATGCAGTAACAAGGTGCTGAATCTTGGGTGCTTTGTTTCTAGGTTTCTTAACTTCTTTGTTTAAGGGCTTTGTAACAACATGCTGGTGGACATAATCTTCTTTAGAGAAATCAAAAAGTTTTCGATTCTTTTTTTAAAAATTCTATTTAATTTATTTTTTGAATTTACATCCAAATATTGCACTGTTGCAATATTGCAACAGTGATTTCAGGAGTAGATTCCTTAATGCCCCTTACCCATTTAGCCCATCCCCCCTCCTACAAACCCTCCAGTAACCCTCTGTTTGTTCTCCATATTTAAGAGTCTCTTAATGTTTTGTCCCCCTCCCTGTTTTTATATTATTTTTGCATCCCTTTCCTTATGTTCATCTGTTTTGTATCTTAAAGTCCTCATGTGAGTGAAGTCATGATATTTGTCTTTCTCTGACCGACTAATTTTGCTTAGCATGAGACCCTCTAGTTCCATCCGTGTAGTTTGCGATTCTTTTGGTTCTTTTGGGGCTCAGGCGATGAGGCACACTATTATCAGTGAGTCCAGGAATATCCTTCTCCCCGTGCCCCCAATTTTCTCTACAGTGACCAAGCTGAGAACACAGACTGGTATCCACAATGCAACCCTGAACAAATTTGCACTTTCTTTCTCCAGTCTTCTTGGTCTGTGGCAGGAATGCTCCCTACTTAGCAGCAGTTGGACATAGCCACGGGTCAAGACATTTTGCTTCATGAGGAAGCCTTGTTTGTCATTGCCACCACGGATTTGGACCATGTAACCCTTCCATTCTTCACCTGGACCCTCAGCAGCAAATTCTGTGGCCGTGTGCTTCTCATAAAAGACATGAAGTTTGTCTCCTTCAATGAGTTTCTGGCAGCCAGTAGCTGGGAAAGAGATGTTCAGCTTTGTCCTAAAGCAGCCTACCGCCTCTGAGATGTCAGGGAAACGAGCTCTTTTGTTAATTCTTGAGGCTAGTTTTGTAAGATTATTTTGAGAATCAAATCGAAACCTCTCACAGGTTAATATAGTTAAGCTACAAAAATTAATTTATTCAGACATTTTTTAAAAAAAGAAGAATGAAATTGCTTAGTGATGAATATATTCATTTTCCACATTAATTATCTTTTAAAATTTTATATGCTATTTACTTCTAATTTCTAAGTATCCCCTCGTTTGGGGACATGCCTTCAGTTGATTTTAGGAATGTATATTGTCCCTATCAGAGGTGAGGTGGGACAGAGTTTAGAACTTACTGAAATGGATATTTATAAATGTCTGTGGTCTTAATGACTTTCAAACAAAAAGTTTGTTATCCAAAAAGTTTTATAATATGATGTTAGCTTGTAAGAAGTGATGAAACTGAAGATGTTTTTTTTTTTCCTTCCCAGCTATTTAACTTGTAGTTAAGCTTTAGAGATTGCTTTAGGAGAGAGACACAAAAGTTTGAGACTTCAGATAGAAGCACAAATTTTGCTGTCTGAATTTATGGTAAATGACAAGAGGAGAAGTCAAGTTGGCTGGTACAGTTTTACCTCATCTTATTTCTTCCTTGATGTATAATCGGTTTTAGTGATTTAGACTCATTTAAAGGTCTCATTTTTCTATATGTGACACATTTCTGCAGCATTTTTAAAGAGAACAAAACAAACACTGTTATTTGCACCATCTCTCTTTTAAACTTGGTTATTTGTGAACATTTAGAATGAATTGCCTTTCAGAAATTTGATTGATATGCTGACCCATTTTGAATAATGTAGAACCATCTATTTCATAGGGGGAAAAAAAGAGATAGCTCCATCTTCTATTTGAAAGAAATTCAACTCTTAAATCAGGCATTTTTAGTTTTCAAATAATCAAAATTAATGTCTTTTCAGAACCCTGACTTGATAGAGCTTTCGAGGTGTGTTTTGATTAACTGTCTGGTTGATTGATTGATGGCCCTTCCCTCATTGGGCTGAATTGCTTATGAAGGTGTCTACAATAAAAAGACCATGCTGTGTATTTTGTGAATGAATTCAGCTGTTGGTATTTCTTTTGTAGTTTATAAGAGGCTATGGATCATTCGGCGTTGGGACTTCAAAGCTGTATTTTGGCTTCTTCATTTTGATATATTTTATACATCTAATACCTAAATTTCACAACATGTCAAATTACAATAGAAGGTTTATGTTTCTGAAAAATCACATTAATCTTTTAAAACGCCCGATGTTATTTAACTATAGTATCAGCAGTTTATTAGTGAAGGTTTAACTACTTCTGCAACTGTATAATAACATTCAAACTCCAGTTCTGGTTTGTCCAAAAACTCCTAGAGAAATGGAGGGAGATGCTTTCTATTTGTGACCCCTTTATGTTTGGGAAAGTTATTTTAAATTTCCACACTAAACTTCCTTTGGACTTTGAATCCAGGCTGTTGAATTCAAATTCTGATTCTACATTTCATTACTGTTCACCCTGAACAAGTTTACATAATTGCTCTGTGCCCCATTTCTTCTCTATAGCTGGAATCATATTACCTCTTATACTATTATGAAGATCACATGACTTACCAGATACCTAGCACATAACAAGTTATTCTTATCACTTTTTATTATTCTTGATAACCCTAGCCTAAAGAATTATGTTTCAAATCTGCGAATTTCTATGTGAGAGCGTGTGTTGGCAACCTATTAGAATTCCAGAAGGCTTATTCTTCTCTCTGGATCTTTCTCTGAAAGCAACTATAATTAGGCAATGCAAATTGAGATATTTTATCAATTTCCACCAACTAAACAGTTATTGAATATCTACCGTGTGTCACAATTTGTATTACACTTTATGAATGCAAAGACAAATAGCATGGCATCTCTTTTTTAAATCTCAGTAAAATAAGTTATCAAACATTTGAGCATCTACAATTTGCCTTGCATGTAGAAGTATATTTAGGGGCCTGGGTAACTGACTAAGTGTAGGGCCTAGTCAAGATCATCAGTGTGAACTGGGAAGATCTATGGTCACATCTTTCAGAGGCTCCATAGAGTATCATTAAAGACAGAAATTTCAGCATTGAATTTTGGTGATGTTCAGGGAGGAGACAGAAGTTGCAATGCCCTATGCTCTCGACACCCTGCAAGCTTGGGGTCCGAGGTAATCTGCTGGAGGGCCACGCAATCGCCCCAGATCAACCCAAGATTTAGGCCTGTTTATGAATGACGTAAGTTCACAAACTGGCTTAAAGATGAAGATACTCAACTCATCAGGGAAAGTGATATCATGATAGAATTATAGAGAATTAAAATCAGAGGGAGACATTTTACTCTAAGGACTAGTTATAATACACCCTGATTTTGAAATTAATCCTCCTCATTTGATAAATTTCACTGACATGGGGTGTGTGAATGTACATGATAATCAGAAGATAGCTGGAGTTGTCCATTAACAAAAGATTAGCAGCTACCCTCAAAAGAGATATTTAAACACTTAGGAAGATAATTGGACAAATGTGTAAACTATGGTAGATCTTTTTCCATTGCTTTGCTGGTTGAAGTAAATTGAATCAGCATTGGGGGAAGGTGGACACTGTGCTTTTTAGGAGAAAGAGGGCAGGTTTTATGTCAGGCAGACATGGATGGGGAGGTGGGGTGATATGATAGGATGTTGAATCCTGACCTGTGATTCTACATCTGTGACCCTGGGTGACATAACGAATATTTTATTTCTCTAGGACCTCACGTGCATAAACCAAAAACTGGTTTGAGGATTACTGCTAAAATGTGTAAAAGGCACTTGGCAAGGTGTCTGTGTACCTGGCATTTCAATAGAGTCTTGATGAAGAATGGTTATTTCTGTTTACTTAAACCACTAACATGAGCGTATCTAACACTGGACTAGGGAAACTCAATCCTATTTTCTTTGGGAAGCTGGCTTAGGCTTGAGTGTTTTCCCCACTGGAATGTAAATTCTTTCAGGGCAGGAACTGAGCCTTTGTCTCTAATTATTCAACATCTAGTACAGAGTCTGCCTCTTAGAAGTCATTTAATCAATTTTGAATGCTGAGTTCTACTCTGCTTAACAACTTTGGTGATCACAGAGGTTTGTAGATAATAATAAATGTAGTTCTGAAGAGAACAGAAATTTCTAACAAATACAGTTCCTTTTCTGTGATGGGCAGAAACAATAAAGGAAATTTATCTTGACCTAACAAACATTTTTCTATTTTACTTAATAACAGTATACCTTTGATTTTTTTTCCTGGCAAATTGCTTGCATAATGGTTATTTGGCAGAAGATTTTTGTCTATTTTTGTAACTTTTTAAAGTAATCACTACACTGAACCTAATTTTTCAGTCAGTTCGAACTCACGACCCTAACATCAAGAGTGGTATGCTTAGTGACTGAGCCAGCTGGCGCCCCGACAGTTTATTTTTAACTAATCTAATGTTTATCAGGTATAATCATATGATTGGTTGGCATTGAGCGAAATACACTGAGAGAGGAGTTTCTTTCAGGCATTATTTTTAGTACATTGAATCATTAAATATTGCAT
Organism: Panthera uncia; assembly: GCF_023721935.1. NCBI lineage: Eukaryota > Metazoa > Chordata > Mammalia > Carnivora > Felidae > Panthera > Panthera uncia. Next base: position 18,744,886 of record NC_064810.1, read on the forward strand.
AGTTCATTCTCCTGGCTATAGCAAGGCAACCATGAAAGCTAGCTATCTTTTTCCCTTTAAATATTGATAAATGATAGAGACTACTGTGGTTAAAATGCTAATTAACACGGCAAGCCAGTCAAAAGTTGATTAGTAATTTAAATGATCTTGAAAATTGAATAAACTTTTAGAACTGAAAGGGACAAAGCCCCACAAATCAACGTGTTTTTGTCTATAAAAATCAAACAAAATTGCAATGAAAAAAACATTATTATTATTATTATTATTCTTTTGCTTAGCTACAAAATACAGAGTTGCTAAATTCTTCTTCATATTACATAAGAGCATGGATCATTTATCTTACTGTCTTTTAGTTCCTTACCCAAGAGCAGAACACTTACTGGGACCCCATAGGAGCAACAGTGACATACACTTGGTTATTCACTACTAGAGGCTGTAGATGGCAGACATTTAAACAATGTCATTTAATCAAGAGGAGATTTTGTTATTGGATGGAACTTAAGCTTCCTTCCTTCTTCCTTCCTTCCTTCCTTCCTCCCTCTTCTTTTCTTTTCTTTTCTTCTTTTCTTTTTTCTTTTCTCTTTCTTTTCTCTTTTTCTTTCTTTCTTTCTTTCTTTCTTTCTTTCTTTCTTTCTTCCTTCTTTCTTTCTTTCTTTCTTTCTTCTTTCTTTCTTCTTTCTTCTTGTCATTGTAAAAGAAGTTAAATGGAAAATTTCTGAATCTTCTGAACTCATGGAATGATAATTTTCTGGCTTTGCTGATAGTTTTGTGTTTACTAAAATATAATAATTAAGAAAATGTTTTAGGATCTTCTTTGTTAGGAAGAAGAAAACCAGGTCACCATGAAGAAAAAATAATAAGTAATAAGAAAATGATGTTTTGTTTTATTTAGTTTTTAAAAAGATAATGTTTTAAAGTTTAAGAACTACTATATTCCTTATTTTCTAAAAAGTATTTTACACTTCCTCCTCCAAGAAATACTTTCATGGTTTTCTTTCTATCTCACTAGTCACTTAGCTATGTTATGTTCCTGACCTTTGGAACTCTGAAAAAGGGAGCAGCTTTTGGGCTCAGTTCCCTGCTGTCTTCTCTACTCTCCCTACATAACACATTGCCAAATGATCCCATCCAGCCCCATGGCTTTAATCCTATCAACAGAGTGATATAAAACTGTACCTTTGCAATTCTGATCTCATTGCTGAATTTCAGACTCTTAGGTTCTTTAGACTAATTGGCATGAACTGTTGGGAGTTTAACAGCTATGCCAGGTTTATTATGTTTAAAACAGACTTGGTAAAAATCTCCAAAGGTTGTCCCACTGATAAGGCTAGAAACTCCAGAGCCCTCCCTGCTTTCTCTCTGTTCTTGACATTTGACTTCTGGTCCATCGAAAATCCTGTTTACTATAAATGGACGCTTCTCTCCAACTGCTCCGCTACTGCTCCCAGTTTAAGATTCCATCACATCTCCCCTAAATGGTGCAATACCACAGATGCCTTTCTCTGCTTTCATTCTGACTCTTTCCCCAGTGCTCCAAACCCTAAGAAAACATATAAGGGCATACTTTTAAAATTTAAGTCAAATATCCTATTCAAAACCTTCCAAAATCTCTTCTTTCACAGTCAAATCGAAAGCCCTTTGTTGTGGTCTGCAAGACCCCACATGAGCTACCTTATGTCTACCCCTTTCATACATTTCCTATGCCTTTCTTTCCTCATTATGCAATTGCCTTCATTCACATTAGTTCTCTTCATCAGAATTTTGTTCTGCAAGAAACAGATAATAAATATATTAGGCTTTTAAAGCCATATGGTCTTTGCCACAACTTCTCCATTCTGCCATTATAGCCCATGAAGAGCTATAGGCAATATGCGAACAAATGAATGTGGTAGTGTTCCAATAAAAGATTGTATTTAGGTATTGAAATGGAATCTTACATAATTTTTACATATCACAAGATATATGTATTTGCATTTTCTTCAACCATTTAAAATGTAAAAATCCATTATTTTTCTAAAGTTTTTTAATTTATTTTTTGAGAGAGAGAGAGAGCGCCAGCTGGGGAGGGGCAGAGAAAGGGAGAGAGAGAATGCCAAGCAGGCTTCATGCTGTCAGCGCACAGCCTGATGCAGGGCTTGATCTCACAAATCATGAGATCACAACCTGAGCTGAGGTCAAGAATTGGACGCTTAAATGGCTGAGCCACCCAGGCACTCCATTAAAATAAAAATCCATTCTTAAGGCACGAGCTGTACAAAATGCAGGCAATGGGCCAGATTTGGCCCACAGAACAGTTTGCCAATCCCTGTCCTTGATGATCCTTACATACGAGAAGCTTGGTCTCATCTCAGGGCCCTCTCATTTGCTCTTTCATCTTCTGAACTTCCGGATACTTCTCTCAGATCTTTGCATGATTGTTTTTTCAAATCATCCACGTCTCTGGTCCTATGTCATTTCCTCAGAGAGTACTTTCCTGACAACCATTCTCTTCCCTCTCAATGCACTCACACTACTTACGTATTTTCTAGAAGTTATCTCCACTTTGAGTTAAGTGATTTACTGGTATACTTGTTTAACGGTCTGTCTTTCCTATGAAAAGATTGGCTCTCTATAGACAAGGATCTTGTCTTTTCCTCTACTCTTTTCCAAGCTCCCATTGTAATGATTCCTTCATAGTTGGCTCGATTAATATTTGTTGAATGGATATATAATCAGAGCTATTTTTTTTTTCGCCTAAAAGCAAAGTTTGTTGGCCTGGCAAATATGTCTGGGTTATCTAAGGTCTATAAAGGTCATTTTTTTCATTTATAACATATGTTTAATAATAATAACAGCATGAGCTATCACCCTCACACCTGTCCAAATGGCTAAAATTAACAATGCAGGATGTTGGCGAGGATGTAGAGAAAGGAAAACCCTCTTGCACTGTTGGTGGGAATGCAAACTAGTGCAGCCACTCTGGAAAACAGTATGGAGGTTCCTCAAAAAGTTACAAACAGAACTGCCCTATAATTCAGCAACTGCACTGCTAGGTTTTTAACCAAAGAATACAAAAAAACTGATTTGAAGGGATACAGTCACCTCAATGTTTATGCAGCATTATCTACAATAACCAAATTATGGAACAGCCCAAGTGTCCATTGACTGATGAATGGAAAAAAGATGATGTGGTGTATGTATACAATAGAATATTACTCAGCCACCAAAATAATGAAATTTTGCCATTTGTAGTGACATGGATGGAGCTAGAGAGTATTATGTCAAGTGAAATAAGTTAGTCAAAGAAAGACAAGTATCACATGATTTCACTCGTATGTGAACTTTAAGAAATAAAACAGATGAACATAAGGAAAATAAGAAAAAGAGAGAGGCGAACCATGAAAGAGACTCTGAACTCTAGAGAACAAACTGATGGTTACTAGAGGGGAGGTAGGTTGGGGGATGCGTTAAATAGGTGATGTGGATTAAGGAGTGTGCTTGCTGTGATGAGCACCAGGTTGTGTATGGAAGTGCCAGATCAGTGAATTGCACACCGGAAACTAACATTACACTGTATGTGAACTAACTGGAATTTAAATAAAAACGTAAATGATAATAATAATAGCAATACAGGGGTTGATTGAAAGATAAAGCCGAAGATATGTGTGAAGAACTTAGACCAGTGCATCTTACAGATCAATAATAAATTACATGAATATGAGTTCTTGTCACTCTCTGGACTCTAAACTTTGAGGACAGAGATCATATCTTTCTTGATACTATACTTTCCTGGCTTCTGGCCCATGCAAAGGTCAATAAGTGTTGTTGATTTAATGAGTGAGTGAATGAATAAATGATACAGGAAGTCAAACACTGCAAGTATGATAGACCCATGGGCATGCAGTGGTGGTATTAATCGAAGTAAGTATGTCACATGTAGTCAGATAATCATAGGAGTTTGCTTTGTATGTCTGTTTTTTAAACTCTGGGTTCTTGCTGGCCAACTATCATTGACCTCTGAACATGATGTGAAAGTTGAGATTTGGGAGCTTCAGTAGCCGGTGAGACAGATCTTATAAAGTTCACCTTGGGAAACGAAAACATTTGGTTCTTTGGGGAATTAGGAGACTCATAAGGTTTATTTTATTTTATTTTATTATTTTATTTTATTTTATTTTATTTTATTTTTTAAAATTAATGTTTATTTATTTTTGAGAGAGAGAGAGAGAGAGAGAGAGAATGGCAGGGAGAGAGGGAGACACAATCTGAAGCAGGCTCCAAGTTGTCAGCCCAGAGCCCGACGAGGGGCTGGAACTCATGAATCATGAGATCATGACCTGAGCCAAAGTCAGATGCTTAACTGACCGAACCACCCAGGACGCCCTAGGATTTATTTATTAATCTACAAAATGGAAACCGTTTGGCATATTTGATACATATTGTTTTTCTCAGGTTCTTGGAGGAAACTTAGATTTAGCCTGTGAGGGAATGGCAAAGCTCTCTTCATCGAAAACAAGTACGGTAGTGCGGTGGTCAATGAATCAATGAACTGACCAAAGAGTGTTCATTGGGGTCAGGCCACAGCTGAGGGTGTGATGGCTTTTGGAACTGCATTTGTGAGGATGTTACACCTGAGTCCTCTTTGGGAATTCTGAAAATCTCCATTTGCAGAGTTAGACCAACTTTTTTTTTTCTCTTAGATTGTCCTGACCTTGCTCTTGATTGCCAGTAGTTTTTCTCCACGAATCACGTGATTGTGATGTGATGAGAAAAGATCAATAACCCCTTTGAAGTTTTCATTTCAGTCTGCAATCACCTTATATTCTATCTTCTGTAATTTTTGCCAAGACAAAAAATTAAAAAGGTGGTGCTAGGAAAAAAAAAAAAGATGATGCTAAGCTATGAAAACATTCAAACATGTAATTGCGTCTAGTAAATGTAATTTTAAGTTAATCGTTGACGGTATATCTTTAGAGAAAATTTGAATGAGATCTTTTTTTTAACCCTGCCCTTGACACCTGGTTTTCAGTAGCCATGATGGAACTGCAGTGAGCACAGTCCAGGAAGATGAAGACAATTTTGAAACACGTTCTACTAAACAAACAAACACCACCCCCTCCGCCATGCTACAATAACAGAAACAAAAGAGCGTTACAGATTATAGAGGAGTTGAATAGTCTGTGCTTCAGTGTAGTCAAACTTTTATTCTAAGCTGTATTACTTGAAGTTCAATACAGTTTGCAGCATATTCTACTTCTCTAAGAGAGATTTTGCCGACAAACATGTCTTTCTGTAAACTTTAAGTTAGAAAGCAAATTTATCTGTTCATTTGAGTTTAATGCCTTTTCTTCAAAACTTGATAAATGGTTCCAAACACAGGTTGAAGTGGAACGATACAATATATAACTAGATATTGTTTCCTTGAAATCATGAAAAATACATACAATATGTGTTTATGTATATTTTATATATATAAATGTTGTATACCTTCCCATTTATTTATATTTATGTGTGTATCTGTGCATGTAGATGTATATAAGTTTCCATAAAGATGCTATCATTTCAAATAACAGAAAAAAGTCTTAGAAGGTTTTACTGGAACTTACTGTCTTACAGAATATGAAGTCTGGGAGAGAACACTCGCAGGGCTGGTGAGGTCATCTGCTTAGCAATATTACTGAAGGCTCAGCTGTCCTCAGAACTTTGGCTTTAGCATCAAGTTCATTCCCTCATGGCTATAATTTAGCTGCCACAGCTCCAGCCTTTACTGCATCTCAGTACCTTCCTTATACAGAGGCAAGAAAAGTATTCTTGTAAAAAATATTTGTTTTAGGGGTGCCTGGGTGGCTCAGTTGATTGAATGTCCAACTCTTGATTTCTGCTCAGGTCATGATTTCATAGTTGGTGAGATCAAGCCTCATGTTGGGCTCTGTGCCGACAGTGTGGAGCCTGTTTAAGATCGTCTCTCTCCTTCTCCCTCTGCCCTTCCCCACTCGCTTTCACTCTCTCTCAATATAAATAAACATTTAGAAAAATATTTGTTTTAATCAAAAGGCTCCCACAAATGACTTCTTTTTGTAGAAAATAGAAATCACGTGTCAATTTTTAGATAAATTATTTTCCACCACAATGGAGTTACCAAGATTAATTTGATGGGGCTGAGGGTGAGGTAACCTCCTTCAGGGCATGGCCAAGAAAAGAATCGAGGTTGTTATTTGCTCTATACTGCAGCTCTGCCCAGGAAGATGTGGGGAGGGGAAAGACTCACAGAGAAACAGCAAAGCACATCTGGTACAAATTCCAACTTTCTGTCATCCACATGTGCTAACACTTATAGTGTTTTTTATTTTTGCTTTGAATTTCTAAATCAATTTTAGACAAATAATGTAGGGAGTCTATTGATGTAAAATTGCATCTTTCCTATCCTGGTCATAAAATAATTAAAACAGAAACATTCTGAAGCAAAAGGAAACCAAAGTCGATTCCAAATTATTAAAAATATAGATATTTAAAATGGATTTATGCTTGTATTTCCTTGTCGTGTGACTAAGGGTGTTATTTCCTTACTACATGAAGCAGAGATGGAAGAATTAAACAGTGATATGGAAGAGATTTTCAAATTTTACCTTGGTCAGCTATTAAGCCCTATACATTTCAAGATATTTAATGAAATCAGATTAAAGTGCACTATTACATGGTATATATATTTATATGCATATAGGTGTGTGTGTGTGTGTGTATATATATATATATATATATATATATATAGTGATGATTGTCCTCTTAATTAGCAAGTGATATTACAAATTTTTAAACATTTTATTAAAATCTAAACAATGACTAACTAAAGGAGAAATTTTGTAACTAGAATTTGAATAGAAATTTGGAAGGGAAAAATATAAAGGACGACTTTTCTAAACTAAAATAACACAAAACAAAAGAGTTGTGCTTTGTGGTTTTCTAATTCATTACATATAAGTTCCTCTCTCAGTGAATGTAACACTAAAATGAATATAAGTAGCAACCGGTTTTCCTGGAAACATATCTCTTTAGTGTTGCATGGATGTATAAGAACATGATTTGGTATCAACGACTTATTCCCAGGTTTCTATTGTTCCCACGCCTTCCTTACCAGTTACAGGGAACCAGAAACCACTGTAAATGTCAAGAAAAAGGGCTTTGGAACCTGTAGCCAAAACTGCTAGGCAGGATCATGTAGTAAAACATGGAATTTAAACAAAAAAAGAAATCGGAAGCAATAGAAAACATAAACGGCATAGAATTATTGGGAGTTCTGTATCAGACAAAGGAAATGTCTTCTCACTGGCTGAGGATGTTTTCTGAATTTCCAGGCACGAAATTTCCATGGGAGTCCAAATCAAGTAATTTGTTGACTCTGATACTGTCTCACAGAAGAGAAAAGGGCAGGGGGAAGCACAACATAGTAGATGGAAATTCAAAAACAAGTACATATCATGGGGTGCCTGGGTGGCTCAGTCGGTTAAGCATCCGACTTCGGCTCAGGTCATGATCTCACAGTTCGTGAGTTTGAGCCCCGCGTTGGGCTCTGTGCTGACAGCTCAGAGCCTGGAGCCTGTTTCAGATTCTGTGTCTCCCTCTCTCTCTGACCCTCCCCAGTTCATGCTCTGTCTCTCTCTGTCTCAAAAATAAATAAGTGTTAAAAAAAAAAAAGAAACAAAAAACAAGTACATATCAAAAGCTTTGAATTTATAATTTGCTATAAAAATTTTTCTTCGTCCATAATCTTTCTAACCCAAATGGTGTTTCAGATTAGCATGTTGCTCAGCAAATGAGATGAACTGATATATTAAGTGAAGAACAGGGGACAGGGATACTTCTGTTTCTGGGAAATGCTGGCAAGTGGTGGGAGAGCGTTGGAGTCAAATGGCTGCTTGAGTCTCACTTTTCTTGTTGAATCTTAACATCGTTCTATGATGAAACCTGAATGCCCCCAAATTCTCATGTCTTCACGGATCACCTTTCCCTTTTCAATGCCGCTAACGCATAACACAGTTTGGGTCATCTTCCCATTTTGATGGTAGTAAATCCCCGCCTTTCATGGGAAGATCCTTTGTCAGTTTCAATAGCCTAGGGATCCTTAAATGTCCCACAAATCCATCTTAAATGACTGCTTGTCGTCTTTTGCTTGAAATTCCTGTTCTGAGCACTCTGGTGACCAGTGTTTGCCCTCTTATAATCTTCTCTCTGGGCATGATCCTCTGCACAGTGTTTGTGACATGCAAGGTCACACCCTCCACCCTCTCTGGTAACATACTCACACACACACACACAAACACACGCACACCATTCTCCAAAGCAAAAGGCCAGGGAAGCTTAAACTGCCATGTAGCATTAAAAAAGAAATCTGAAAGAGCAGAATGGAATCACAATGCCACATATTAAAAATATAAGTAAGGAAAGAAAAATAAAAACCCTTCCCACCGTTGTTATCGCTCCTTTGAGTGCAGCCACTCTCCTTCATGGGTTCCCTATTTCTTCTGGCTCCCCCTTACCCTTCCTCTTCCTCTACCCTCTACCAGGCTGTTGCCATGCCTACCTTTCTAAGGAGTCACTTTCAACCATTTTGTCACTTCCTTGGAGTCCAAGCTCCAATCCGCAGACTCAAATAAATAAATGAAATCTTCCTGTGCCCAAACAATATCACTTCCTTTATTCTGTCCCTGAACTACTGATTTGTAGCAATGATTCCTGCAATTGTTATCCATGCAGCCCACACGAGTTTTCTGGAGCCTGAAGTAGCAATCTCTAGGGTTGATGACGCTTTTACCTGGCATGGGTTCAAGACGTCTCCATGAAAAATGGCTAGGTTTGTTACAGTCAGCTGACTCATTGTGCTTAGCCAGGTGGCTCCTCCTGCTAGTTAAAGGGAAGCCTACCCCCCCCCCCCAAACAACATCCAATTTCCACCCAAGACACAGAAGTGGCTTCTGACCCAAACATTGTCTTTTTCAACTACAAAATGTAATGATACAAATTCACCTTTTACAGCAAAAAGAAGCTTCTAGAAACTTGAAAATAAGGGTTGTTGCTGCTATACACACTGCTGGAAACTATTGAGATGTTTTGTCAGGTAGCAGCCTCCTCAGTATATAGTCTGTTGTAGCATCATCTATCCATATGGAGTCATATCGACTTTTGCATTGACCTCGGTCAGCAGACTCTTATATCTGCTTTTTCATGCTTTATGCCATTGTAACTTATATCTTAGCGATATCTGTTAAAAGTAACAGCTGATTTTATGATAGAAATATGCAACGGTGGGTGAGACTGAAGGGAGGGATGTAAGTTTCTAAATGTTTTGCTGTCTAAGGATGTTTTTAAAATCTACTGGAAAATTTTCCTGAGATGAAATTGTGTTGTTTTATATTTACATACTAAATATTTAATGTTTACATGCAGATTTTCCAGCTTTGTTTTATTGTTGATCTGTAGTTTTGTACCATCGTGGCTGGAAAACATTCTTTGTATGACTTCAGTTTATACTCATTAAACTCATATACTCATTCAGTTTATACTCAAGGTGCTCATTTAAAATAGAGAATATGAGAGGGGAGGTGGGGGGAGGTGCAGGGGATTAAGAGTACACTTACCATCATGAACACTGAGTAATGATGTATAGAATTGTTGAATCACTACATGGTACGCCTGAAACAAATATGACGTAGTAGGTTAACTGTCCTGGAATTACATAAAAAACTCAATGAAAACAAAAATAAATCTTAAAAAAAGGAAAATTTTCCATAGAAACACCACCAAACAATCAGGATGTATTAGTGCATACTTACCTGTGGGGGGCCGGGCCCCGGTGCCAGGCTGAGACCCGGGTCGAGCAATGTTCCCTGTTGACTCAAGCCAACCCGGTGGTTCCCCCTCCCATTCCCCCACTTTCAAGGGCATACGAAAGCCTTGTCAAGGCCGGGAAAGTTAATTCCTGAAGCCTGTGGTCTGCAGGTGTTGGCAGTAATGCTACCTCCCTTTTTCTACCCCGAGTCAGATAGAAACAAACATGGGAATTGTGTTTTGCTAGCAATCTTATCAACAAGGTCTTGTGACCCATCTGGAAAATGCACAAGAAACACAGAACTAAATGTTTTGGTGGGCAGCGATTATGTGAAACCTGTTTATTCTTAGAATGCCCTGACCCATAAGAGTCTAGATATAAAAGATTGTGTACAGCAACAATAAAGCCGTCACTTGGGCCATCAGCCCAGGGGACCCTCCTGTTCCCAAACTTTCTCTTCTCTCTTTTTTCTTGCATTCCCCTACCCTCAGGACCCTGACCTCAGTGTTTGTCGCGCAGGTCGCGACACTTACCTTCTGGGCCCAGAAGTGATCTAGGAGGTGTAAGTGTGATGCTGTTTAAAGGTGAGACAAGCCTCTGCTATCAAAATGCTTTGGTCATTCTTTCTGGTGAGGTCGTGTTCCTTAAACAACCTGAATGCACAGATCTGAACGTCCTAAATTTATTGTGTTTAAAAATAAGACTGAATCACATTTTTGAAAATGTAAAACTTGACTAATAGATAACCTGTAGCAACTTTTTTTGACAAACAAATGGTATTTTCTTTGCTTTCTCCAGTGATAAAAGGCATATGATTATGTGCTTGATAGAAGATGTTTAAGTTTTTCTTGTACATAGAAATATTCTTTTTTTAAAAAAATTTATTTAAATTCAAGTTAACATAAATAGTTAACATACAGTGTAGTATTGATTTCAGGAGTAGAACCCAGTGACTCGTCACTTACATATATACAACACCCAGTGCTCATCCCAACAAGTGTTCTCTTTAATGACCATCATGCATTTAGTCCATCCCCCTCAACCACCTCCTCTCCAGCAACTCTCAGTTTTTCTGTATTTCAGGGTCTTTTATGGTTTGCCCCCCATCTCCATTTGTATCTTATTTTTCCTTCCCTTCCCCTATGTTCATCTGTTTTGATTCTTACATTCCACATATGAGTGAAATCAGATGATATCTTTCTCTGCCTGACTCATTTTGCTTAGCATAATCCACTCTAGTTCTATCCGCATTGTTGCAAATGGCGAGATTTGTCTTTTCGTCTGCTGAGTAACATTGCAGTGTATATATACACCACATTTTCTTTATCCATTCATTATTCAATGGACATCTGGATTCTTTCTATAATCTGGCTATTGTTGATAGTGTTGCTATACACATTGGGGTGCATGTGCCCCTTTGAAACAGTGTTTCCCTTGGATAAAACCTAGCAGTGCAATTGCTGGGTTGTAGGGTAGGTCTATTTTTAGTTTTTAATCCATACTGTTTTCCAGTGTGGCTGCACCAATTTGCACTCCCACCAGCAGTGCAAAAGTGTTCCCCATTCTCTGCATCCTCACCAACATCTGATGTTTATGAGTTGTTAATTTTGGCCATTCTAACGAGTGTGACATGATATCTCATTGTGGGTTTGATTTGTGTTTCCCTGATGAGTGATGTTCAGCATCTTCTCATGTGTCTGTAGCCATCTGGATGTCTTCTTTGGAAAAGTGTCTGTTTAGGTCTTTTGCCCATTTATTCACTGGATTATTTGCTTTTGGAGGGTGTTGCATTTGATAAGTTCTTTATAGATTTTGGATACTAACCCTTTTCCTGATATGTCATTTGCAAATATCTTCTCCCATTCTGTCAATTGCCTTTTAGATTTGTTGATTGTCTCCTTTGCTGTGCAGAAACTTTTTATCTTGATGAGGTCCCAATAGTTCATTTTTGCTTTTGTTTCCTTTGCCATCAGAGATGTGTTGAGTAAGAGGTTGCTGTGGCCTAGGTCAAAGAAGTTTTTGCCTCCTTTCTCCTCGAAGATTTTGATGGCTTCCTGTCTTACATTTAGGTCTTTCATCCATTTTGAGTTTATTTTTGTGTATGGTCTAAGAAAGTGGTCCAGTTTCATTCTTCTACATGTTGCTGTCCAGTTTTCCCAACACCATTTGCTGAAGAGACTGTCTTTTTTTCCATTGAATACTCTTTCTTGCTTTGAAGATTAGTTGGCCATACCTTTGTGGGTCCATTTCTGGGTTCTCTCTTCTGCTCCATTGATCTATGTGTCTGTTATTTTGCCAGTACCATGCTGTCTTGATGATTATAGCTTATTTATTTATTTATTTATTTATTTATTTATTTTTAATATATGAAATTTACTGTCAAATTTGTTTCCATACAACACCCAGTGCTCATCCCAAAAGGTGCCCTCCTCAATACCCATCACCCACCCTGCCCTCCCTCCCACCCCCCATCAACCCTCAGTTTGTTCTCAGTTTTTAACAGTCTCTTATGCTTTGGCTCTCTCCCACTCTAACCTCTTTTTTTTTTTTTTTTTTTCCTTCCCCTCCCCCATGGGTTTCTGTTATGTTTCTCAGGATCCACATAAGAGTGAAACCATATGGTATCTGTCTTTCTCTGTATGGCTTATTTCACTTAGCATCACACTCTCCAGTTCCATCCATGTTGCTACAAAAGGCCATATTTCATTTTTTCTCATTGCCACATAGTATTCCATTGTGTATATAAACCACAATTTCTTTATCCATTCATCAGTTGATGGACATTTAGGCTCTTTCCATAATTTGGCTATTGTTGAGAGTGCCGCTATAAACATTGGGGTACAGGTGCCCCTATGCATCAGTACTCCTGTATCCCTTGGATAAATTCCTAGCAGTGCTATTGCTGGGTCATAGGGTAGGTCTATTTTTAATTTTCTGAGGAACCTCCACACTGCTTTCCAGAGCGGCTGCACCAATTTGCATTCCCACCAACAGTGCAAGAGGGTTCCTGTTTCTCCACATCCTCTCCAGCATCTATAGTCTCCTGATTTCTTCATTTTGGCCACTCTGACTGGCGTGAGGTGGTATCTGAGTGTGGTTTTGATTTGTATTTCCCTGATAAGGAGCGACGTTGAGCATCTTTTCATGTGCCTGTTGGCCATCCGGATGTCTTCTTTAGAGAAGTGTCTATTCATGTTTTCTGCCCATTTCTTCACTGGGTTATTTGTTTTTCGGGTGTGGAGTTTGATGAGCTCTTTATAGATTTTGGATACTAGCCCTTTGTCCGATGTGTCATTTGCAAATATCTTTTCCCATTCCGTTGGCTGCCTTTTAGTTTTGTTGGTTGTTTCCTTTGCTGTGCAGAAGCTTTTTATCTTCATAAGGTCCCAGTAATTCACTTTTGCTTTTAATTCCCTTGCCTTTGGGGATGTGCCGAGTAAGAGATTGCTACGGCTGAGGTCAGAGAGGTCTTTTCCTGCTTTCTCCTCTAGGGTTTTCATGGTTTCCTGTCTCACATTCAGGTCCTTTATCCATTTTGAGTTTATTTTTGTGAATGGTGTGAGAAAGTGGTCTAGTTTCAGCCTTCTGCATGTTGCTGTCCAGTTCTCCCAGCACCATTTGTTAAAGAGACTGTCTTTTTTCCATTGGATGTTCTTTCCTGCTTTGTCAAAGATGAGTTGGCCATACGTTTGTGGGTCTAGTTCTGGGGTTTCTATTCTATTCCTTTGGTCTATGTGTCTGTTTTTATGCCAATACCATGCTGTCTTGATGATGACAGCTTTGTAGTAGAGGCTAAATTCTGGGATTGTGATGCCTCCTGCTTTGGTCTTCTTCTTCAAAATTACTTTGGCTATTCGGGGCCTTTTGTGGTTCCATATGAATTTTAGGATTGCTTGTTCTAGTTTCGAGAAGAATGCTGGTGCAATTTTGATTGGGATTGCATTGAATGTGTAGATAGCTTTGGGTAGTATTGACATTTTGACAATATTTATTCTTCCAATCCATGAGCATGGAATGTCTTTCCATTTCTTTATATCTTCTTCAATTTCCTTCATAAGCTTTCTATAGTTTTCAGCATACAGATCTTTTACATCTTTGGTTAGATTTATTCCTAGGTATTTTATGCTTCTTGGTGCAATTGTGAATGGGATCAGTTTCTTCATTTGTGTTTCTGTTGCTTCATTGTTAGTGTATAAGAATGCAACTGATTTCTGCACATTGATTTTGTATCCTGCAACTTTGCTGAATTCATGTATCAGTTCTAGCAGACTTTTGGTGGAGTCTATCGGATTTTCCATGTATAATATCATGTCATCTGCAAAAAGCGAAAGCTTGACTTCATCTTTGCCAATTTTGATGCCTTTGATTTCCTTTTGTTGTCTGATTGCTGATGCTAGAACTTCCAGCACTATATTGAACAACAGCGGTGACAGTGGGCATCCCTGTCGTGTTCCTGATCTCAGGGAAAAAGCTCTCAGTTTTTCCCCGTTGAGGATGATGTTAGCTGTGGGCTTTTCATAAATGGCCTTTATGATCTTTAAGTATGTTCCTTCTATCCCGACTTTCTCAAGGGTTTTTATTAAGAAAGGGTGCTGGATTTTGTCAAAGGCCTTTTCTGCATCGATTGACAGGATCATATGGTTCTTCTCTTTTTTTTTGTTAATGTGATGTATCACGTTGATCGATTTGCGAATGTTGAACCAGCCCTGCATCCCAGGAATGAATCCCACTTGATCATGGTGAATAATTCTTTTTATATGCTGTTGAATTCGATTTGCTAGTATCTTATTAAGAATTTTTGCATCCATATTCATCAGGGATATTGGCCTGTAGTTCTCTTTTTTTACTGGGTCTCTGTCTGGTTTAGGAATCAAAGTAATACTGGCTTCATAGAATGAGTCTGGAAGTTTTCCTTCCCTTTCTATTTCTTGGAATAGCTTGAGAAGGATAGGTATTATCTCTGCTTTAAATGTCTGGTAGAACTCCCCTGGGAAGCCATCTGGTCCTGGACTCTTATTTGTTGGGAGATTTTTGATAACCGATTCAATTTCTTCGCTGGTTATGGGTCTGTTCAAGCTTTCTATTTCCTCCTGATTGAGTTTTGGAAGAGTGTGGGTGTTTAGAAATTTGTCCATTTCTTCCAGGTTGTCCAATTTGCTGGCATATAATTTTTCATAGTATTCCCTGATAATTGTTTGTATCTCTGAGGGATTGGTTGTAATCATTCCATTTTCATTCATGATTTTATCTATTTGGGTCATCTCCCTTTTCTTTTTGAGAAGCCTGGCTAGAGGTTTGTCAATTTTGTTTATTTTTTCAAAAAACCAACTCTTGGTTTCGTTGATCTGCTCTACAGTTTTTTTAGATTCTATATTGTTTATTTCTGCTCTGATCTTTATTATTTCTCTTCTTCTGCTGGGTTTAGGCTGCCTTTGCTGTTCTGCTTCTATTTCCTTTAGGTGTGCTGTTAGGTTTTGTATTTGGGATTTTTCTTGTTTCTTGAGATGGGCCTGGATTGCAATGTATTTTCCTCTCAGGACTGCCTTCGCTGCATCCCAAAGCGTTTGGATTGTTGTATTTTCATTTTCGTTTGTTTCCGTATATATTTTAATTTCTTCTCTAATTGCCTGGTTGACCCACTCATTCGTTAGTAGGGTGTTCTTTAACCTCCATGCTTTTGGAGGTTTTCCAGACTTTTTCCTGTGGTTGATTTCAAGCTTCATAGCATTGTGGTCTGAAAGTATGCATGGTATAATTTCAATTCTTGTAAACTTATGAAAGGCTGTTTTGTGACCCAGTATATGATCTATCTTGGAGAATGTTCCATGTGCACTCGAGAAGAAAGTATATTCTGTTGCTTTGGGATGCAGAGTTCTAAATATATCTGTCAAGTCCATCTGATCCAATGTATCATTCAGGGCCCTTGTTTCTTTATTGACTGTGTGTCTAGATGATCTATCCATTTCTGTAAGTGGGGTGTTAAAGTCCCCTGCAATGACCACATTCTTATCAATAAGGTTGCTTATGTTTATGAGTAATTGTTTTATATATCTGGGGGCTCGGGTATTTGGCGCATAGACATTTATAATAGTTAGCTCTTCCTGGTGGATAGACCCTGTGATTATTATATAATGCCCTTCTTCATCTCTTGTTACAGCCTTTAATTTAAAGTCTAGTTTGTCTGATATAAGTATGGCTACTCCAGCTTTCTTTTGGCTTCCAGGAGCATGATAAATAGTTCTCCATCCCCTCACTCTCAATCTAAAGGTGTCCTCAGATCTAAAATGAGTCTCTTGTAGACAGCAAATAGATGGGTCTTGTTTTTTTATCCATTCTGATACCCTATGTCTTTTAGTTGGCGCATTTAATCCATTTACATTCAGTGTTATTATAGAAAGATATGGGTTTAGAGTCATTGTGATGTCTGTATGTTTTATGTTTGTAGTGATGTCTCTGGTACTTTGTCTCACAGGATCCCCCTTAAGATCTCTTGTAGGGCTGGTTTCGTGGTGACAAATTCCTTCAGTTTTTGTTTGTTTGGGAAGACCTTTATCTCTCCTTCTATTCTAAATGACAGACTTGCTGGATAAAGGATTCTCGGCTGCATATTTTTTCTGTTTAGCACACTGTAGATATCGTGCCAAGCCTTTCTGGCCTGCCAAGTTTCAAAGGAGAGATCAGTCACGAGTCTTATAGGTCTCCCTTTATATGTGAGGGCACGTTTATCCCTTGCTGCTTTCAGAATTTTCTCTTTATCCTTGTATTTTGCCAGTTTCACTATGATATGTCGTGCAGAAGATTGATTCAAGTTACGTCTGAAGGGAGTTCTCTGTGCCTCTTGGATTTCAATGCCTTTTTCCTTCCCCAGTTCAGGGAAGTTCTCAGCTATAATTTGTTCAAGTACCCCTTCAGCACCTTTCCCTCTCTCTTCCTCCTCTGGGACACCAATTATGCGTATATTATTTTTTTTTAGTGTATCACTTAGTTCTCTAATTTTCCCCTCATACTCCTGGATTTTTTTATCTCTCTTTCTTTCAGCTTCCTCTTTCTCCATAACTTTATCTTCTAGTTCACCTATTCTCTCCTCTGCCTCTTCAAGCCGAGCCATCGTGGTTTCCATTTTGTTTTGCATTTCGTTTAAAGCGTTTTTCAACTCCTCGTGACTGTTCCTTAGTCCCTCGATCTTTATGGCAAGAGATTCTCTGCTGTCCTGTATACTGTTTTCAAGCCCAGCGATTAATTTTATGACTATTATTCTAAATTCACTTTCTGTTATATTATTTAAATCCTTTTTGATCAGTTCATTAGCTGTTGTTATTTCCTGGAGATTCTTCTGAGGGGAATTCTTCCGTTTGGTCATTTTGGAGAGTCCCTGGCGTGGTGAGGACCTGCAGGGCACTTCCCCCGTGCTGTGGTGTATAACTGGAGTTAGTGGGCGGGGCCGCAGTCCGACCCGATGTCTGCCCCCAGCCCACCGCTGGGGCCACAGTCAGACTGGTGTGTGCCTTCTCTTCCCCTCTCCTAGGGGCGGGATTCACTGTGGGGTGGCGTGGCCCGTCTGGGCTACTTGCACACTGCCAGGCTTGTGTTGCTGGGGATCTGGCGTATTAGCTGGGGTGGGTAGGCAAGGTGCACGGGGGGTGGAGGGGCAGGCTTAGCTGGCTTCTCCTTAGGTGATCCACTCCAGGAGGAGCCCTGTGGCAGCGGGAGGGAGTCAGATCCGCTGCCGGAGGTTTGGCTCCGCAGAAGCACAGAGTTGGGTGTTTGCGCGGAGCGAGCAAGTTCCCTGGCAGGAACTGGTTCCCTTTGGGATTTTGGCTGGGGGATGGGCGGGGGAGATGGCGCTGGCGCCTTTGTTCCCCGCCAGGCTGAGCTCTGCCGTCCGGGGGCTCAGCAGCTCTCCCTCCCTTTGTCCTCCAGCCTTCCCGCTTTCCGAGCAGAGCCGTTAACTTATGACCTCCCAGACGCTATGTCGTGCTTGCTGTCGGAACACAGTCTGTCAGGCCCCTCCGCTTTTGCCAGCCAGACTCGGGGGCTCTGCTTGGCCGGCGAGCCGCCCCTCCGCCCCGGCTCCCTCCCGCCGGTCCGTGGAGCGCGCACCGCCTCGCCGCCCTTCCTACCCTCTTCCGTGGGCCTCTAGTCTGCGCTTGACTCCGGAGACTCCCTTCTGCTAATCCTCTGGCGGTTTTCTGGGTTCTTTAGGCAGGTGTAGGTGGAATCTAAGTGATCGGCCGGACGCGCTGTGAGCCCCGCGTCCTCCTATGCCGCCATCTTCCGCAAAATAATGATGATTATAGCTTTATAATACAGCTTGAAGTCTGGTATTATGATGCCTCCAGGTTTGGTTTTCTTTTTCAATATTACTTTGGCTATTCACCCAACTTGGAAGCACCCAAACATATAAATCAGTTAATAACAAACATAAAGAAACTTACCAATAATAATACCATAATAGTAGGAGACATTGATACCCCACTTACAACAGCGGACAGATCATTTAAACAGAAAATCAACAAGAAAACAATGGCTTTGAATGACACACTGGACCTGATGGCCTTGACCTATATGTTCAGAACATTGCATCCTAAAGCATCAGGATACATATTCAGCACACGGAACATTCTCCAGAATAGATCACACACTGGGTCACAAATCAGCCCTCAACAGTTACAAAAAGGCTGAGATCACATCTTGGATATTTTCAGATCACAAAGCTATGAAACTTGAAATCAACCACAAGAAAAAATTTGGACATAGAAATATTTTATTTATTTTATGTAAATAGTTTCATGCCGGAAATGTGTGCATTTTAACTTCATTATATATAGTAGAATATAAATTCATACTCATTTATTTTTTTGAAACAAATATATCTTTCTTGTTTGCACTAACATTGAGCCATTGCAAAAATACTTCCTCCCACCCTGGGTTTGCTACAGTTAGACAAAATTCTTCTTTGGCATGTTCTGCCTGGAGGAATAACTGTTCTCTATCTTCATGACAGAATCTATCAAAGGGCTGTGCTTCATGGCCTGTCCAGTGACAGTGTTTCAAGAAAAATTGCTGATTGAAAATAATGTGCCACCCTACGACTGGGCATTGCTTGGATAAATCTCTCTTTTTAATGGCTGAGGGTCACTTCATCTCAGAGTAACCATATACACATCTGCAGAACTGTAGTTTGGAATATGCCTTTTGCTCAAATGGCTCCTTTGAGACCTCTCAAGATGTTTTGAAAATATTATTTAAGAGATCATGAAAATGTGATAGTAAATATATTCATGATCATGTCCAAATGCTGAATAACTCATAGAGTATTCTGTGGTGTTTCACCAGGGCCCTTTAAAAGTTATTCAAAATCATGAACTTTAGAAAAATGTAACTTGGTCTCAATTATGTAGAAGAGGGCTCTTGGTTTAGTAAAATATCAATGGGTGATTTGACTAGAATCGTTTTTATAGTAGTAGCCTCTGTTTGCCAAAAGTTTTGTGCTTCTGAATAAATACCTAACTTTTATCTTAAGTTACATGTACTGTAATATTCATATACAAACTTAAATGAATTTGTATATTTCAAGTTTCATGTCAGAGTATTAGAAATTTAGATGTTATGTTACTTCAGTTTTCTGATTAAATATGAGTCATAAAACACTCTATTGGGGTTTTGACTTCATCTGAAAAAACTATAAAGAATTTCAGTTTATTTTCCTAAACTAGTAGGTATAATACATAAACTGTATATTTGATTTTTTAAAATTTTATGGTTGAGGATCTTCTATGGACTTCATGGGTTTAAGCACTGCTAATTTTATGGGGATAATGAGTTAAAGCTAAATGTGAGTTGGATTCTGGAATTTTCTGGAAGTGGTTTGCTTAGTTTTTAATTAGTTTTTGATAGGTATATTCGTGTGTGTATGCATGTGTGTGTGTGTGTGTGTGTGTGTGAAAGAGAAATCTCATAAATGGAGTGAAATGATATGGTTCATTGAGGATTTTTAGTTATTTGAGGGTTTATTCTACAAAAATAAAAAGAATCCTTTATAACTTATAAAGCAAAAATATATAAATATCATACTATGTCAAATGAAGAAATTCTTATATTGTTCTTTCACAAATGTGACATAAAAATCCTATTTCTTAAGATGTTGAGCCATGTGGAGTGTACACAGACATATGATTTCAGAGTGTAAATACAGTTGGTCATGTCTATGTGTTTATTCTAACAATACTTGAGAACAATAGTTTTCGAAAGTTTTTATGCTCACGTGCATAAGAAGTAAGAGCCTGAATTGGTGCAACAATTCACACAGTATCACATATGTTACACATCGGGATAGGGTTAAAGATTCTGAACTTACATATCTTAATATCTAATGTCTTTTTTCTTTAATTCCAGTGCAATTAGCACACAGTGTTATATTCGTTTCAGGTGTCCAATATAGTGATTCAACATTCTACACACCACTCAGTGCTTGTCATAAGTATGCTCTTAATCCCCTTCACCTATTTTACTCATCCCCTCCCCCACCTCCCCTCTGGTAACCACGTTTGTTTTCTGTGTTCTTAATATCTACTTTCAGTAGAATCATAGAATGTTGGAGCTAAGGGAGTTTAAAGATCATCTAATTAAAATTTCTGAATAAATATAGATTGAAAGAGAAACCCAGAGGTGGAATGTCTTCTCTGAAGGTATTTGGGGAGCCCAGGTTATCTTCTTGCCGTTGCACCTGCCTGCTTCCTATCTAGAGCTAAGGCTTCCCATATTATGGCACTAAGTTGGTTTCTTATCCAAGAAGCTGCAGGTTGCAGTGCCCAAGGTCTAAGCCATGACTGCCCTTACTGGTTCATTTTCCTCATCCATGGTGAAGACAAAGGGAACAGTGCCTATATAGGCACGGTATTGCCCAAGAGCAAAACCAGAACTCTGGACCAGGGGCAATGCTTACCTGGGCACCAAAAAAAAAAAAAAATCATCATGAAAATTTGTAGTAGTAGGTGAAAACTTTGTGAAAAAGTACCTCACATGGAGTGTGTGTGTGTGTGTGTGTGTGTGTGTGTTCCCTATCAGTAGCCCGCTAAATATCACTTGTCTAAGGCCTGTTTTGATCTCACTTCTCTCCCCTTGCACCACCCATATTCCTTCTCTCTTCATCAATGAAAGAGAAGAAGCCATTCTCTGATGTTTGGAGGTGATTCCAGTAGGTATATTTACTAGTCTGACATTGAAGGAACATTTATTTCTTTACATATTTTCCCAAACCCACTAGATGTAAACTCCATAAAACAGGAATTTTTGTCATTTTTGTACCCTGCACAAAAGATGGCACTCAGAGGCACTCAGCAAATACTTGTTGGATGAAATAGTAGTTGATAGAAAATCAGAAGAAACTTAGCTGCTAGTAAAAGAAATCCTAGTTTTAAGATTCTGAATCTTGAACAAAACCCAGACAGGATCATCCCTGGATTGAGATTCCATTCTAGTACAAGAAAACTGAAAATTCAAGATGACTGGGGCTAATACTGAATCAAGTGACAAAAATGAAGCCGATTCACTCAGGGAGCACCTACACACTTCCCTTATATTATTTGACTAACGATTTCACAAATTTCCTAGTGAGAAAGGCATAGAAATTGTAGAATAAAATATAGTCAACTTACCTATAATTTTATTTTAATAACTCACTTATTTAATACACATTTCTATATCACGGTTTCAATAATTCTCAACTAATTGCTTCATAAAGTCTCTATAAAATAATTTTTAAGGTACTTGAAGATACTACAGAACCAACTACTATAAGCCAACTACAGAGCTGGGCCAGAAAGAGATGGCTAACCAAGATTTTGATACTTGGGTTGGGAAGAACAGATAAAGAGCAGATCATACTCCAAAGGGGCTGTTAGGATTGGCTTCTATTTGTGTATCACCTTTGCTACACCTGCAGGAACCACATACATAAATACAAGTAAAAACATGGTAAACAGGAAATAACTCAGTACATTAAATTCCTATGTCTGCTGTGACCAATTACCATAAAATTAGTGGATAAAACAACACAAAATATTCTCTTATGATTCCATTTAAAATGGATCTTACTGGGCTGAAATCAAGTATTTGTCAAAGCGGCATTCCTTCCGGAAGCTCTGGGGGGGGGGGGGGGGTGGGAATTCGTTTCCCTTCCTTTTCTAGTTTACAGGCCACCTGCATTCCTTGGCTTGTGGCCTTACGCTCCTTCTTCAAAGTCAGACGTTTAACATCTTCCAATTTCTCTCTACTTCTGTCATCACATTAGGTGTTTTGAATCTACATCTACTTTCTTCCTATTATATGGCGTCTCGTGATTATATCTGGCCCATCTAGATAACCCAAGACAATCTCTGATCTCAAGATCCGACTGAGCCACATCTGCAAAGTCCTTTTGGCCATGTAAGGTGACAGAATCGGGGATTCTGGGGATTAACATACCTTGGGGGGCATTTTTCAGCCTCCTGCATTCAAGGATGTTTTCTACGATTAGAGAAACTCTTGATGGCTACAAAAACCAGTAAAACTCTTGTCACCCCAATTTGTTGTTCTACTACACCAATTCCCACCCACGTGGGGGTTGATGGAGGAGGCACTGTTTAGGAGATACAATTCATAAGGACTTAATACATCTAAGATATTTAATAAATACACAGTGCATTAATAATTGAATGTTTTCAGTTGAATTCCTGATTTTTGCTTCAAATCAAAAGTAAGAAAATCAAGGCAAGATTCTTTTTTTTTGGTTTTTAAGTGCCTGCGCCTTAGTTCCACCCAGAGAAAGCACTAGCTGGGGGTGTGCAGTAGCATCAAGGAGAACAAAAGCTTTTGGTTCTTTAATTTAATTTTTTTATTTTTAAAAATTTACATCCAAATTAGTTAGCATCTAGGGAAACTGATTTCAGGAGTAGGTTCCTTAATGTCCCTTCCCCATTTAGCCCATCCCCCCTCCCACAACCCCTCCAGCAAGATTCTTTATCTTTGTGACCTCAGTTAAGGTGACTAAAAGATGGAAAAAGGCAGCAACCAACGCAACTGTATAGAATCTATGCCATTTTACTTTAATCTCTTAGACACCAGACATGGCTGAAAATCTTTCCTTCCAGAATTAAATGAAGATAGAACTCAGAATCTGTGGCTCTTTCTTAAGAGACTTAGGGATACAGGCATAATTTTGTGGGTTAAAATAACTTTTTTTTTTTTTGTAAACTTATAAGTACTATTAATAACCTCTCTGCATCAATCCATGCTGCAAAGCCCAAGTAAAAATTTTAATAGGACAACGGAGCAGAGTGCTTGACAGGTATAGTTGATTGACAACATAGCTAATACTGAAATAATTGCTTGGTATGCAGAGATTTGCATATGCCTATAGCCTCTGCATTTAAAGACTTTGACATGATGCATTTCTAAAATCTTCAACTGTATTTTTTCTTGAACTGGAAGACTTCTTAGAAGAAGTGTTGATATAACAGTGCCAGTGCCTGGTCTTTGGGTCTCGACCATATGTTGAATTAGAGAAATTAACAACAGAGCTAAAAATCATGCTTTACAATGTCCCAAACTTTTTCTTAGTTTCAACACAATTTGGTGTAGGTTTGCATTTTACAATAGAAGACCGTTTTCACAACATAACAATTTTTATTGATTGCCTCTTGATTTTCTTTTTTCCACTAGGATTTTTCTTCAGTTACTTACAAATATTCATACGTGCTGGACGTCTGCTCATCTTTGAGTCAAAATGCATCATCATTTAGATTTGCTAAGGCTTGACGCATGACCACTTCTGTAGCAACTCGTCTCTAGACCACTCTAATTTTGCTTTATCTTTTGAATCAGTGCTTCCTGTATTTGGAATAACCATGCTATTATTTTTTCTAAGAATGAAATTTATGCTGGAGGAGAAGGAAATGAATCAGTACTTCAGGGCACAGTGAAAGTAGCACCCTGTGACCAACCAGCAAGATTAATTCCCACTTCTATCAATAAAGGGAAATGGCCAAAGTTCTCACCTTTTTGACCAGGCAGCACTTTATGGTGTCCCAAATGCCACATTTTGTTCTAACTTACCTAACCATTAATAGATGTATTTTAAAGGGAGAATAAAGGAAGAATTTAAAGGAAGCTCAGAGATTCAGTGCATAGACACTTTAACTCTATAGTTACATTTATTTATTTTTATTTTTTAATTTTTAACGTTTATTTTTGAGAAAGAGAGAGAGACAGAGTGTGAGTGGGTGAGGGGTAGAGAGAGAGGGAGACACAGAATCTGAAGCAGGCTCCATCCCGACTCAAAGCTGTCAGCAGAGAGCCCGATGTGGGGCTTGAAGTCACAAACTGCGAGATCATGACCTGAGCCAAAGTCAGATGCTTGACTGACTGAACCACCCAGGTGCCCCTCTATAGTTACATTTATTAACCTATTCCTCTAAACCATTCAGGTCCTTTTTAAATTGGGTATTCTCTTCCCATATTTAGCATTTATATTCATATTTACCTGTTTACAAAGTTGTCTGGAATAAATGAATTAAAGGAAAAAATAGAGACAAAAACATGCTATGGACACATTTTTAAGTATTTTCTGTGTATTATCTCATTAAATCTTCACAAGAACCCTATGAAGTAAGTACTGTTTTTATCTCCACTTCACAGATGGGAAAACTGAGGCTCAGTATGAGATGCTCAAGGATACACAGCTGTCAAATATAAGACTCAGCATTTAAACATAGCTATGGAAGATTCTAAAGTCTATGTTTCTATCTAGTACACATTGTGCTCATGAAGTTTACCAAAATAGGGAGTATAATTAAGCATTATATCGAGATCAAGGCTTCTTGATGACCAAGATAAGATGAGCAAACCAGACAAAAACATGATTTCATAATTAAAAGAAAACATGACCATTCTTCAAGAAAGGAACAATTTATTTTGCTACTAAACTCTGTAAGATATTAATTACCTAAGACTTTATGGGGGACATGATATTGAACAAATTTAACTTATCTTAAAGAATTCTTCATATGGCTTTTTCTTTTCCATTTTCTTACCTTTCTTCTCCTGAAAACAAGCATAACATAAAATGTCATCCAGTACAATGATGTTTTGTTAATGAGTGCAGTTTGCTGGTCATTAAATTGGAATTAAAATTGACCTTGAAAAACCAAAGTGATTGGATGAA
Source organism: Panthera uncia (assembly GCF_023721935.1). Lineage (NCBI taxonomy): Eukaryota > Metazoa > Chordata > Mammalia > Carnivora > Felidae > Panthera > Panthera uncia. The sequence goes on from NC_064810.1 coordinate 18,769,890, forward strand.
TAGTAATTATCTCCTAAAATATAATTTCATGGGCAAAGCTGATAAAATTTAGTTTTGGGTTCTTCGAGGGATCCTTTTTGATTAGTAGATACTCTTTGAACCCTTTAACCTGTAGGAGGTTCTGTTAATGGGCTTTTGTGGAGCTGAGATAACTCACCTGTGTTCTCACTAGGATGAGAGATAATCCCACCTTTGCACACATGTATTCATAGGAAACACTTAAGGGTTTCTCCAAAGAGCAGCTTTGCATTTGTTCTTGAACCTGGCAAATGCTAGTCTGTGACATGATAGTCCTGCTCTAGAGAACAAAGCAGGGCTGATTATGATTGGATCTGTTAAAGTTTATTTAGCGCCACTCATAAACTTTGACCTCAGCAAAACCCCATATTGCTTTTTTAGAATGATGGTGTTAATAAGAATTGTTTGGTTATAAAGATCAAATGTTAGTTTGGCCATGGGAGGTTACATTTAGAAATGAGAATTGCAAAATAAAGTGTCCCTCATGGTACTGGTGAGAAGTAAGGGTCCCTGGCTGGGCTCATTTGTTTTCACGCCATGCCAACCTTCTTTTTATGTTTTTCCATAAATATGACTCTCCTTCTCTCTCTGTCTTTTCTTCTCTTTGTATTTCTTCTTCTTCTTCTTCTTCTTCTTCTTCTTCTTTTTTTGGCTTGAAAGTAATGGCTTTATAAATAAATATACAACCATATGATGATGTAGATACAAATCACAAACACTACTCCATTCTCATACATAAAACTGCACAGGAGTAGCTCAAGTTCATGGACAGGAAGACATACACAGTATCTACTAGTAAGCTGACACTACGTTGCGCTCTTTGTATTCCTTCATTTATGAACACTTTGATTCTTTTCTGTTTTGTTTCCAAATGTTCAGAGAAAAACCTGTTGGAATAATCTAAGCACCAGTGTCCCTATTGGGCTAAGTGTTTATCTAGGGCTACCGTTTTAGCCATTTCAATTATAGCCAGTCCCTGATTTACAATGGTTTGACTTACAGTGATTTGAAAACTATACCCATTCAGGAGAACTTGCACTGTGAATTTTTAATTTTGATCTATTCCTGGGCTAGCAATATGCTGTACAATCTTCCTCTGTGATGCTGGGCAATGGTGGTGGCCACAGCTCCCAGTCAGGCACACCACTACAAGGGTGAACAGTGGATACACTGAAAACCATTCTGTACCCATACGACCATTCTGTCTGTCACTTTCAGTGCAGCATTCAATACATTACATGAGATATTCAACATTTTATTATAAAATAGGCCTTGTGTTAGATGATTTTGCCCAGCTGTAGGTTCTTGTAAGTGTTCTGAGCACGTTTAAGGTAGGCTAGGCTAAGGTATGATGTTTGGTAGGTTAGTTGTATTTCATGCATTTTCAATTGAATATTTTTAACTTTTAATGGGTTTATCAGGCCATTGCCCCATTGTAAATTAAGGAAGATCTGTATGTATTTGTTAGTGTCCTAATGTTCTTGTAACAAATTATGACAGAATTGGTGACTTAAAACAGCATTTTTTTCTCTCACAGTTTTGGAAATCAGAGCTACAGTCTCTCCAAAGGCTAGAGGGGAATATTTCCTTGCTTCTTCCAGCTTCTGATGGCTCCAGGCTTTCTTGGCTTATAGCTACCTAACTCCAGTCTTTGTCTCTGTCTTCACGTCGACTTCTCCTCTGTGTCTGTGTCTTCTTCTGTTTTGTCTCTTATAAAGACCCTTGTCATAGGATTTACAGCCCACCCAGAAAATCCTGGATGAAGTCTTCTTAGGATCCTTAATTTAATTATACCTGTAAATACCCTTTTTCCAAGTAAGGTCACATTCACAGATTCCAGTAGTTAGGACATATCTTTTGGGGGAGGGCCCACCTTTGATCCAACTATTACCTTGTATGTCCTTGGCCCAGGTGCTCTTCAGTGGCTCGTTTCCTGACTGGGTAGGACAGGGAAAATCCATGGTCAACGATGCTAAAAGAAAAGCCAGGAGTAATCCTTTGTGGAAATTGTGGTCAAGGACAAGCTGCTATAATTTTGGCGAGCACGATGTTTGGCTTGCTTAACACATTGACCATGGCTAATGGTGCCTTGAAATGGGCCTGCCAAACTTAGTTGCAAGTCTTGTAAACAAATTGGTTCTTTGAGTGCCATAGAGTTATTTAGTATTGACCATTTGGATTTGGAAACAATTCCACCAAGAAAAGAGTTTTACCAAAATTAACAGTGTCATATTCAATTACACAAATTAATATTCTATTCCGATAGACAAACTAGAAAATCAAAGAGGTTTATGAGAAATTTTCTCAAAAAACTTTTTTTTAATGTTTATTTATCTTTGAGAAAGAGGGAAAGATGGCGTGAGCAGGGGGAGAGGCAGAAAGAGAGACATAGAATCTGAAGCAGGCTCCAGGCTCCAAGCTGTCAGCACAGAGCCTGATGTGGGACTCAACCCCACAAACCATGTGATCATGACCTGAGCCAAAGTTGGATGCTTAACCGACTGAGCCACCCAGGTGCCCTGGTAGAGGGTACAACTCTTAATCTTGGGGTTGTCATTTTGAGTCCCATGTTTGGTGTAGAGATTACTTAGAAGTAAAATCTTTAAAAGAAAAAAAAACCCCTGTAGTCTGTCATTCTTGCCTTCTTTCTCTGAGTTTGTTGGGGAAATAAAGTCCACTGGAAAAGGTATCACTACCCTAGGGTGTTGAACTCATACAACTGGTCCCAGAGCTGATTTCTACCTACAGACTTGAAAGGAGAATGCTGCAAATACCTGAAGTTTCAGTGATCTCCACACTCACTACAATGCTGCAGAGTATAGCTCTTTTTGGATTCGGCAGGAAATCTTTCACTAACATTGGCAAAATCTTTTGCTTACCTGTTGTTTTAATAAAATGTTGGAGCAGACTTCAGGAAGTCAAAGGGTTTAATTTATTTAAATGTTGAACCAAAGAATCTGATTGCATGTACTTTTGGGAACTTTTTTTTTTTTTTAAAGGAAGTTGGAGGGAAAACAATGTTAAGTCTTTGGATATTTTCTGGAGAACTTTTTTCTTTATTTTGGTTTTCTGAATCTGTGAACTCATCAGTTCAGTAATAAGTACAAAGAGAAGCAGGACCGCTAAACTGAAGGCCAAAATATGAGGATGGATTGAGAGTCCAAGGACAGATAATCTCATTCAAATCAGAATTCTATTTGTCCTCCATTCAGAATTTTTCATTAAACTTTAATTTAGACAACAATGATATGAAAGGTCAAATTTCAGATTGTCAGAGGCAAGATGGGTCTGGCTACAGTAAAGGTTGTGACCTTGACCATCAGGGCTGCTGGGGAAGGAAATTGTTGGGCCTGCAAAAATCTAACTCTGGAGTGAGCCTTTCACAGGGTAGCACATTGTCTAATGTTTAGTGATTAAACATTGATTCCTGCAGACATTTTTACATGCACAAAGTCAGTTGCATGGATGGATCACAACATTTGGCAGTTCTAGAAAAGGGATGTGGAATTCATTGCTTCAATTCAATGTCCTCAGTGTGTCCACTATGGGAGGAGTGCTGGTGGTTACACACAGGAAAGGTCATGTTTCATCTCCCGTGGGGAAGTGACTGAAAGAGTCATTCCTGACCCAGCCAAGCAGGCTACAGTCCAGGGAAAAATGCTAATCTTAGCAGAGAGCCAACCACACAGGGACAACCCTAGAATTCTAAGCAGAAAACAAGCAGAAATTGAGTTGTATGGATGAGATCAACATGTGAGGATTAGAATTTACTGAACTTGGAAGTTCCCTTGGCACTCAGAGACAAAGATAATCAAATCTATGGCAGGAAAATTAATTTAAGAGTCACTCACAATCTTGGTTGTGATAGTCTTACTGGGATAGTCTGACTTAGAGAATCAATGCTGAGAGGTGAGTTGCAAGATAACCAAACTATTACATGCTGTCCTTCTTAAGTAGTCAGGAGTTGATTGAGCTGAAAGGGATATTAACTAAAAATACTGAGTTCAAGAGAACAGATTCAAGATTTGGAAATAAACCCAAAGATCTTAATGCTTATTCTAAAGATCAGAAGGGACATGAGAAGGAGGTAAAGATCCAAGTGGAGGAGATTGGAAGCCTTGGCTGCCTTCTCCTGGAGAGGGTTTTATTTACTATTGCGTTGGTTTGCACAGTTCTTACCTGCTTGCATGTTCATTCATTTACTTGATGTCCTCAGATGGCATTTAATTATTCATTCAAGCAATATTTTTTACTATATTTGTATTGCAGTTACAATATTGCTGAATTATGTGGAAAATGAAAATTATCAGAAAGCATAGCTGTTGCCCTTTATTTGCTTTTTACTTGGTTCAGTAATAGAATAAACATTGATCACATCTGTGTGTCTAGATTCCTATTAGAATTTAGAACGTGCATTAAAATGACTAAACAGTTCCCAGTCTTAAAGAAGTTTGAGGTTAGCATGGAAGGAAAAAGAAACCAAATGGAAATATAATACAAACCATTATCAGTCACAAAAGTAATTTTAGAAGTTTGTCATTAAGTTGGCCATGTGAATTATTTTATAGATACTTTGTGGACTTTTTGGCAAAGCAACTTTTTAGTCACATAGAAAATATTGAGTAACCAGGATGCAATTTTCAAGTCTGTAAAAAGGGCTTAATTAACTTAGAAAGTAACATGAAAATGATGACTCTTAGATTTCCTGGTGGCAAGGGAGTAGTAACAATTCCATCTATAAGGACAGAATTAAGCAAATGAGAAATTCCAGAGTAAAAGTATAAGGAACTATTAACAAAAATGGTGTTCTATACTGACACACTATTTACACGTTTTCTCCCTAGATTTTCTTTTCTTTAAATTTTAAACATCAAGGAATATTTCCTATACAGCTGTGCATGAATTTGACATAAACGTATAATCTACCAAAGACAATGATAACAATTTAACTTGTTTTACGTATCAATATTTACCTTATCTCTAGAAGTCATATGTCTGGATTATCCCTGAAAGAGCTGAGAAGAAATTATAAATGCATCCTGCATGAGTGAAATAAGAAAGTTTCTGTATTGTTTGAAATGTTCTGATTTCTTTTATGTCCACGATTTCTGTTACTTCTCTGCCCATCACTCTCATACTGTATTCAAATATGCTATTATCATACTCTTCCCATGTTTTGTAAGGTAGGTTGGTATTATTCCCATTTTAATAAAATACATATAGAAATAAGTTCTGCCGTTTCACAACAACAGAGCTAGTGCAGAAGCAGATATGAAAAACCAAACTTCTGCCATGGCCTTCCTCCTCTTCCTCCTCCTCCCTCTTCTAGTATCTTCCTCTTCTTTTTTCTGACTTTAATCTTCATTTTGTAGCTAATTAGGGAACTGCAGTTGCCTTGCTCTGCAGCAAAACATTTATTTGAGTTGAGATGGCTTTGCTGGAAAATATTTTTTTCCCCCTGCTTTGATGCATATTCCTAGTATCTGGTGTGAAAATGAATTAAGAACCCTAGGTGATGATGTTCATCTCAATGAATGTTTACTGCTTTCAACTTCACAAGAAGTAAAGATTATTCTTTAATTAGTAGGCAATTATAAACCTGACTTGAAAGCATTTCTTTAAAATAAATTCATCCTAAAACTGATTACTCTTTAAATAAATGATAAGAGGGCAAAAAAAGGTTCAGCAACTGGTATATTGGTGCATTAGATACTGCAGATTTTCTTAGAGTCACTTTAAAAATAAAATAAATCATTCCTTGGTCATAGGATAGTTCTATTTTTAATTCTTTTGAGGAACCCCCATACTGTTTTCCAGAGTGGCTGCACCAATTTGCATTCCCACTCACAGTGCAAAAGTGTTCCTTTTCTCTGCAACCTTGCCAACATCTGTTGTTTCCCAAGTCATTCATTTTAGCCATTCTGACAGGTGTGAGGTGGTATCTCATTGTAGTTTTGATTTGCATTTCCCTGATGATGAGTGATGTTGGGTGAGAATCTTTTCATGTGTCTGTTAGCCATTTGGATATCTTTGGAAAAGTGTTCATGTCTTTTCCCCATTTATTTACTGGGTCCTTTCTTTCTTTCTTTCTTTCTTTCTTTCTTTCTTTCTTGTGGCGATGTTGAGTTTCATAAGTTCTTTGTAGATTTGGATACTAACCCTTTATCTGATATGCTATTTGCAAATATCTTCTTCCATTCTGTCAATTGCCTTTTAGTTTGTTGATTGTCTCCTTTGCTGTGCAGAAGCTTTTTACTTACTGACGTCCCAATAGTTCATTTTTGCTTTTGTTTCCCTTGCCTCCAGAGACATGTCTAGTAACAAGTTGCTGCAGTTGAGGTCAAAGAGGTTTTTGCCTGTTTTCTCCTCTAGGATTTTGATGGCTTCCTGTCTCACAGTTAAGCCTTTCATCCATGTGAATTTATTTTTGTGTATAGTGTAAGAAAGTGGTCCAGGTTCATTCTTCTGCATGTCGCTCTCCAGTTTTCCCACCACCATTTGCTGAAGAGATGGTCATTCTTCCATTGGATACTCTTTCCTGCTTTGTAGAAGATTAGTTGGCCATGCATTTGTGGGTCTATTTCTGGGTTCTCTCTTCTGTTCTATTATCTATATGTCTGTTTTTGTGCCAATACAATACTCTCTTGATAATTACAGCTCTGTATAGAGTTTGAAATCCGGAATCATGATGCCTCCAGCTTTGGTTTTCTTTTTCAAGATTGCTTTGGCTATTTGGGGTCTTTTCTGGTTCCATACAAATTTTAGAATTATTTGTTCTAGCACTGTGAAAAATGCTGTTGGGGTTTTGATGGGGATTGCATTGAATGTGTAGATTGTTTTGGGTAGTATAGACATTCTAACAATATTTGTTCTTCCAATCCATAAATTTATCCAAAAGATACAAAAATGCTGACTCAAAGGGTTACATGCCCCCCAATGCTTATAGTGGAGCTATCAACAGTAGCCAAATTATGGAAAGAGCCCACATGTCCATCAACTGATGAATGGATAAAGAAGATGCAATGTGTGGTGTGTGTATGTATGAATGTATATACACACACAATGGAATATTTTTTTAAGTTTATTATTTATTTTTGAGAGAAAGAGAGAGACAGAGATAAAGACAGGGACAGAGTATGAACAGGAAAGGGGCAGAGAGAGGGAGGCACAGAAAAAGCAGGCTCCAGGCTATCAGCACAGAGCCTGACGTGGGGCTCGAACTTACAAACTGTGAGATCATGACCTGAGCTGAAGTCAGACACTCAACCTACTGGGCCAACCAGGTCCCCCTACATACACACAATGGAATATTGCTCAGTGATCAAAAAGAACGAAATCTTGCCATTTGCAACAGCATGGATGGAACTAGATTGTATTATGCTAAGGGAAATAAGTCAGGCAGAGAAAAAAAAATACCATATGACTTCACTTATATATAGAATTCAAGAAACAGATGAACATAGGGAAAGGGAGAGAAAAATAAGATAAAAACAGAGAAGGAAGCAAAACATAAAAGACTCTTAAATACAGAGAACAAACTGAGGGTTGCTGGAGGGGAGATAGATGGGAGGATGAGCTAAATGAGTTGATGGACATTAATAAAGGCACTTGTTGGGATGAGCATTGGGTGTATATAAATGATGAATACTGGGTTCTACTCCTGAAACAATACTACATTGTATGTTAACTAACTTGAATTAAATTATGTACTCTAAAAAAATTAATTAATTTAAATAAAAATAGATCATTATCCCACAGACTTATGGTTCCTACTTTAAATTATAATTTTCTCTGTCCTTTCTTGATTTTTAAAAATGTAAGAAAATGATACACAAGGAAAGTTTATTAGGTGAAAAAAAAATCAGCGTTTGTAAATCTCCAAAGAAAATATTCTAAAAGTCACTCAGAGCCTGTGTTTCTACATGTGGTATTAAAGTATTTAATTTTATCTTCATTTATATAAAGAGCCAGAAACATTACTGAATTATCCTCCATTTTTTCTTACTGGTATATAAAACCTCTTTACCTCTGTCTAATCCACATGAGGTTGCTCTCTGATTCCTTTTCTTCTACTGCACCTGTCTAGGTTAGATATCAAGTTTACAACAGTTCTAGAGAATGAGTTGGAGGGTATTCTACTTATCCTACACGTATAAAATTCCATGAGTTGGTTAAGGCTATTTGTAATTCAGCTTGCATATTTTGACATAGAAGTGATTAGTTTAGTGATTCTATATTTTTAAATGGTCATAAAGTTCAAGTCTCTTCTGCCATTGTGCAATTTTGTTCGTATCTACCTTTTTTTGAAGACAAACCAATGCCTCCATTTTCAAATTTCTTTTTTAAATTCCACATTTCTTGTACTTCCGTTGTCAAACTGGCTTCTGCTTTTTGCCTCAATCATTGCTTCCCTTCCACCCCACTTATATGTAGGGTCAATGACCCTACCTTCCTTATGTCAAAGATCTTTTTTTTTTTCTGAGTGGAAACATGGAATTCTAAGCTCTTTTTAAAAATTTTTAAGTATCGTTCACATGCAGTGTTACATTATTTCAGGCATATACCATATTGACTCAACTCTATACATTTTCCATGCTCACCACAAGTGTAGCTACCTTTGTCACCAAAAAATGCTTTACAATACCATTGATTGCTTTTTCTGTGATGTATCTTTTATTCTCATGACTTATTCATTCCATAACTGGAGGGTTGTACTTCTCACTCCCCTTCGTCCATGTTTTTCCATCACCCCCACCTCCCTTCCCTCGGGCAACCATCAGTTTGTTCTGTTTTCATAGACCTGATTTTGCTTGTTACTTGTTTGTTTATTCATTTGTTCTTTTTTTTTTTAGAGTCCACATATCAGTGAAATCATATGGTATTTGTCTTTCTCTGTCTGACTTGTTTCACTTAGCATAATATCCTCTAAGTTCATCCATGTTGTCACAAATGGTGAGGACTCATTTTTTGATGGCTGTGTAATATTCCATTTTATATGTTTCACACACACACACACACACGCACACACACACACACACACACACACCCATATCACCCCACATCTTTTCCATTCATCTGTTGGTGGACACGGGCTTGGTTCCATATCTTGGCTATTGTAAACAATGCTGCAATAAACACAGGGGTGCACATATCTTTTTGAATTAGTGATTCTGTTTTCTTTGGGAAAGTACTCAGTAATGGAATTATTGGATCATGTGGCATTTCTGTTTTTAATGTTTTTGAGAAACCTCCATACTGCTTTCCACAATGGCTGTACCAATTTACATTCCCACCAACAATGAACAAGGATTTCTTTCTCTCCACATCCTCACCAACACTTGTTATTCTTTCTTTTTTAAAAAATTTAGTCATTTAGGCAAAAAAGAAGAATAAAAGGCACCCATATTGGAAAAAAAGAAGTTAAACTGTCACTATTTGCAGGTGATATGATACTATGTATAGAAAAGCTTAAAGACTTTTCCAAAAACTATTAGAAGTAATAAATGAATTCAATCAAGTTGTAGGATATGAAATTATTACTCTGAAATTGATTTCTATTCACTAATGACAAAGTAGCAGAAAGAGCAATTAAGACAACAATTTCATTTACAATTGTACCAAAAAGAATAAAATACTTGGGAATAAACTTAACTAAGGAGGGGAAAGAAATGTACTCTGAAAACTATAAAACAATGATGAAAGAAATTGAAGACAACACAAAACATGGGAAGATATTCTAGGCTCATGGATTGGAAAAATCAGTATTGTCAAAATGTCCATACTACCCAAAGCGATCTACAGATTCAGCGCAATCCTCATCAAAACACCAACAGCAGTTTTCACAGAACTAGAACAAATAATACTACAATTTGTATGGAACCACAAAAGACCCTGAATAGCCAAAGCAATCTTGAGAAAGAAAAGCAAAGTTGGAGGGAACACAATTTTAGATTTCAAGATATATTACAAAGCTGTAATAATCAAAACAGTATGCTACTGGCAGAAAAATAGGCACATAGATCGATGGAACTGAATAGAGACTCCAGAAATAACCCCACAATCATACGGTCAATTAATCTATGACAAAAGAGGAAAAGACTATACAATGGAGAAAAGATAGTCTCTTCAATAGTGGTGCTGGGAAAACTAGACAGCTTCCTGCAAAATGATGAAACTTCCTTACATTATACACAAACTTCCTTACACTATACACAAAAATCAACTCAAAATGTATTAACAACCTAAATGTGAGACCTGAAACCATAAAGCTCCTAGAAGACAACATAAGGCAGTAATTTCTTTGACGTTAGCCACAGCAGCATTTTTCTTGCAAGGCAAGTGAAGCAAAAGCAAAAATAAACTATTGGAACCACATAAAAAGAAAAAAGCTTCAGTACAGTGTAAGAAGCCATCAACAAAACAAAAAGGCAATCTATTGAATGGGAGAAGATATTTGAAATTATAAAGCTGATAGGGGATTAATATCAAAAATATATAAAGAATTTATATGAATCAGGGGCACCTGGGTGCCTCAGTCGGTTGGGCGTCTGACTTCGGCTCAGGTCTTGATCTCACAGTCCGTGAGTTTGGCCCCGCGTTGGGCTCTGTGCTGACAGCTCAGAGCCTGGAGCCTGCTTTGGATTCTGTGTCTCCCTCTCTCTCTGCCCTTCCCCTGCTCATGCTCTTTCTCTCTCTGTCTCAAAAATAAATAAAAACATTAAAAAATTTTAAAGAATTTATATGAATCAACACCAAACAATCTGATTTAAAGCTGGGCAAAGGACCTGACTAAACATTTTCCCAATGGTATACAGATGGCTAACAGACAGATGAAAAGAACTTCAACATCACTGATCATCAGGAAAATGCAGATCAAAACCGCAGTGAGATATCACCTTACATCTGTCAGAATTTTAAGCTCTTTTGTACTCAGTTCTTATGTGCAGTATTCCCTTACATTTTTGCTTAATATTAATATTTTCTTTCTTTTTTATCAGAGAGATTTTTTTTTTTCAGTGTCTAACTCCACTGCCCATCTCCTTCTCCTTTCTTCTGGAATTTTTGCCCTGCAGCCTTTATTACTATTTTACTGTCATTCTGATTTTGATAGATTCATCTTCTTTATTTCAGTTTCCTTTAATTTGTCTTTTTCAAAAAAAAATAGATGATTCTGGGTCTATTGTCATGACAAAATTCTTTTGCCTAATGTGGTGGCATGGTACCCTATAGCCTTGTGTCTATTTTCACTAGGTATTAAAAGTTATTGTAATTGGCTTTAGCTCAGAGCAAATCTAAGACTCTAAAAACTAAAACGTAGCCTAGACAGAGTTCAAAAGAACTACAGTTGTAGCACAGCAGACACGTTCTTGGAAAATGTGGGTGCCCAGCCCCCTTTTGTACCTCACAGGCTTCCTCCTTTCCCCCATTGGTTTCATTCTAGATGGATCTTCAACTGGACAGAAAAAAAAAAGGCTTTCCCATCAAATTGTCTTTTGACAATTTGTCTTTTGACACCACAGGTTGCTGGTGAATTTGATTTTCGGCTATTCCTTGAGTTTAAAAAAATAAACAAGCAAGCAAGCTAACAACAGTGGAAGCCACAAACACCATCACATGTAAGCTCCCTGGATCCCAACTCCTGGTCACCTCTTTAGTAGCATATTCTCAAACATTCTGGCTGACTGTACAAGGTGTTCAGTACCGTTGTCTTTAGTGTTATTTGAAATGGGCTTCGAAACAACTTCTAATTTCTCTTTCCTTTCCACTTGCTCCTGTTTAAGTAGAAGAAAAAGACAGACAGACAGAGACAGAGAGAATGAGAGAATAAGAGAGAAAATAAAGAAGGAGAGAGAGGAAGGGGACCAGAAAGCCTTTGCGATGTATCTTGATGGGGTTCTTTCAAGAACTCATCCAGACACATGATTTATAGGCAATGGCTCTTCATCAGTGCATCTGGATTTCCTGTGGACCCTAAGTCTCAGCTGCAGGATCTGCCCACGGGTGGCTCGTGCTGTCTGCCTTGTGCTGACTTATTGCCTTTATGCACACACTTCTCTCTCTTCTCTTTCCTTTTCAGTCCCGCTAGTAGTGAAAACACTTTGAGCAAACCAGAAGTCATTTACTCTTTTTTTAAAAAAAAATGTTTATTTACTTTTGAGAGAGAGAGAGAGCACAAGGGAGGGGGCAGAGAGAGAGAGGGAGACTGAGAATCTGAAGGAGGCTTCTGGCTCTTACCTGGGGCTTGAACCTACAAACCATGAGACCATCACCTGGGCCAAAGTAGATGCTTAAACAACTGAGCCACCCAGGTGCCCCAGAGGTCATTTATTCTTTTTTTTTTTAATGTTTTATTTATTTTTGAGACAGACAGAGACAGAGCATGAGAAGGAGAGGGGCAGAGAGAGAGGGAGACACAGAATCCGAAGCAGGCTCTGGGCTCTGAGCTGTCAGCACAGAGCCCGACACGGGGCTTGAATTCACGAACCGTGAGATCATGACCTGAGCTGAAGTCGGACGCCTAACCGACTGAGTCACCCAGGCGCCCCAAGAGGTCATTTATTCTTAAGGAAATGCTGAAGACTTGTGCTATAGGCCTGGACCAACATACCTGCATTAGTTTTCATGATGGGGTAAACAGGGAAGGCCAGCAGATTTTAAGACCTCTCAAATTAATTCAACCTAAGTCAGTGATTCCATTTAAGATACATTAAGAGCTGAGTTGCATGAAAACAGAGGGTTATGAAGCTACCTCCATTAAATAGAAAGTGTAAAGTTTTTTATTGCTCTCTAGGCACCGATTATTAATGTCACAATGACACTAAAGAGTATTAAATGCAAATTTGCAAAGCTCTAAAGAGCTTTATTAGGATAAGCAACATTTTATTGAGTCCGTTCAGTTGCTATTTTAATGAAAATCTGGATAAATAAATCTCCATAGAAGCCACTACAGATGTTGTATCATGCTTTCTGGGCAATAAGCAACCGGACTTGGCAGGGTGGTAGGGGAAGAAAACTTGAAGGGGGAAAGGGTAAGAGTAGAACAGGTGAGATTTTATGTCTTTAATCTGTATTTCAGAGTGACTTATCCTCCAGATCACTGAATGCAGTTGGCTAATAAACTATTCCCTAGTTTCTGATATCACACTGGAGTTTCCACTATTTAAAAGTAGAAGTTGAATGGCATTGCCAAGTTTTGCAGGTAAAGAAAATAGAAAGTCAAGTGAGAAAGAAGGAAAAGAACAAAAAGTAAAAGGAAGGATGGAAGGAAGGAAAGTCAGAAGCAGATTTTTTTTGTTGTTGGGTACATAAGAAGCTGGTAAGTGAGGCAAGAGCCCTAGGTTTTAGTCATGGGCTCAGCTGTTTACTAAGAGCAGGCTCTTAGACTGTTCACTTAGCATTTAGGATCTCAGTTTTGTCTTTAACACAAAAGTGAGATTCATTGTGCAGTTCTATCACACACATCGTAGAGAGATCAGCACCATGGGCTATAGTCTGCTAAATACCGGAAGCTCTCCTAGGCATTGGGACAACGAAAAACTTTACCACACACTTAATGACCACCACTGGGTGGCATTTGGGGAACCACTGGACCCAAGTTTACTTCCAAAGTTTTCTTTCATTTTAAAAATACCACATTGTAGCAGGTTATTTGTGGAGGACAATGTAATGTATTGCCTAAGGTGGGATAATTTTGAGCATGAAAGTCAGAGTTATTAATAATTATTAGGGGGCAGGGGCAGAACAGAAATTATAACTTACATGGTCATGTTGGTCATTGGTTTTGAGGACTCCTTTTTGAAGCGGTTTTATTGTGAAAGTAAATATACCCCTAAATGGTACAAAAGAAAAGTGTGAAAATGAAAGGTGTATTATGAAAGGAAGAGTGAGGTAAGCATTACTCAGATCGAAAATTAGAATATTAGCATCATCCACACCTGCTCTCCTTGTGACCTTTCTCAAGCATCCTCTCCAGGAACAGCCACCGTCTTGACTTTCACATTATTACTTCTTTCAATTAATTTTCTACTATTCTAAAAGCGATGTATATTCCTTGTAAAACTATGTATGTTTAAATTGTATAAAGTAAAAAAAAAGATCTCCCTCAATTCCAAATTTTATCCCTCTGTGGATGCTATAGGTAAAGATATTTTAGATTCTGGGCCACATGGGTGGACACATTCTACACGTACATTTTTCTTTTTAAAATTGAGATCTTACAGTACATGTCCTTCTGCAATCTGCTAAATTTATTACAAGTACATTTTCTGCTTCCACATATGTAAGCAATGAAGGTTTTGGTTGCTCTTAATAGTTGCAAAGACACTACTTCGTTCTCTCATTCTGGCGATGGCCACATGCAAATGTTAGATGAGAAGGCACGAATGGGGGCAAGTTGAGATTGAAGGGAGTTTTATATTCTGAGGCTTCCTGCTTTTCATAGTGATCTAAACCTTTAAATTCCATCAAAGATGTGTTGGTACTGGTGTTTCCCGATTTTTCCTGACTTTGAGAGAATTTGTTATACCCGGCTTAGGTTTTACATAAATAGCAATAAAATTAGATGCCGTTCAAGACTTACTCATTATACACTCAGGGTTGTTTAGGAAGAGGTTTCATGAAACTAAACTTTCCTCTGCATGTTGGTTTTTCTAATCTGGGCCAGTTCATCTGTAAAGTTTGCTGACATGGTCAGTGTATTTTATGGGTGTATTTAGACTGACCTAGTTTCATGCTGGGTCATTAACCACCTTCCCTCCCCGCCAGAAAAATCTGTTGTAAGAGGGTTGCTAAATCCGCAGGAACTTTATTATTATGTTCAATGGTATTTGTCATGGTAGTGATATAAGCCCCAAAGATGGAACAGGAGTTTTGTTGCTGTCGAAGTGAATTCAGGGTAATCAGATTATAGCTGATGTAATTTAGATGTCTGGAGGTGGGGGGATTTCTGATAGCAAAATCTAATATACATGGCTCCCAAAATGTAAAGCCTCTCTGTAGAGGATGACCTTTGTCAAGGAAAACTTTTCAATGCCGACAACAACTTAAATGAGTTATAAACAGATTTTTCTGGAAGTTTTTGGTTTGACGATGACTTTGAATTTTGGAGTTCGGCAATGCAAGCGGTTTTCCCTCTATACTTGACCATTTCTCTCAGTCCGTATTCACCTTCCAGTGACTTAACGAGAGCCTCTCTCTTCTATTTGTTTCTTGGGTCACTTATGACAGGCACATGCCCTGCGTAGTTTCCCATGTGCACAGAAAAGAGGACTGAAGTCTAGACGAGCAACTTCTGCAACAGTACACAGTGAGTCGTGAGAGCAGAGATGAATCTTAGCTATGACTCAGGAGTTGATGCCTGTTACCATGAGGCTATGATCCCCGTTTGGTGTCCCAGCTACATCCAAACAGGTCTTTCTGCAGAGCCAACTGGTGAGCTGCCTTGTGGCTTGGTATCTCGGTGTTCTCCAGCACCAAGCAGGTGTCTAAAAATTTGTTGAATCCAATTTGCCACAGTGCCAGCTTCCTCAGTTCCATCAAGGAGAGAGTGAAGGCTTAAAATTCAGCTGTTTAGCTTTCCAATAAGAGGCCATAACTTATTGAGTTATTTCAGAGGTCTTGAAGTAATAGTCCTTCTGGGTCACTGAGGTGTAATTCCTTTCCTCATCTGATTCCTTCCCCCATTTACGCATCGGAGCAGAGAGGTAGACTCTCTGTGTTTCTGATGCTTTTCCAGTGGGAATGTTTACTTAGGAGGAAGGTGAATGGTGTTAAATTGTATTCATATTGGAAAGCCAGCAAACATCATGCAGTCCATTGGTGAATTTTTGTGCAGAAGTTGTCAGATTTGTCTAAAACTTGACATCTTTATTTTTGTAAAAAATTTTAAATGTTTATTTTTGAGAAAGAGAGATAGAATGGGAGTGGGGAAGGCAGAGAGGGAGACACAGAATCTGAAGCAGGCTCCAGACTGAGCTGTCAACACAGAGCTCTACACGGGGCTGAAACTCAGGAATCACAAGATCGTGACCTGAATTGAAATTGGATGCTTAAGTGACTGAGTCACCCAGGCACCCCTAAAACTTGACATTTTTAAAAGTGGTTTTGAGTAAATATTTGCTTTCCCCCTTTGTGAGCATTCAAAGCATCTTGCAGTGATAGACATAAATAGATACAAAACCCAAAGCTTCTATAAGTGAAATATTACCCGACTGAATATACTGTGTGTAGGTTTAAAGCAGATTCTGACCTCATACTTCGTGCTTTGAAAGTATGGGTTCAGTTTGTAAGTTTTCCACAGAGGAAATGGCACTCTATTGTATCCTACATTCTCCTCTGTCATTCACTGCATTCCTGGGGAATTAAATACTCTTTTCCTCAGAGTTGTCAAGGAACATCCTTTTATGTTACTTCACTGGAACCATCTGTTTTCAAGACACTTTCTTCAGCACTAAACATGCAGAAAAATAGTGTAAGAAATACGAAATATCGTTTTAGATGGCTTCCCCCCATTTCCAAAATGCATTTCCCTGTGCCTCTTTTCCCATTATCCACAGCAGCCATGTCAAACATTCCCCCTTCTCACATGTAAGATCCTGCCACTTCCTGTCTTGTTCTCTTGGATTCCAGCCTCCCTCACTTCACTGAGAAAGTACCAGTCATTGGAAGAGAACCTCTCAGCCTCCTGGCACCAAACTTGGGACCTGACTTGCAGCTCTATGTAATCCAGCCGTCCCCTTGGGCTGCGCAAAGTGAATCCCTTCCCCTGGGCTCTGGATTCCTTCATCCATCATTTGCCACATTTGAGGTAAAAAAAAAAAAAAAAAAATTACCCTTCACCTGCTCAGGGACACCTTCCTTCATTTAAGCATTTATAGGTGTTGAAGCCTTTTTCATCGAAGGAATGAAACAAAATGAGTAATATATAAAATTTATATATATAAATATAAAATTTGAATTCATAAATTTGAATTATATAAAAATATAAATGTAAATGTAATTTGAATTAATATATAAAATTTGAATTAATAAATACAAATTTAATATAAAATATAAATTTTTTTATATAAATATAAAATTTGAATTAATAAATACATTTCTGGACCTGGCAGATCTTTTCTGTGTACATCATCTTTCTTCAACACTCAGGAATCAGTCCTGAACACCCATAGAAACTCCTCTCATGCAGTTCTCAAGAATTCTCCATGTCCAGATGCTGTCAAATTTAGTTTCAAATGCTCCTTAAAGGTCAAATAAGATAAGAGATGAGATGGTTTACTGAATTTAGGGATTCTTTTCCTCCTATCTCTCTAAAAATTTGTTTCAAGTTTCCCTAGAAATCTCTCTTTTTCTATTTATTTTTATTCCTAAATCAGTGATGGGTTATCTCCCTATGGAACATTCTGGAGATTCTGCATTCTTAGTTACAGTGTTCAAGGTATTGGGTTACTAGCTTAATTAAGAGTGGTGGGTAAGGGAAACTAGATATCTTTAAAAACCTGAGGAGTGAAGAACTTTCCTGAGTTCCACATAACTTTCCAAGTTCTGCATGATATACATGTAAGTATGTGTTGGAGGAGGAAACCCCAAAACCCAATTATAAATATGTTGTCCTTGAATCTAAATCTGTGTTAACTGATGAATGGATAAAGAAGAGAGGGTATATCTATATCTATATCTATCTAATCTGTATCATCTATATCTATGTCTCTCTAGAACAGAATATTACTCAGCCATGAAAAAGAATGAAATCTTGTCATTTGCAACAACATGGATGGAGCTAGAGAATATTATGCTGAGCAGAGTAAGTCAGTCAGAGAAAGACAAATACCCTATGATCTTACTCCTATGTGGAATTTAAGTAATAAAACAAACAAATTTAGGGTGGGAAATCAGAGGCCAACCAAGAAACGGACTCTTAACCATAAAGAACAAACTGATGGTTTACTGGAGGGGAGGTGGGCAGGGGAGGGGGAGGAGGGTAGGGAGAGGTAGGAATGAGTTAAATAGGTGATGGGTATTAAGGAGGGCACTTGTTGTGATGAGCACTGGCTGTTGTATGTAAGTGATGAATCACTAAATTGTACACATGAAACTAATATCATACTGTATGTTAACTCATTGGAATTTAAATAAAAAAGAAAGAAAAAAATCTGTGTTAAATATAAACCAAGTACTTTTTGCTGCATTTGGATGGTTTTCATATGCCCTGAACTTTCTGGGATTGAAACTCCTGTGCAGACTGAGGAAGAGTGTGTAGTGCAAAATGCAGGACTTTCCCCAAAAGTTCCTCACCATTCTGGAAAACCACGTCCCCAGTGGCAACCTCACTTGGGGAATTTTAATCACTTATAGACCCCAGCTTATTACCTGCATTTGCAGTTGCTGTGTTCATTTTATCCCACATAGAGGGTAAACCTATAAACACTTCATTATTCTTTCCTTACATTAGAGAGTATTTTTCTTTTATTTCTCCTTTAGAATATAACTATGGTATTTTATTTTTTCAAATAATGTGAATGGGTAGTTTTTCCTATCCTTGTGTTTTATTTGTGAATGGAGGGTGGGCACAAGAAAATATTAGTTTAAAAAGTTTGCATGGGGGGGACGACTGGGTAGCTCAGTTGGTTAAGTGTTTGACTCTTGATTTCGGCTCATTATGGTCACACTGTTCATGGGTTCGAGCCCCATGTCGGGCTCCATGCTGACAGTGTACAGAGGGATTCTCCCTCTCCCTCTCTCTCTCTGCCCCTCCTCTGCTTTGCATTCTCTCCCTCTCCCACATGCACATGCTCTCTCTCTCTCTCTCTCTCTCTCTCAAAGTAAATAAACATTTAAAAAATTAAAGATAAAAAAAGTAAAAAGTTTGCATGAGATCTGGTAGAGTCAAAGACCACTGGTCAATTCTCTTTCTTCATGGTAATTCAAATCCTGAAAGTGTCGTTACCCATTTGTCCATTGAAGACTTGCATATACCCACATCTTCGTTACAGACCTTTCTGCTGGGGTCTGGGCCTTTTATTCAAGCTACCTCATGGCCATAAACACTCATATGTTTTTCAAACCTTTGAAGTCAACTTATAGGTCAACTGCTCATTGACTTATAAGTCACTAATTGCAATGTTTATTTATTTATTTTAATATTATTGTTTTTTTAATGTTTATTTATTTTTGAGACAGAGCAAGACAGAGTGTGAGCAGGGGAGGGGCAGGGAGAGAGGGAGACACAGAATCCGAAGCAGGATCCAGGCTCTGAGCTGTCAGCAGAGCCCGACGCGGGGCTCAAACCCATGAGCAGTGAGATCGTGACCTGAGCCGAAGTCAGACGCTCAACCGACTGAGCCACCCAGGTGCCCCAAGTCAACGAATAATTGTGTTGAACAGATTCATTTGCCACAATGGGGCTTCTGCTCCAATGTTTCCAACTCCAAGGGGCGAGGATCACGTGCACCAGTGACACTCTCCAATTAAATGATGCTTTTCTCATTTTCAGGCTTGCCGGCCTGGACCAGACCATCCTCACATCTCACTTGCCATCTGGCTTTTCAACTACCCTCCTGGCTTACTCTTCTTATTTTCCATTCCTTACCCTGCTAAGATAAAAATATGATTATGCCACCAACCAATTTATAATCCTTCACGGCTTCCAGTGTCCTATTGAAGGTCCAAATTGCTGTGTATAAAACCAGGCAAACCTGGCCCCAGCCCACCCTTCTTGTCTCACCTCTGATCATTACATTTTAGACTCTAACTGGTTGAATTCTTTCCGTTTCTTAACATGATATTTTCTCGCTTGCCTTTTTCTATGTAGTATATTTCCGCATAGAATATACTAGACCAGCTCTTTTCTGGGCTCAGTATTACTCACTTTCTAGGTATCAGCTTAACCAATACCTCCTCTAAATTTTTCCCTTACCCTTTTAATTACTTATGAACTCCCTTGGCAACTTATACTTACCTACTTTACTGCTTCATTGCTTCCATAATTATTTGCCTTTTTATTAGACTATGAACTTTGTAAAGAAACTTCCCATGTCTTTTAAGATGGTTCTTCTCTGAATTGTTAGCACAGTTGGCACTCAACACAATAAACACATACACAGCAAATGAGAAAATACTAAAAAAAAATCTCTATGATTCATATGTTATATGCAACCAAGGCAGGAGTTTAATCAAACAATAGGTATGTACAACATGAGATGCTTTACTTTTTATTTCATTAAAGGCATTGTAGTCGTAACTAACTAATGGGTTGCAACTGTAATTTCAAAACCACTGTTATGACTGCTCTGTGGATGTGAAAATTGTTCCTAATTAATGATATTTTTAGCAATTGCATTAATTAGGAGGTGGTCACATTTCTTTGATTTTTCTCTCCAGATGTTAAAATCCTAGTGGAGCTCTGTGACATTTTATAGCCTAAAGACAGTTGGATTTTTCAACTTTACACTGCAACAAGAATATCTTAAAAGTACCTGTGCAAAGCGTACATGGGCATGTATATTTCATGCACAATTCACATTTGTGTCATAAATACCCGGACATCGAAATGCAGTTCATCTTATCATGGTAGCGGCACAATTTTGGAACAGAACTGAAAGGCCGTCTACTGCTTTATATTATTCCTTTCCCAGTGTGCCACACGGTTCTCCACATTTGAGGCAATTATTGGAAAGAAGCACTGTTAGAAAGTCTTTCCTTTCGGCAAGTGTAATCCAGAAATTCAGCCACTTTTTACTGAGCACGTACCGTGGGCTGGTCACTGCACTTGTCCCTGAGATGAATAGTAAGTAATGATCATGGCTCCGCTATCTCAGAGCTTTAGGAAGTTACTCCCTCCTACTGCCTCATCCTCTGCTTTCTCTGCCTTCCTCCCTAATCGAAACTTGGATCTTCCTCCAGCCTTTAGGTCATGGATGCTTGTGTTCACATCTGCTCTTTATAGGACTAGCAGGCGGTTTCACTGTTCTTTTTGTTGTTGTTGTTCTTCACAGTGTCTTCCAAGTAATTTCACATCCAACTTCACCCCCATTGTTCTTGCACCAAAGTCTTCCATTAGGTTAGGTTTTTATGCCCCTCCTTCCTGCTCATTCCCTCCTTTATTGAACTTCATTTTTTTTTTTAAATTCATTGAAGTCTTTGGCACCTGACTTGTCAAGCTCTCCTCCATATTATCTCTGGCTCTCATCCGGGGCACTTCAGTATCCAAAATCTGATTCATCTGGAGGCTAGCCTTATACAGTGTCCTGACCTGCCTCATCTTAACTTTATCTTCTTTTCACTTAAGCAACCCAGTGCTTTGAACTTATATTTCTTAAGCCTCTTTAACCACCCCAGAGATTAAACTTTAAACCCCACAGACCTCTATTCTTCAAATCCTTATTATTATATTGTTACTCTTTAGCCTCAGTCAAGATGGTCCCCATTATTGTACCCGGTTTTATTTCTCCTCTGTACGCACCTTCCTGATGGGGTTAGGAGTTCAACGCAGAGAAGCGTCAGTGCCCACGTGGACCCCCTGCTCTTCCTTCCCAGACTGTGTGCTGAGACATATGATGCTGGAGTCCCCTGCTCAAGTGCCCCTGAGCCTGCCTTAAACACCTAAACAGGCCCCTTCGCTATGTCATTCCTCTTGAGGGTGGCTCAGGATACTGCTCGTTATAGGTCCAAGGTTTGACCAAGAGGCAGCAGTTTGTAGGAAAATGAATGGAAATTCGACATGTGAGATTCCACAATCACGTGCATGCAGGCCACACATACCCTCTTGGTATGAGAGAAATATGGGCAAGGAGGGAAGGTGGCAGGCTGGGGACTGATCTGGCTTTTTCTGTGTTGCCCATTTGCTGTGGGACGGTGGTCCTTCCCTGTCATGGTGAATGTCGCTTAGTCAGGAGATGGGGAGTAGATATATTTTATTTAACACTTCTGTAGCTCTGTTTATAATTCTACTTATAATTTTTTAAGTTTTTACTTATTTTATTTTTAAGAGAGAGAGAGAGAGAGCATGAGCAAGGGAGGGGCATAGAGAGAGGATCCCAAGCAGGCTCCGTGCTGACAGCTGAAGATGAACAGGGTGGGATGTCTGTAGGCTGCACACTTTTACCACTTTTGGGAGTAAAATGTTCTTGCCTTGCTTTTCTTTTCTTTTCTTTTCTTTTCTTTTCTTTTCTTTCCTTTTCTTTTCTCTTCTTCTTCTTCTTCTTCTTCTTCTTCTTCTTCTTTTAAGAAAGAGAGAGAGAGAAAGGGCATGGGCAGGGAAGGGGCAGAGGGAGACAGCGAGAATGCCAAGCAGGCTCCACACTCAGTGTGGAGCCTGATCTGAGGGCTGATGCTATGACCCTGGGATCATGACTTGAGCCAAAATCAAGATGCAGACACTTAAACAACTGAGCCACCCAGGTGGCTCTATTCATAATTTTTATATATTTAGGCATATGGTATGTGCATCTTCACTTGTACTCTTACCTCACAAATGTTAAGACAGGGCCTGCCAGCACACACACATTTCAACTATACTTCTATCTCTAGTTTTCTGGACTCTTGCATTTTATTAACGTTTGTCAGGTTTTCTTTATATCTAACAATTTCAACAACTTTTTGTATGTATTCAATTCTTAACTCCCTTTTCTACTTGAACCATCCATTATGCAAAACTTGAACTACAAATCGCTTTTATCATCTGCCTTCTTGGCTTTTTATCTTGCCTTCTGATATATGCTAGATAAAATAATTGACCTTGAACATTACTGTACTTTAAATTAATATGAAATCCAGGTGATGATTTAGATCAGTGTTTTCATTAGCATAAAATTAGAAGTTCTTGCCATCTATACAGAAAAAGGGTATTAATTTTTTAAAATTTATTTACTTTGAGAAAGAGAGAGAATGAGTGAGAGAGTGCACATGTGGGTGGGGAAGGGGCGGAGAGAGAGGAAGGGAGACAGGATCCCAAGCAGGATCCACATTCAGTGATGAGTCCAATGTGGGCTTGATCCCACAATTGTGAGATCACAAACTGAGCCAAAATCAAGAGTCAGATGGTCAATTGGCTGAGACATACCCAGGCACCCCATATTAATTTAAAAAATAAGAACAGCATATCAAATGGTTCAGAAATCTTTAGATGTTTTTAGTTTATTCATTTTTAGTGGCTAGATGTGGTAAATTTATTGCAAAAGTGATCCCATTTTAAAAACGTTGTTTATAATGTGTGCCCTTTAAAAGATAATTTTATAATTACTCCCACTGGGAGATACCATCTATTTCCTCATATCTTGAGTTTTGGCTCTCCTTGTGATTTGCTTTGGCCAGTGGAATGTGACAGAAGAGACACATGTCTGCTCCGAATCTAGGACTCAAGACGCTGTGTACCTTCTTGCTGTCTCTTTGGATCTTGCCGCCACCATGAGAATAAGCCTGTGGGTAGTCTACTAAAGGATGAGAAACTACGTGGAGAAGAACTGAGTCATTCTCCCCAAGGTTAACCCAGATCAGCATGTTCTAACCCTCTAACCAACTTGCCTATTGCCTAATGATGCCTGGGCAAAGCCAGCCAATATCAAGTGAGCCTGGCCAAGGTCAGCAGAGTCACCCAGGCTACTTACAGACTTGTTAACCACAGTAAATGTTTATTTGTTTATTTTTTATCACTTGTTTTGTGTTTGTGTTTGCTTTTTTATGCTTTATGCTTATGACAATTGGTAATGGCTAACCTATTATGATGATCAGTTTTATGGGTCATCGTGGGAAGGATATATACCCAGTTACTCATTAAAATACTAATCTAGGTGTTCCTGTGAAGGTATTTTGTAGCTAGGATTAGCATATATATAATCAATTAGCAGTTAAGTAAAGGAGAATATCTTAGATAATTTGGGTGATCCTGATTCAATCAATTGAATGTTCGTTAAGAGTAGAA
Organism: Panthera uncia; assembly: GCF_023721935.1. NCBI lineage: Eukaryota > Metazoa > Chordata > Mammalia > Carnivora > Felidae > Panthera > Panthera uncia. The sequence goes on from NC_064810.1 coordinate 18,793,822, forward strand.
ATGAGATTTCCCAATCTCGGTTCAGAAGAAGAAATTCTCAGTTCTTTTTCAGAAGAAATCCTACTTATGACTGCCATTTTAACTTACGGCCAGAAGTCCTAGCCTGCCCTTCCAGATAGTCTGACCTATGCATTTGGACCAGCCTAGCCACCTACCAAAATCAAGTGAGCTAATTCTCTGCAATAAATCCCTTAATGTATGTCTCCTATCAGTTCTGTTTCTTGATTGAACACTAACTGATATATCTATACAACAAAAAAGTGATCTCTTACTTTTCAAGAAAGGAATAGAGTTAAGAGAAAGGAATAGAAAACAATAATAACAGCAACCACTGTTTTGGCATTTTCACCTCCAAGTATTATGTAAGATAATATCACTATTGAGATGATTAAAATTCTTCCGCGTGGAATGTGTGACCTTTTTGAAATCCTGATATAACTGAAAACTGGAGACAACAAAGGCTATTTGCCTCTAGATTTAAATGTTGTTGGTGACAAATTCCATGTGGGTCAAGCAAAGTGCTAATTCAAGTTCAACTCAGTAAATGAGGTTTTCTTCAATGTTTAATGTTATACGCATCTAATTTATAGTAAGGTTTCAAGTTTTCCATTTTTATCTTCCTCTTTATATTTTCCTTTCAATTTTTAAATATTTATTTATTTTGAGAGGGAAAGAGAGAGAGAGCAAGTGGGAGAGGGGTAGAGAGAGGGAGAGAGAGAATGCCAAGCAGGCTCCCCTTCTGCCAGCATAGAGTCCCACACGGGTCTCAATCCCATGAACAGTGAGATCATGACCTGAGCTGAAATCAAGAGTCAGACACTTAACTGACCAAGCCACGAGTCAAGTTTTTATTTGAATTCCATTTCATTAACATACAGTGTGATATTAGTTTCAGGAATAGGATTTAGTGATTTTTCACTTACATATAACAACCAGTGCCCATCACAAGTGCCCTCCTTAATACCCATAACCCATTTAGCCCATCTCCCCCTGCACCTGTCCTCCATTAACCCTCAGTTTGTTCTCTGTAGTTAAGAGTCTATGGGAAGAACCATCTTCCTCTTAATACGATACCCTGACTCACCATTTGACATGAGAAGTAGTAAGGGTGGACAGAATTCGGCACAGAAGGTACACATCAGCTCACAAGCTTTGCTTTGTCTGGGACAACTCTGGAGCTGTCATGCCCCATGGCCTTATCCTTACACTTAAACAGCCTCGGGGCAAATATTTTTTAAAAAATCTTCAATTTTTTAGACTTCTGCAAAACATTTGATGAAATGATTTTTTTTAACTTGTTTTATTTTTTACTTTTTAAAATTTACATCCAAATTAGGATCTAGTGCAACAATGATTTCAGGAGTAGATTCCTTAGTGCCCCTTACCCATTTAGCCCACCCCCCCCACAAACCCTTCCGTAAAACCCTCAGTTTGTTCTCCATATTTATGAGTCTCTTCTGTTTTGTTCCCCTCCCTGTTTTTATATTATTTTTCTTTCCCTTCCCTTACGTTCATCTGTTTTGTCTCTCAAAGTCCCCATGTGAGTGAAGTCATATGATTTTTATCTTTCTCTGACTGACTAATTTCACTTAGCATAATACCCTCCAGTTCCATCCACGTAGTTGCAAATGGCAAGATTTCATCCTTTTTGATTGCGAGTAATACTCCATTGTATATATATACCACATCTTCTTTATCCATTCATCCATCGATGGACATTAGGGCGCTTTCCATACTTTGGCTATTGTTGATAGTGCTGCTATAAACATGGGGGTGCATGTGTCCCTTCGAAACAACACACCTGTATCCCGTGGATAAATGCCAAGTAGTGCAATTGCTGGGTCATAGGGTAGTTCTATTTTTAGTTTTTGAGGAGCCTCCATACTGTTTTCCAGAGTGCTGCACCAGCTTGCATTCCCACCAACAATGCAAAAGAGATCCTCTTTCTGCATCCTCATCAACATCCGTTGTTGCCCGGTTGTTAATTTCAGGCATTCTGACAGATGTCAGGGGGTATCTCATTGTGGTTTTGATTTGTATTTCCCTGATGGTGAGTGATGGTGAGCATTTTTTCATGTGTCATTTGGCCATCTGGATGTCTTCCTTGGAGAAGTGTCTTTTTATTCATGTCTTTTGCCCATTTCTTCACTGGATTATTTGTTTTTTTGGGTGTTGAGTTTGATAAGTTTTTTATAGGTTTTGGATACTAACCCTTTATCTGATATGTCATTTGCAAATATCTTCTCCCATTCTGTCAGTTGCCTTTTAGATTTGCTGATTGTTTCCTTTGCTGTGCAGAAGCTTTTTATTTTGATGAGATCCCAGGAGTTCATTTTTGCTTTTGTTTCCCTTGCCTCCAGAGACATGTTGAGTAAGAAATTGCTGCGGGCAAGATCAAAGAGTTTTTTGCCTGCTTTTTCCTCAAGAATTTTGATGGCTGCCTGTCTTACATTGAGGTCTTTCATCCATTTTGAGTTTATTTTTGTGTCTGGTGTAAGAAAGTGGTCCAGGTTCATTCTTCTGCTTGTCGCTGTCCAGTTTTCCCAGCACCACTTGCTGAAGAGACTGTCTTTATTCCATTCGATATTCTTTCCTGCTTTGTTGAAGATTAGTTGGCCATATGTTTGTGGGTCCATTTCTGGGTTCTCTATTCTGTTCCATTGATCTGAGTGTCTGTTCTTGTGCCAGTACCATACTGTCTTGATGGTTACAGCTTTGAAGTCTGGGATTGTGATGCCTCCTGCTTTGTTTTTTTTTTTTTCAAGATTGCTTTGGTTATTTTGGGTCTTTTCTGGTTCCACACAAATTTTAGGATTATTTGTTCTAGCTCTGTGAAGAATGCTGGTGTTATTTTGATAGGGATTGCATTGAATATGTAGATTGCTTTGGGTAGCATTGACATTTTAACAATATTTCTTCTTCCTATCCAGAAGCATGGAATCTTTTTCCATTTTTTTGTGTCTGCTTCAGTTTCTTTCATAAGATTTCTATAGTTTTCAGTGTATAGATTTTTCACCTCTTTGGTTAGATTTATTCCTCCTTATTTTATGGTTTTGATGAAATGATTTTTAAATAAACTCTTTCATCCATATGCTCATTTCTTAGAGATTATAACTCCCTTAGGAAAACAGGTATCCTGTCCTTAAAGTAGGTATTCCAATTCAGTCTGGTGGGAATAAATGTGATAAAGGGAAGACACTGTGTAAATGGTGATTTAAAACCATCTACCTTTAAAAAAGAAGTAGGAAAAGTCTGTATGAAAGACATCAGGTGAGAGCTTTCCTTGTTATCATAAATTTTAGGTTTTTATGTAATTAAGAATTATATACCTCAACAGTCAAATCCATATCTCTGATCCCACGGCCTTTGTTCTTAGCCTATAATATTTTAGTGGGCTCCTTTGAGTTGGGCGTAGTTTATGTGAAAGTTGTAGACATCACTGATGAATTCTAGTTTTGGAAGTTTAAGAACAATTTCGTAGACTTACCTTCTTGTTCATTTTGCCTGTCAACCACAGGTGACCTCATAATTTAGCTCCCTTATAGGTTGGGATGCACAGGAAATAAATATTGGAAAGTCTGGGATTAGTTTGGGATAAGCATGCATCTTATGATGTGGATGGTGCTAATAATAACATTTTTTAACTTTATATGATAAGGTACTAACAGGAAGGAAGCACCAAAAAAGGAAGAGTAAAATAACATTTTTAAATATTAGAAAAGGAAAATACAGTAAGTATTTGGATTTTGTAAAAGAGAAATGAGCACATTTGGAATTAGTGCAAAAATGAGATGAACAGAGTGCAATATATAATGGTTTAATTTTTAATTTTTTAAGTTTTCATTTAAATAAAAAAAGAGAATCATAGGTATAAATGCTGAAAGGGGAAAAAATGGAATTAAAAATTGAGGTGGGTAAAGGGAAAATTTCAGACCCCGGACTACCACAGTGGTAATTAGAACAGTGTTCAAGGGTCTGAAAGCTTTTCTGTTTAATTTGAGGAACAAAGTATAAATCATGAAGCAAAAAAGTGAAGTGGTGAATTATTAGAGATATTTTAGTAAATTCTATATCCAGACACCTGACTTCTAGAGTTTTTGCTTGGTCACACAGCAAGGTTGGCATTTCCTTTGACAGATAACTTTGACCAGGTGCTATGGGTTGAATGTTCATGTCTCTCCAAAATTCCTATGTTGAAATCCTATCCCTTGAGATGATAGTACTAGGAAGTGGGATCTTTGGGATATAATTAGGTCATGAGGGTAGACTTTTCATGAATGAGGTTGGTGCCCTTATGAAAGACACTGCAGAGATCCTTTCCCTTTCTGCTGTGAGAGGACATGGTGGGAAGAGGGCTACATATGCGCCAGGAAGCAGGCTCTCAGCAGACCTCCGACATGCCAGCATCTTGATTTGGGACATCCTAGCCTCTAGAACTGTGAGAAATAAATTTGTGTTGTTTATATACCACCTGCTTTGTGGTATTTTGTTCTAGCAGCCCAAGCTGACTAAGATACCAGGAAATAGGGATAAAAGAAGGATATTACATGTAATGTATTACATGATGTTACATTAATGAGAGTAAATATGCAATAGAAGGACAAGTGGAGGGGCACCTGGATGGCTCAGTTGGTTGGGCGTCCGACTTCAACTCAGGTCATGTTCTCACGGTTCGTGGTTCGAGCCCCGCGTGGGGCTCTGTGCTGATGACTCAGAGCCTGGAGCCTGCTTCTGATTCTGCGTCTCCCTCTCTTTGGCCCTCCCCCACTCACGCTATGTCTCACTCTCTCTTTCAAAAATAAATAAACATTCGGGGTGCCTGGGTGGCTCAGTCGGTTGAGCGTCCAACTACAGCTCAGGTCACGATCTCGCGGTCCGTGAGTTCGAGCCCCGGGTCAGGCTCTGTGCTGACAGCTCAGAGCCTGGAGCCTGCTTCCGATTCTGTGTCTCCCTCTCTCTCTGACCCTCCCCTGTTCATGCTCTGTCTCTCTCTGTCTCAAAAATAAATAAACGTTAAAAAAATTTTTTTTAAATAAATAAGCATTAAAAAAAATTAAAAAAAAAAAAGAAGGACAAGTGGAAAGATGACCTAAATGCTACTATTTGGACATTTGTGTACAGCAAGGAGGTTTTACAAAATAGTATGAAAAATCATTTTAAGCAGGCTTGAGGTATCTAGAGTATTACCAACCCTCTGGTACTTTTTATGAATGCAACTAAAATACTGGAGTTTTGTTCTATAAATTATAAAAAAAAAATGGCTATATTGAATGAAAAAATGTTTAAAGAGCCCTTGAAAATACCACATGAAATAATAAAAGATATAAATTGTGGAAGACAAGCAAATAAGCTTTGGAATGTTATCAATATAGACAATACTGGACATAAAATGGTAGGTCCTCAATAAATATTTCTGAATGCTCATGGAAGATATGAGAAAAGAAAGGCGTTACGGAAGTTTTCATAGAGACACCCCAGAGAGAGGCAAGGAGAGAGGTTGGGAAGGAGAACACGGGCCTATGAAGGTGTGGAACAAAACAGAAGCAGGGCTCAAAGGAGGAAAAGGAAGTGAGAAAAAGGAGACGAAGTCACTGCTGAGTTCAGACAAATCAGAACAAACTCATACGACGTTTCGTTATTTTCTAACTAATCCGATAAGGAAAAAAGAAAAAAAGTCATCCGATGTGCTCCCCGTCAGAAGTGTGTTTGAGAAACCCGTGAGCTCGCACAATTTTTTTTCACTGGTTGGCAGCAGGAAGAAGGGGAACGTGTAAAGCGTGAATGAGGAAGCAATGTACTCTCGCGACCTTTGGTTTGCTTTTTTCTTTTTTTAGATGCATTTTGAGGTTTTTCTGAGTCCTCCCCATGATCTCCAGGCCTTTTGAACACCAGAGGTGACATGACCGTTGTGGCAAACACAGAACAGGTCAAAGAAGCAGGAAGCCAACCCGGGGGTCATTCTGTGGAAACAACTTTGATTTTTAATTACGAAGGACATTTTTTAGCTTTAGTTTTTCTTGAAGTTCATATGAAACTCTTCAAAGATTTTCTAAATCTGGATCAGAAATAACCTCTGTCTCTAGTGTTCTTCTCAACTCTGTGATTTAGTCCCAAGCTACACAAGTTGCCTCTAGAGGTTGATTCATACATCCAGCAGTATGTATTCTGAGCAACATTTGTTGGATGCTGGAATGCTGGCCTAAGAGCTGGTGTACATGGTGGGCAGAATCAGAGATTCCAGCCCTGATCTAATCGAATTTTGAGTCCAATAGAAGAAGCGGGTGCTAATCACACACCCACAGAACACGCAGTGATAAGTGAGGCACGTGTTGTGAATATAAAGGACAGGGGATGAGGAAACTGTGTAACAGGAAAGTCCAATTTAATACGGGGGGGTGGTGACAGGAGGCTTTCTTGAGGAAATGACCTTTGAGCTGAGCTCTGAAAGACATGTAGGAGCCATTTAGGGAAAGGAGGATAGCAGAGAATGTTTTATGATGGATAGGGCAGGTAGGAGCAAGACAGACCAGAAAAACATCTCAATGTTTAGAAAATGTTCTTTAGCCTTTTTAATTAGTTTTCAAAATGCTATATGAACTCAATTAATTCATCCTTTTATACCTTACAGCAGGTGGTAGAGTGATGTAGTGACAGTGAACAGGACCCAGGAGGCCCGGATGTACAATTTTGGGTTCTATGCCCTCCTGATCAACCTCTCTGGGATTTAGTCTCCTATCTAAATAGAGGGAATTAGATAAAATGACCTTTGGAGTGCATTCCCAGTTAAAATGCTTTTGGTTCATGCAAAGGAATCCTGGATTAACAGTTACTGGCATGCGTTTATGTATTAAGAAAAATCTAAAGATTGTGTCAAGTGTTACATTACGGGGTCGTGAAAAAGAATCTGGTCTTGATCTACCTGCTGCTCCAGAATCTGGAACTCTCCCCAACCATCCCTGGGAGACAGTACTTAACTTGTCACATAACCAAGAGTGCCATTGCAGAAAAACACTGGTCAGTACACTTATGCATTTAATAACTATTAAGAGACCGGTATTTGCAAATCAGTAGGATTGAGTCAGAAAGGATTTCTCCTTCGAACTCTCGAACACATATTGAGAAAATTCTGCACACAAAAGGAATTTGTATCCTAAACTTTAGTCAAGCGATGGATCCATTCATTACGCAACGTTCACAGGGAAATGACTACGTATTAGCCTGATTTCATGATTTGGGGATCATGATCTTAATATGGCAGACAAAAGATCAGACACCCCCTAGGTACCATTACCACGGGGACTTTGATTTGAATGTAAAACAGCATCAAATGTCAATCTTATTCTTAATGATACTTTTATTTTTACCTACATAAACACACACAAATAATTAGCAAGAAGATAACTATATGGGGTTTTATTTTTGAAATTGCTTGTCATGTCCTTACGAAGATAGGGAAATTCACTTGAAACAAAAGATAGTTCCTTCAGCAAAATCATAGTTTTTAAAGTTCTAATTGGGGCCACTCTTTTTTTTAGTTTCGTTGGTGAAAAAATCTTTTTATTTTCTGGGTTTTAAGTGAGTTGGGGGAATGGTGCCAGAATAGCAAAGCAAACATAATTTTCCATGAATATCTGGCTCATAAAATTGAGTTTTAGTCAGCTTATAGAAAAAGACTTCCATGTTTGGGATTGATCACCTTTGAAGCTCCTGATCCTGCTGTGCAGACCTCAAAAGAGACAACAAAGGACGGGCAGAGGCTGTGTACCTCTGTGCCAATTACCTTCTCTGGAACAGGTGCTCGTATGGCACATTTGGTGGGACTTAGACTTGCACTTTTCCTTTTTGCATTCAGAGAAGAAGACTTCATGAGTGAGAATAGGTGAAGGAATATTTCAGAGATGTGCAGATTAGGTCTGGAAAATTCAGTCCTATCCACATGGCATGGTAACCATCTGTTTGTTTTAATTGAAGCAGAAGACTAAGGGAGATTACGTAATACCTTTTTTTTTTTTTTTTTTTTTTTTTCCTTTTTAAAAGCTGCCCTGGAGAGCAATTGACCTGCACCTGAGAATCCTGTCATTGTATGAGTCACAGTGATCCACACCTCCATGAAAAGTTAATTTGATCTTGGTTTTGTTGATCAATGTACAGAATGAAGGAAGTGCTGAACTGTTTTCCGCTCACTTGGTTGCGACTCAGCTGAGACATTTTGTTTGGCCCGGAGCATCAGACTTTTAGAGAAATATTGACAAATTGGAAGATATTCAAGGCCAAGAAGACCAGAACTGTAAAGGCAATTAAAAGCATGACAGAAGAAGCCTCCTCACCCAAAAACCAAAAGCACACTACACACTATATGTTATAGCCCATTCGACAATAAATTATATTTAAAAAAAGAAAAAAAAGAAAAAAGAAACAAAACAAATGTAGCAAGAGGAAAGCAAACAGCTACAAAAAAAGAAAAAAAAGAAAAAAAAAAGCCTCCTCAAAGGAATTGAGACAGAATCCATACAAGCAAAGACTACAGGGGAATTTGAAGGCTCCTCTTAAATAAATCAAGACCTTTCCTGTGCGAGAGGCATTGGATTTGTTCCTTGTCGTCTTGCGGTTTCAGACTTGAATAAAAAAGAGAGTAAATTTCTAGGAGAGTTATATGAGGTTAATGTAGAGAAGATTTTTCTACCAAGGTGTCGAAAGCTGTTTTGGATTGCCTCTGGAGAGCAGGACCTTGGGATGTAATAATTCCCATATCAGCAGGAGTGTTGGGATGCTGAAGAGGGGATTTGACATCAGATGATAGCAATACCAGGTGCCCTTAACATTCTCCTTCCACTCAATGTGTGTCTGTAGAATAAATACCTGGTCATCTGGCCACAGAGCGTGAATGTGACATTCATTCTTAGTCGTGTTTCTCCAGTGTTCCAAGTCTCTGAGTTAGTTTTTACCCTCAGATCTTAAACAAAAGTTAAACCTTTTTTGAGCCAAATTGCACACAAATAACTTGAATAGTCAACAAGTTTATATCTATAACCCTTTAACATATAAACACCCTAAAATATAATTTGGCCCTAGTTTATCTTGGGGTGAATTATTTTATTTTGTTTACATTGTTTAAAAGTTTTTTTTTAAATTTATTTTGAAGTTAAATTTATTTTATTTTTTTGAAACATAAAAATCGAATGTGTTTATTATAATCTGTAAAACAGCCATTAAGTAAATAACTCAAAAATATAGTTTACAAAATCCACAGAGGAATTAACACAGCACACTTAGAAGTATCTATTTACCACCAAATGAGGCAGTAATGAAAAAAAACAGAGAGCTAGAACCCAGGAGATCTATAATTAAAATTTTTTTTTAGAGAGTGAGTGGGGGAGAGAGAGAGAGAGAGAGAGAGAGAGAGAGAGAAAGAGAGACACAGAGAGAGAGAATCTTAAGCAGGCTCCACACTTAGCAGGGCAAGGGTCGATCTCATGACCCTGGGATCATGCTCTCAATGCAGGAACTCACGCTGATAGGAAAGGCTTTATGAGCCCAGACACAGTAATGGCCACCTTTGCTGGCCTTTCTTTTGCCACGTGACACAGCCGCTGAGTGGGATCTTCTGCATTGCTGGGCAGCATGCCCTGGCCCCTCAGAAATGATGCCCATCGACCTGCATCCCTGTCTCAGGAGCCCAGATCTTCCTCCAGAGACTATTGTCCACCAGACAATAGTCTGGTACAGTGGTACAGTCTCCAACTTCTTCTCCCGGAGATCCCCATCGCGGCGTGCTGCATGAGCACAGCTCCGGGCTCCACCATCCTTGTCCCACCTGCAGTGTTCCCAGTCTTGCTCCTTCTGGCTCCTCAGTTAATCTCAGTTACCTCTGCCCCAGATGCACCTACTCATCATTCTAGGATAGCCTGAAACCTAACTGCTTATGCGTAGGAGGGGGTGGTGGTTGGGAGGGTGGTCAGGAAGTAATGGCTTTCTCTTGCTTTTGGAAACACAATGCTGCCCTCTATTTACTGGGGGTGGTGCTAACACCCATTCTTCCCTCCCTCCGTCCCTCTTTTCCTTCCTTCTTTCCTTCCTTCCTTCTTCCCTCCCTCCCTCTTTTCCTTCCTTCCTTCCTTCCTTCCTTCCTTCCTTCTTCTCTCCCTCCCTTCTTCTCTCCCTCCCTTCTTGTCTTTCAATTCTGTCATATATTTTTGTCATATGAGAATCATTACGTCCCATGTTCTGTGAGTACATGTGGTATTTTTCACTTTAACTTCTTAGTATATGTGTGTAAGAACACATCTCATCACTGTGTACAATAAATAATTTCTACTCTTCTCGATGTTGTGAAGGATAAATGTAAGTCCGTACTATGATTGTGTTTTCAAATAAGTTCACATTGTATCAATTCATGTAGGATCCAATAATCTTGAGAAAGCCTTCCTTTGGTATCTGAACCTGACTTTGCCAATTCGGATGCTAATTACAGCTATTTGCACAGTGTATAGCATTACTAGTAAGAAACCTCTCCATTCTCTCTCTCTCCACACACAGACACACACACAAAATTAACACAGTATTGCAGGCTAATGTAGAAACTGTATCTATCTAATATGTATACATCAAAAATATATATGCATAAATCATATGTAGATAGTATCTGTATATAAATAAAACAAGCAGTAATTATGCTGATTGAAAAAATATTATTTAAAAATACTCTGTTTTAATTTATTGATTGTTCCAGTTAATTAAAAATATGATGTCTGTAGTTTATGGAATGAATTTCTCATTTCCTAGTATTCAATTTCAACTATATTATTAATATCATAACATTTAGGTGAATTTTTGCATAATGTCAGTATTTTATTTTATATGTTTGTTATTTTTCCCTATATATTCATGAATAAACCTTCTCTTAAAATTTATAAGCCAAAATTGAAATATGAATTATATGTAAATTCATATCTTCCAGTTATCTTTTTTTACAAGTTCTGTATTACAATTACCACTTTCTTTTTTTACAGTCTCTTCATTGTTAATATAAAAATGAAAGTGATTATCTTTGAAATTTTAAGGTATTTATTGAATCAAAATAAAAAAAATGGGCATCTTGATAATGTGATTGTCATTAAACCAATAATTCTCTGGTCATTTAGCATTATTAAACTCTCTGTACTAACTACTTCAGCAAGTTTCATATTATATATTTTCACTGACTAGGATTAATGCCCATATGTGAATATATTAACATGAAACGATTAAAGTATTTATTTTGAGATATTAACTACAAATATTAATTATAGCTATTTTAAAGCTGAGCCATCTGTGGTCCATCTCTGCACAGAGTCACTATAAAAAGCAATCTATGCAAACACCCAGGAAATGCATAGACAGTTGTGGGCAAATAGGATTACAAAATGGTTTACAATCGCCTGACATAGAAACTTGTACTAGTTTATCTCTCCACAGTCTTAATCATCTGAAAAGTTGCTTTTTCAAAATCCCTCTTCTCTGGCTTCTCCCCAGATGGTAAGTAACACACACGTTATTAGCAATCTTGTTTACTTGTTCTCTGTTCCTACTGCTGAAACCACAGGCTTTCTGCACTTGAACCATTATTCCTGTCTGTGGTCTGCTGGGAGGGGTTATCTGTTTCCCCTTCAGAATGCTTTTCTTCTCAGGGATAATTTTCTTCAACTTCTCTTGAATCAGTTTTCCATATTGCTGTTGAATGATGTATGATAACTAAATGCCAACATTTTATAACACCAACAAAATTTCATGGTCAATTATACATGTATTTTGTTTTCTCTAAATGCAATTTTTTAAATGGTCAAAGGAGGCAAGAGCTTTGTCTCAATTTATTGACCTGCAGTTTTACTCCTCATCTCTTTTCCATGCAAAGGAGAAGGAATAAAATGATTTTTATGAGATATATGTGATTTAAAATAGAAACCCTGTGCTTTACAAATGATTCATGCTTTAGTCTGTCATGGTAAACAAAATATTAACCAATATTTTTTTTCAATAAAAATTTAATCAACTTTTGTTGAGAAGTAAATTTTGAGTCATTGGATGGAAATGATAGATGTTTATAAGATTACTAGTTTTGATGGATTATTCCTAGCAACTTTAGCTTCTGGTGCTCTTTTCATCATTCATTATTTCATAGGTTTCTGAGTCACCTTCTCTAGCTAATCATTATAAAAGTTTTGATATTAGCATCAGCTAAACATGTTGGAGAAGTTATAACTTCTGTGAAGAAGTAACAAAATATTATGGAATGCATTTGTAAGTCAGATAAGATATTATGTAGATTTCTTAACTTTTTGCCTAATAGCTCAATTTCCCTCCATTTGTTAAAATGAGATAATTCTTTAAAACAAGCTCATTGGGGGCACATGGGTGGCTCAGTCGGTTAAGTGTCCAACTTCGTCTCAGGTCACGATCTCACAGTTCGTGAGTTCGAGCCCCGCATCGGGCTGTCGGCTGTCAGCACAGAGCCAACGTCGGATCCTTTGTCTCCTTCTCTCTCTGTCCCTCCCCCACTCTCTCTCTTTCTCAAAAATAAATAAACATTAAAAAAAAAAAACAAACAAGTTCATTAAAAAAGGTGGATAGGGGCGCCTGGGTGGCTCAGTCGGTTGAGCGTCCAACTTCAGCTCAGGTCACGATCTCGCGGTCCGTGAGTTCGAGCCCCGCGTAGGGCTCTGGGCTGATGGCTCAGAGCCTGGAGCCTGCTTCCGATTCTGTGTCTCCCTCTCTCTCTGCCCCTCCCCCGTTCACGCTGTGTCTCTCTCTGGCTCAAAAATAAATAAATGTTAAAAAAAAAATTAAAAATAAAAGGTGGATAAACCCTAAAATCATGGAGTCTCTTCACCTAATTGTAGACTTGTAGTGAAGTTGTCTTGTAAAATTCCTCTTGCACTTGTAGCCTGAGCGTGGCACGTGCATGGAAATAAAGGGTACAGGTGAGGATTTTATTGTAATGGGAGAGAATAACAAAGATGTGAGTCTTAAATTGTAAACTCCTCTCTCTGAGCAATGGCCAAGGACCATAAAAACATATCCATTGAAGGGATCAGGGAGAGATTGGTGCTTAGAGGTGGTGTTGGAGAGGGTTTTTTTTAATGCCAAACCATTCGTTCTACAGTAATGAGGAAGGAGTTGGGCTCCAGAGAAGGGAAACATTTGGAAACATTTGGAAAAGCAAAAAAAAAAAAAAAAAAAAAAAAAAAAAAAAAAAAAATCTCCGACTGCTTCCTCCCTGGATAGTGAATACCATTTTCATTATTTCTTATGCAAAAATACATATTTATTGAGGTAAAAATACATTTAAGCAAAACAAAAATGTATGACAAAAATTCCACCAGCCATATATTTCCACTTTCCCCTGTTATTATGTGCTATATAAATTCGAATACATTTTTATATGTGAATGTGTATAGTTACATGCAATTAAATAAGTAAATGCTCTCATGGGAAACTGGACATATGCTGAAAAAATGGCTAATAAGTGGGGTTTTCCATGAAACGGTATACTTCCTTTCTAGGTTGATTTAATTCCACCAACACTACTATGTAATATTCCATTACACGAATATGCGATATTTAATGTGTCTAATACCTTGATTCTAAGCATTTATGTTTTCAATTTTTTTAAATTATTTTAAGCAATTTTTCAGTGATATCAGCATCATTTTGAGGTATATGCCTGGATATTTCCTTAAGATGAATCTCAGAAATGGAATTGTAGTTTCAAATATATAATATTAAATTGTTTTCCAGAAAAATCATACTACGGTATAGTCTTAGTAATTTTATGAATGCCTTTCTCCTCAGACCGCTTTACAAAACATGCATTTTTGCTGGGGCACCTGCGTGGAGCAGTAGGTTAGGCGTCTGACTCTTGATTTCAGCTCAGGTCATCATCTCATGGTTCATGGGTTGGAGCCCCATATCGGGTTCTGCGCTGGTTGCTCTCTCTCTCTCAAAAATAAATAAACATTAAAAAAATAAATAAAACATGTATTTTTGTTATTATGTTATCATTTCTTATTATTTTCTAACTGGCTATATAACAATTCATGCCTATTGATTTAATTTTTATTTTTAAAATAATAAATTAAAATCCTATTAACTATGTGCATCGATGCTCTAGTAAAACTGGTTCAAAATGTTCTTAGTTGATTTTTGTATAACCCATTTAGTTTTCTTTTCAGTATAGGTAAGAATAAATCATAACTTTTAAACATCTTAGTTTCTTTGTAAACATTTACAAATCAATTTGTACGAAGAAGTTTAAATATTGTATTTAATTAAAAGTCTATTAACTTCATCTTACTCAGAACTTGTTCCATATTACATATTCAATATTTTAGTTCTTTACATTTGTTATTTTATTTTGCTGTATGAGTATATAATTTATGTGGAATATGTATTGTAATAATGAGTGAAGAAGAGATGTGAGTTTATTTACATTTATTTTTTGAATAGTTAATTCCTTATTGCAATGTAGGTTCCTATAAAAATGTTCCTCAATTTTTTATAATCCCATCTTTTTTTTCTTTATTAACATTTTAGTTAAGCATTTCATTACTATTCTCTATTGGTTATGCAGAGATTCCAATATGAATCTACTTAGGTTGTTTTTTCAGCCTTATTGAAGTATTATTGACAAATAAAATTGTGATAGAATGTAAAAAGGTATAATTTGACATATGTATGATTGTGAAAGGATTTCCTCCATTGAGTTAACACATCCATCACCTGATATATTTACTGTGTTTTATATATTTATATATATTTATATACTGTGTTATATATATTTACTGTGAGAACACTTAAACCTACTCTCAATTTCAATTATACAATACAGTGTTATCAACTATAGTCACTGTTATACATTAGATCCTCAAATCTTATTTATCTTTTTAAAAATTGAGATGTAATTGACATATAATGTTATATAAGTTTCAGGCGTGTTATTTGATACATTTATACTTGCACTATGATTACCACCAGAGTATCTTGTCACATAATTCTCTTTTTTGGTGTGTGGGGTGAAAACGATTAAGATTTAGAGAGTTTATAATACAATATCATTGGCTATAATCATGCTGTGATTTTCCAGAACTTATTTCTCTACTGGTTGCAAGTTTTTACCCTTAAACAACATCTCCCCAATTCTCCCAACCCCCTGGTAACCTCCATTCTACTTTCCGTTTTCATTAGTTCAGCTTTTTAAAATTCCACATATAAATAAGATGATACAGTATTTGTCTTTCTCTGTCTGATTTATCTCACTTGGCATTATACCCTCAAGCTCCATCCATGTTATCACAAATGGCAGGGTTTCCTTCTTTCTCCTGGCTGGATAATATTTCTGTGTGTGTGTGTGTGTGTGAGAGAGAGAGAGAGAGAGAGAGAGAGAGAGAGATCTTTATCCATTCATATGTTAATAGACACTTAGGTTGTTCCACATCTTGGCTATTATGAATATTTTTTTAGTATTTATTCATTTTTGAGAGAGAGAGAGAGCACGCGCGCGCGCATGTGTGGGGGAGGGGAAGAGAGAGGGGGAGACACAGAATCTGAAGCAGGTTTCAGGCTCTGAGCCGTCCTCACAGAACCGGACATGGGGCTCGAACCTACAAACCACGAGGTCATGACCCGAGCTGAAGTCAGTCGCTTAACTGACTGAGCCACCCATGGTGCCAAATTTAAAAATACATTGCCAAACCATGGTCAAGGAACCTATGCTCTCTTTTCTTTGGAGTGTTATGGTTTCAGGTCTGTGTTCAAGTTTTTAATCTATTTTGAACTGATTTTTGTGTATGGTGTAAGGTAAGGATCCAGTTTCATTCTATTACAAGTGGATATCCAGTTTCCACCACCATTTACTTGAGAAATGGTCCTTTCCCCATTATATATTCTTGGCTCTTTTGTCAAAAATTAATCAAAAAAAAAAAAAGAAAAAACAATCAATCATAAATAAGTGGGTTTATTTCTGGGTTCCCCATTCTGTTCCATTGGCCTGCTTGTCTCTTTCTATTCCAATACTATACTGTAGTAGTAGATATACTGCTATATCTCTGTAATATAGTTAAAATCAGAGGTGTTATAACTCTGATTTGTTCTTTGTTCTTCTTTGCTAAGATTGCTTTGGCTGTTTGGGATCTTTTGTGGTTTCATTTAAATTTTAGGATTGATTTTTCTATTTCTGTGAAAAATGCCATTGGAATTTTGATAAGTATTGCATTAAACCTGCAGATTACTTTGGGTAATACAGACATTATAAAAATATTAATTCTTCTGATTCATGAACATGGAATATCTTTCAATTTATTTGTGTCTTCACTTTCAACAATGTCTTACGATTTTCTCTGTACAGATCTTTCTTGTCCTTGCTTAAGTTTATCCCTACGTATTTTATTCCTTTTGGTGCAAGTGTAAAGGCATTGTTTTCTTAGCTTCTCATTCTAATAGTTTATTGTTAGTAGATGGAAAGACAGCTAATTTTGCATATTGATTTTGTATCCGAAAACTTTACTGAATTCATTTATTAGTTTTAACAGGTGTTTTTGTGGGGTCTTTAGGATTTTTGATATGTTATATCATGTTATCTGTGAAGACTACTTTTTTCTTTCTGATTTGGATGTCTTTTATTTCTTTTTCTTGCCTAATTGCTCTGGCCTAGGACTTCCAGTGTTCTATTGTGTTAAAGTGGTAAGAGTCGGCATCCTTGTCTTACTCCTGATGTTAGGATAAAAACTTTCAGCTTTTCACCATTGAATATGATCTTAGGTGTAGGCTTGTCATATAGGGCCTGTGTTATGTTGAGGTACTCTTCATCTATACCTGATTTGTTGAGAGTAGTTAGGTTTTTGATTTTTTAGTTTCCGTGTATTTTTATAGTTCAGTGAATGTTTTGAAGCCCACAGTGTTACCTCCAACCCTTCTGTTGACTTCTTAGTTTCTTTGCAGCACCCTTCCATTAGGCAAAAACTGGATTCTCAACCTCCTGTTCACACCCTGTAGTTGCTATAGTTGCTTTTTTAAAATGTTTGTTTATTTTATTTATGAGAGAGAGAGAGAGAGAGAGAGAGAGAGAGAGCATGTGAGAGCAAGCAGGGGAGGGGCAGAGAGTGAGAGAGACAGAGAGAATCCCAAGCAGGCTCCATGCTTCCAGCACAGAGCCCAACTTGGGGCTTGAACTCATGAACCGTGAGATGATGAACCGTGAGATAATGACTTGAGCCGAAATCAAGAGTTTGATGCTTAAGTGACTAAGCCACCCAGGTGCCCTGCTATAGTTGCTTTTTGAGTCTGAAAATTCTTATTGATAATTGATGCTAACCAATTGATGCTAACTTCTTTCTAAAATGTTCTTTATGGGTATGTGATGTATTAGTCTTCATTTTTTCCACATCATAGTCATTGATGTAGAGAACACATGGTTTTCAATGAAAGTCTCAATGAAAAGGTCCGCAAGAGAGAAACACAATTCTTTCATTTCATTTTGCTTTCTAGCATGAAATTTTGTATTGATAGTTAAATGTTATTATTTTTCATGAGAGTGATCATTATAATCTATTTAAATTATATTCTCTCTAGCAATAATTCTGTACATCTTCTATTAAGTCCCTTAGATTTTATGTCATTATATTTTCTTGTACTGTAGAGATATTTATGTCAATTTTTTAGTTAATAAAAGCTTCTTTCATGCATTAAGTATGTTAAAAATATATATGTGAAACTTTTTGTGTGGGTGCATATCTAAATCCTGCTTCTAAAATGTCTCATTTCATATAAAGCCGTTTTGGAAATGTAACACTTCGCTATCTGGTGAATTGATTAGCTCAAGGCTTCTTAAAAATCTGTAACTCTTGTAGACTGCATGTTCTCTCTCATTAATACCTTCTAATACACCCAACATGGATGTGAAGCTTGAAAGGATCAATAAAGACACAGCAGGGGAAAAGGCTCTGCCGGAAAAGCTTTGATGGGTATTTTTTCAAAGAAGCACATCTATCTTGTCTGATAATTCTCCATTTTAAAAAGAAGACAAAAATTTCCCCCAAGGCAATATTGGTTTTGAATCTTAACCATAAGCTCACTAGTAATCAGGATGTTGTTCTAGAATATTATTGTGAATCTTCTTAAATAAATATGTTAGCTTCTGGTTAGGTAAAGCAAGGTGAATTTAGTGGTAAGATAAAGCAAGATAAATAAAAAACAATGGAAGATATACTTTGCTTTCTTTTTCTCTCAAATATGAATTGAATTAAAACTAAATCACAGATGAGCCAGAGTTCATTGTTCATTTTAGAAAATAATTTAAAAATTTATAAAAGATATTCTGAATATTTAAAACGTGGCTGAGGACAGAATAGGGAATCCTAAATTGAAGACTCAATAATTTAAATTTGATATCTATATTTAAAATTAAATTTAAACTGATATTACAGTGATAATAAGGGTCATTCCATCAAGCTATAGCTATCTTAATCTTTTCCCCAATGGATAATGTTAAAGATGTAGGAAAAGGCGGTGGTGGGAAGAAATGCAGAAGAAATGGTTTAATCTATAAATTATAGTTTTTGTGCTTAGGTAAAGCAAATATACATGGTGATCACTTATGAAAAAAAAAAACAGGTGCCATTTCTCAAGGAGAAAGAAGAGACAGAACTTTTGGGAATCTTACACTGTTGCATTTAGTCATTGGTACTTCAGAGGAAAAAATGAAAGATCGGGGTTAAGAAATGTAGAAGAAATATCTTTGGGTACTTCCAGAAACCTATTTCTTCTTAGATAAGCAAGAAAAGCACAATATACCCTAAGATGATTATGGCCTCTTAAAAGAACATTTGGCTACAGTATCATGTGCATTCCCTTCTGCCGGATGAGCCGGGACTGTGTTATGGTCCACACAGGCTTTCAGTGACCACATGCCAACCTCCTGCCGGGACCTTTCCTACCACGGCCTTCCTCCAGGCTGTTAAGAGTCAGGAAAATACTGTAGTTACTCAGTTTTAGGAGGTAAGAAGTCAAAAGAGACCTGTCTGTCCATTGTGGAATCAGTGAAAGTGAAACCTTTGAATTCTTGAAATTTATTTGAAGTTCCTTCCGAATACTGAGATTGTCTATTTCCACCAATTTGTATGAGCAGCTGTAACTTACAATTCAAATAATTAAAATATGTGAGCCATGAATCTCTATTGCTTTCATTTATCTATCTTTTCTCAGACTATAACTTCAGGGTATATAAGCAAAAGCTAACAAAATAGGTTGCAATGAACCACGTAAAATAGTAAATTTGGGGGCCACCATGCAAAGACTTCTACAACTAAATATTTAGCAATATGGTCAACAATAAAATTCTAGGCAAATAGGTTGAATGTCCAAGGGAAATTAATATCATTGTTTTAGCATTTGTGTTGCCTGTAGTATATATAGAAAGGCAATTTTAGAGAGTTCTGCTAAAGCAAAAGTTTATAAATTATTGGCATAAACCTTTATAATTATATTTGTTCAGGATCCTTACTCTCTTTTGGTCATTTTAAATGGACATTATGGTGCTATAAAAACTTGAAATGGCTTAGACAATTGCAGTGACTTAAAAGGAAATCAATGCACAGAGTGCTGAATTTTACCCAATAGAAAAATAATCTTTTAATACTTAATTGTACACAAAACACAAGTCAGGCAGAAAAAAAGAGCATGAATTACTTTAGCTGATATTTTTTGTTTTTCCACAGGACAGAAAAATAACTTCACCGTAGGTCTTCCAACTGTCTGAATGGTAAAAAGCCACCACCCGGCATCTTTTTAAGATCATTGCTCTCTTCGTAAATGTCACCATTTTCATTTTGAAACCCCCTTTCGGCGCTCTGTTTTTCAGACACAAAATAATAAACTACCTGATACTCGGGTCAAAATAAATTCCTTACTTATGTGATACTGACTGGCTAATGCTGCCAGGAAACATCATGGTGAATTGCTTGCTTTTCCTGCATTGTTATCTATGTGACACAAAAAAGCGGAAGGATGTTCTAAGATAGAGAATTAGTAACATTTGCTTTATAGTCATGTTTCAGATAAATTGGTAACAAGGCTGCAGAAATGACAGAAGCTACTCCTGTTAATGTTACCACTCTAAATACTTTTTCACTACAAGCTTATCACAGCGAACTGGAAAAATGATCAGCCCTAGACTTAATCCCTGGGTTTGTCTATCAGACATATGTATATTACCAAGTCACCTAATTTTATTAGCACTGGTTTTCTGAAATTTAAGGTGGGTACTATCATTGTAATATCTGCCTTTCTCACTCTAAAAATTTTTTTGGAAATTAAATGAAATTACAGAATTTCTAAGTCTGGGGGCAAATCAGAGAAATCTACTAAGTGTTGAAACTGGTGGAATTTATTTTCTGGAACTCAGACTGAGTTAATGATATATTATCTCATGAAGTAGCGTTGATAGGCATATAGGTTAGTAGATCTATGCAAGTACTTTTTTTTAATGTTTCAAGTTTTTGTTTACATTCTAGTTAGTTAACATACAGTGTAATATAAGTTTCAGGAGTAGAGTTTAGTGAGTCATCATTTACACATAACTCCCAGTGCTCATCACAACAAGTGCTCTCCTTAATATCCATCACCAACTTAGCCCATGACTCCCCACTTCCCCTTCAGCAACCCTCAGTTTGTTCTCTAAAGTTAAGAATCTCTTTTATGGTTTACCTCACTCTCTCTTTTTTTTTTTCCTTCCCCTGTGTTTACCTGTTTTATTTCTTAAATTCCACCTATGAGTGAAATCATATGGTATTTGTTTTTCTCTAACTTATTTTGCTTAACATAATACTCTTTAGCTCCATCCATGTCTTTGCAAATGGCAAGATCTTATTCTTTTTGATGACCGAGTAATCCATTGTACACACACACACACACACACACACACACACACACCCCACCTCTTCTTTTCCATTCATCAGTTGATGGACATTTGGACCTTTGCGTAATCTGGCTATTGTTGATAACGCTGCTAGAAACATCAGGGTGCATGTATTCTTTCAAATCAGTATTTTTGTATCCTTTGGGCAAATACCTAGTAGTGCAATGATAGGGTAGTTCTATTTTTAAATATTTGAGGAACCTCCATACTGTTTTCCAGAGTGGCTGCACCAGTTTTCTTTCCAACCAACAGTGCAAAAATGTTCCCCTTTTCTCTGCATCCTCACCAACATCTGTTTTTCCTGTGTTGTTAATTTTAGCCATTCTGACAGGTATAAGGTGTAGTTTTATCCAGTTAATAAATGAGCAGAAGATGTGAGTAGATGTTTTTCCAGAGAAGACATAGATGGCTAACAGACACATGAAAAGATACTCAACATTACTCATCATCAGGGAAATACAAATCAAAACTATGCAAGCACTTTGAAATGTCCAAAAAGAGCCCTTCTGGAACCTAAATGTGTCTGGTCCTCTAGTCTTCATGTTAATACCCATGCATTCTGTAATATGGACTGCGAGCTTATTTGAGGCCTAAGATAGAACACCAATAAGAAATTTAAGAACATTATTTATCATTAAATGATATTTTTTTCTTTTTGTCCTCCTTTTTCTTCATTTATTTTCTGCACTTCACACTTAGCCACACATAATTCAACTCCACTGGTCCTGAATTCCACTGAGTTCACCACCAAGAATTAACCATGGCTAATCAATCAGAGCCTTTTAACCATATTGCGTCAGCTGAGTTATTGCAAAATAAAACAAACAAGGTTCAATGTTTGAGAGCGAGGAGATCCATTGGGTAGGAAGTACATGAAGCAGCCATCCTAAAAGATTCAGAGAAGAGTTGACTTACAAAAATCAATGGTTAAGTTATGGTAAAGGGCGATATCTAGGGGATTAAAAGAGCAAACAAAACAAACCAAAACCCCAAGCACATTCTTTCCCTGCTAATTCTTTATACTCAGAATGCTTACAGGTACCGAAAGAAAGAAAAAACAAACATTGGGTCAGTCAATGCAGAATTAATGATAAATAGAGGACAACTGAATGCGAGTTCAAAGAAGAAAATTCACAAGATGACTGTTGGCATTAGCAACACAAGCTCTCCATTCTGGACCTCCAACATCATCCTCAAACTGGGCTGGTTCCCCTTTCCTTTTCAATTCTGAAATGAAAGGCGATTATAGAAGAAATATACAGGCACCCATGAACTCAACGTGATCAGTGCTAACACTTGATCACATCTGGTGTAGAATAATTCTATAAGAAACACATTACAGATAACATTTTGAATTCTCTTTGTTCTTCTCTTGTATTTCCTACCTCCTCCCCCCAAAGCAAACATTATTTTGAATTTTGTGTCCATCATCATATTCTACCTTTTTATAGTTTAAGAAATTTTAAGGTATATATGTACATATATAAGATATATATATATATATATCCATAAATAATAAAAACAATGTTTTTTAATCACATAAATGTTTTCAGACTGAAAGTAGATTTGTTGCTCAATGTCATGACTAAGATACCTATGCATGTTGATACATATGGATTTGCTTTACAAATAAATTGTATATTATTTTACCACATAAACATACTACATTTTGGGGTGCCTGGGTGGCTCAGTTGGTTAAGCGTCCGACTTCGGCTCAGGTCGTGATCTCACAGTCCGTGAGTTCGAGCCCCTCGTCGGGCTCTGTGCTGACAGCTCAGAGCTTGGAGCCTGCTTTGGATTCTGTATCTCCCTCTCTCTCAGCCCCTCCCCTGCTCATGCTCTGTCTCTCTCTGTCTCAAAAATAAATAAAAAACATTAAAAAAATACTACATTTCATTCATCTATTCCTATATTGATGAGCATTTTTATTATTTTATCACCATGTTGTGATAAAATTCTTTATGGAAATGTCCTTAGGCAGAAGCACTTGGAAGCTTCTTTAGGTTTTATGCCTAGAAGTGAAATAGCTGGGTAAGCTATGTATATTTTCAAGTCTTATGGATGTCGAATTGCTCTAGACAAGGATTACATCAGTATGTGCATCCTCTCTCAGATTCCACGGTGCCCGATAAGATTCCCACGTGCGTTTTCTTTGAGCAAATCTTTAACAGATAAAGCTTCAGAGGAATGTGCTAGAAAAACTAGGTAAGGCATCCAGTATTTTGGTTTATCCAGTTCTGCTCTTGGTGAGGAACTCATATGGGATTCAGTTTAAGCAAGAGTTAGCTGGGGAGTTGGACTCCCAAGGAGAAGTCATAGTATTGAACCACAGTTCAGTTGCTAGGTGGTTACTCAGGAGACAGGGCAAGTGCAGCAGGAATGGTCAAATAACTTTACTTCCTGCTCACTAGTAGAGAGGAGCATGGTCCGCTTTGCCAACCTGACTCCTTTTGGCTCAGGCTGAGGTCGTTTGTGCCTGAAGTGAGCCAACACTTTTTAAAGAATGTTGCCCAGAAATAATACACAGAGTCATACATGGACAAATAGGAGATTTTTCCCCCTTAGTTATACTTTTGTTCTTTGATTTTCGGGGGATGCTAAAAGTTCATAAGAGACAATCGTCACTCCAGTGCTTTTGGAATACTTGATCGTTCAGCTCAGTGAAGAATAAACAGCAACAATAAGGAATAAAAATGTCCTGCTTATTAATTTTTCTAAAATGAATGAAATCGCAAGTTCAGTTACTGTAGGGAGTGTTGTGATTTGCAAAACATTCAACACCATTACGGAAGGGTAACCATTACAGTTACCCTTCTGTTTGCCTGGGGTGACTGCGCTTTCCTGGACCACCTGGTGAATGAATATTCCAGCTCATTCAAGGATTTGCTCAAGCATTGCCATCCAAGGGAATCCTTTATTGGTGCACACCCCTTCATGTTCATCTTGTCTGCACCACGGCCCCACGTTTTCCTTTGCATATCGGTAACACATGATTCACCACATCGGAACTGTGCATTTATACATGTGTCCCAAGACTTAGCAACGTTGCAAAAGCAGCAGCATGGGGGAGTAGACAAAGTGGACTCCAGATTGGACTGTCTTGGGTTGAAACCAAGGTCAGTCATTTAGCGTCTGTCTGTCTGACATGAAGTGATGGAGGGTGGGGGAGGGTGATGGGGGATGGGCAAAATAGGTGAAGCGGAGTGAGAGATACAGGCTTCCCGTTGTGGAATGAGCAAGTCCCAAGAATAAAAGGCACAGCACTGGGAATACAGTCAATGACACTGTATACATTTGTATGGTGACAAATGGTAGCCACCCTTGTGGTGAGCGCAGCCTAAGGTATATGGAGAAGTTGAATCACTATGTTGTACACCTAAAACTAAGGTCGCATCGTGTGGTCAACCATACTCAAACAAAACAATAAGCTGTCTGTACCTCAGTTTGCCCACCTAATAAAATGCATAACCGTTCACCTGCCGCATAATGTTGCCGTCAGGATTAATTACTATTAGTTCATATATGAAAACATTTGGGAGAGTGGCTGGTCATAGCGAGCATAGCAACATTGGCTGCTGCTGTTCTTATGTCCCTGAGGGCAGCGACCGTGTCTTCACCTATGGATCCAAAGCACCTTGCAGTATATCTGGCACATAAGTGATTGCACAGGAAACAGTTCAGTCAACACGGGTGTACCTAATTTCCACGCAAGCATCTAAATAGAATATGTTTCATTCTCATCGGCACGTGTTCCATTTTTTTTTTTTTTTACATCAGCCTTACATATGCCTGTTAGCTGTTCTTTGTTTTGACAGATTCTTAGCTTAAGTTGTCACCTTGGTGGCAAGCCTGCCCCATATGTTATAAAAGGAGGCGGGGAAGCATGATAACTTTTAACAGCAGGGTGGACCCTATCGGCAGGGCGTTTGGGGACAAAGACATTTTGAAATGTTACATTATCTCAGCTACAAGCTGAGAAACACATTTATTTATAGATTCTACTAGAAGGTGCTGTCCTCCCTCCCTCACCATGATAGATGATTGTGTTTGGAGAAGACTGGATTGTTTTAAGAGCCTCACATAAATTGTTAGAGACGGTCTGTGAGGTAAAAATTACTTTTTAATGATAAAAGTGTTTATTTCCAAATCAGATGTTGTCTTTGATGACAAATGATTTCTCCCAGGATATAATGTTAAATGAAAATTTTGTGTGCACACCGAAAATATTTTACACTGAGAATCTTACCTTTGTTTGTCTTCCAATTAGCATAGCAGAGTAAATATTGTCGGGACTGCCAATGAATGGAATCGCATGGCTTCTTAGAAATGTATGCTCACTTCAGAATTCTAGCTCTTTTGTCAGGCATCTGTTTTTCAGGTAAATGGGAATTCATGTGGATATACGTAATATGAACCTGTGATGTTTTACCCAGGATATTAGAATAGTGGATCATGCCCTTGTTGATGTTGCAGCCTGTAACTCATAGGCCTTCTTTAAAGGTAACATATTATAGGGTAGTTTTTTAATTTTTTGAGGAACCTCCACCCTGTTTTCCAGAGTGGCTGCAACCCAGCAATAGCACTGCTAGGAATCTACCCAAAGGATACAGGAGTGCTGATGCATAGAGGCACGTGTACCCCAATGTTTATAGCAGCACTTTCAACAATAGCCAAATTATGGAAGGAGCCTAAATGTCCATCAACTGGCAAATGGATAAAGAAGATGTGGTCTATATGTACAATGGAAAACTACTTGGCAATGAGAAAGAATGAAATCTGGCCATTTATAGCAATGTGGATGGAACTAGGGGGTGTTATGCTAAGTGAAATAAGTC
Source organism: Panthera uncia (assembly GCF_023721935.1). Taxonomy (NCBI): domain Eukaryota; kingdom Metazoa; phylum Chordata; class Mammalia; order Carnivora; family Felidae; genus Panthera; species Panthera uncia. The sequence goes on from NC_064810.1 coordinate 18,819,601, forward strand.
AGTCAGAGAAAGACAGATATCATATGTTTTCACTCATATGTGGATCTTGAGAAACTTAACAGAAGACCATGGGGGAGGGGAAGGGGGAAAAAGTTACAGAGAGGGAAGGAGGCAAACCATAAGAGACTGTTAAGGACTGAGAACAAACTAAGGGTAGATGGGGGGGGTAGTGGGGGAGAGGGGAAAGCGGGTGATGGGCAGGGAGGAGGGCACTTGTTGGGATGAGCACTGGGTGTTGTATAGAAACCAATTTGACAATAAATTATATTAAAAAAAAGATTGGCTGTAAAGCAAAACAAAACAAAACAAAATAAAGGTGGCCTATTATAACTTGGGTAGATTTTGATGAATCTAATAAAGATAATACAGAAATAAAATTAATTAAAGTTAAATTTACCAGTTGTTTTATACGATGTACCAATACCTGGATCCCTGAACTTACAGAAAACGTAATTATGAAAAGAGAAAATGGAGGAAAGCTCATCACAGATGGAGAAGGTGAGGGAAATGTACGTTACACTCACTGAAAACCAGGTGGTATTCGTACTTGGAATGGTGGACAATTAAATTTAGATGTACATGATTTGTGTTCACACAAAGGTCTTGTTCTAAGCTTATTAGAAAGGATCATTTCAATATATGATACATTTATCAATTTTTATGGCTCATGTCTCCTGTGCCATAACACAAAATGGAGTCCACATTTTCCATTTTAAAGATTGGGAGATTTAAGAGAAGGCCGAATGTTTGTAAAGTAATTTCTGAACTTTTTTTATTCGTAGGCAACTATCTTTTTTTTTCTGATGGGTATCTCTCAGTAGAGGTGGCTTTAGAATCCCTTTTAAAGAGAGTAACTTAAATTGTTAAATTTAGACAACCTGATGTCAACCGACTATATAATATTGTAACATGACTTTTAAGCTGTGTAAGTTCATGGAAGCTTCAGTTCATAGTATAAATTCATGTTGGCTCGGAAAGTATTTTTACATTTAGTTTCATTGTTTCTGAAAATCATTAGCTTCTTAATAATTTGGTGATTATCTAAAAAAGAATATTTTTAAGAGATTCAGTGTTCTCTGTGTAACATGTTGAGCATATTTGAAATATAGATGAAATCTTCCTCTATTGAACCCTATTTTCATTAAAAGGAATTTATGACAGCATAATTAAAAGATTAGAAATCGGCTTACTGTGTATGGAAAAGTGACTTTATCATTTGATCATTTTAATTTTGAATATAATAAAAGGCAACCAATATTTTTAATAAATTCATTTCCAACTAAGTTAACTAAATGATTGCTCATAATTAGACATACTATTGAAAGAGTTCTATCGTGATTTTATTCAACATATCCTTGAAGATTTATTGCTAAAAACCAAAAGTCAATTTATCAAAGATTTAAAATTTTATCAGCATCAGTGCTAACTACTATTGAAATTTTATATTTGTGCTACTTCTCTCCTAGATTCATAGTAAAAGATAATTGGATCAAGTTTGGTATTTAAACACTCAACTTTCATTGAAATGCTTAAGTTATTTTTAGGGATTCTGTAGAAAGTTATGACCATTAGCTATATTAAAAGCAAAAGACTGTAGAAAAGGTTAGCTGCAATCTAAAGACAGAGTCACCAAGTTTTTAATTTTAATATGGGAATCAGCTTCTCCTAGAAGGCCCCTGAATAAGAATTATCCTTTATTTGCAATATTAAGAAGGATTTGAAAGAAGGGTGAGTGATTGACAATAAATGTCTCTCCATTGTTAAAACATTTAGATCAAAGCGTGAAAATCTTCGTCTATCTTCTAGCAATTTTATCTGTTGTGACAGCCCTGTTGCCTCTAGACTGGCTCATTGGGAGGAAACTCCATGCTTCTGTTGTACATTAATATAAATCCCCTAAAGAGCTCCAAGAAATGTGCTGTGATTCTGACAGAGGCCTGGTCAGAAGTTGCAGGATGGGCACTCAAAGCAGTTGGGTGGAATAGTGCACCTCCTTCCCACCCCCCCCCCAACTCAATGGTTGTGCAGATAGCACCCCTGGATTTGGGTGTGCCTGTGTTGTGTCATCATCAGACACCTCCCTGTGATCTCGCACCTGCTCGGGGTGACTGGACACGCAATTTGGAAGGAGGAGGACCAGGCATACGTGATGCCAAACTCCAGCCTTGAATCTTTTCTCACGTGCCCCTTGTTTTCACCAAAGCCTTCTGGTCATTTGCCCTCGGAGGAAGTTGAAGGTGCTCTGTGGGTCTTTTCTGCTCAGCCCCATGGGAGTTTTTCATCTCTGGTATGTGGCACCAGGGGCAGACCCAAGTAGAAATATTGGGGGATGGGGGTTCTCATCCCTGTCTCCCCTCTCTGGAAACTGCACAGACAGGACAAGCTCAGTTTTGACCTCTGTGTAAGAGATAGGAGAGGGATGGCACCTAAGAGCTGCTACAGGAAAAGGCTTCCATGTGGGGGACTTGCATTTTCCAGCCAGACGACAGGCCGACCTGGCTCACCTGAGCTCCCACCATCAGTGTCCCCTTGCCACCCTCCTGCTGATAGCCTTCAAGTTCTGCTGCCCCTACAGCCATTTATGCTCCCCCTCCTGGAACTAGCCAGAGCCCCAACAAATGTGCTGGCCACTCTGTCACTGCCTACGGAGGGAAGATGGTCCAGTGGGGCTGAGTAGACTGCGCTTGTCATAGAAGCCCTTTTCCGGGGTTCGTACACCTCCCACAGCCTTGCCCATCTGTAGAGGTGATGGTAGAGGCATTCCTGATACCCTCTTTAGCACACGCCCAAAGCTTTTCCTTCATGAACTTGGTTTGGAGCAAACTTCTCACCAACATACATTCCTAAACTGGTGGGTGAGAGAATATTAAAGTCACAGTGTCTCAACACCTAAACACGTTCACTGTATACATATACTCACTCACATACACCTTGTAACAAAGACATCCCCTTCCTCCCTTAAATGAAGATGCGTACCTCTAAGGCTTTATTTCTAAGACTTTATGTACCGAACTTTCTCACATTTTCCCTCACTGCTCCAGACTGAGGTGTACTGTATATGCAAACAAGTCTCGGGTCAAAATCACCAATGTGCTGCTCGTGCTCTTTCCTCTGGAAAGAAATTTCTCCTCTCCTTGCCCCCTGCCTCCCATGCTCTTCTCACTTGTCCTCTCTCCTTTCCTCTTTTCTCCATTCTTTTTTCCTTTCCTTCCTTTTTCTTCTTTCCTTCCTTTCTTTTACAAACTAATTTTTCACAAACAAAATGTATCCTGACACCGACTGGACATGAACAAAGTTACTTTTAGAGTGACGCTTTTCAGAATAAACATAAAAAATGACATTCACCATTCACTATTTATGAGACTTCCAGATATTAGGGTTATGAAATATAGTTTAGCGGGTACTGTTTTCATGGAAAAAGGACTAGGAGTATTTCTGTGAAGAATTCAGGCGTTAATACAGATGACATGAGCAAAGCAAGAATCATTAATTACTGGTGGAATAGTTCATTATTTGACGAGACTGAATGAATTTTGTGTTCTACATTTCCTCTCCATTCTTCTCTCCAGGGATAGAATTTCAGTGTTCTGAGCAGAGAAGCCAGGTGTGTTATGAGAACATAAAATTTTCTTTTTTAACTCCATGAAATTGATTTAAGAGAACATATTTGCTTTCTCTCAATTGAGAGAAATTAAAAATACCAACTCCCCTCGGTAATGTTTTACTTTCTTTCGTGGCAGGTCAGTTGCTCCCATGAGCAGTTTTTTATACCGCGAAAGCCTCAGGAATGTGGCCAATCAGCACCCACTTGAAAAAAAAAATCTATACTGATAAATGGTGTCATAAATAAGCAAAGGCATATAATAATAATGGTTTTTTTAAAAATAGAAATTGAAAGAAAGGAAATAAAGTATATCGATTAACCAAGACTTCCCAAACAAAAACCTAATTTTTTTCAATATTTTATAATGCAATTATTCATGTGTATTCATGAAAGTTCCGTTAACTCTGCCTATTTACTAGGATTTTCTAAGGAAAAAAAAGAAAATCACCATGTTAGCCAGACGTAGTATTTTTTTCAGTTTATTTATTTATATATTGTATGTCTTGCTAGACTTCATTATCAAAAAATGACATGCCCACTGCTCACAGCAGCTGCAATCCATTAGCCTAATGGATTGGGATTATAGGTTGCCTTAGGAATTGTCTATTGTGTGGCAAAATCAAATGTAAACCCTACTGTGAAAAGTCTTGACACTATTAAATGTGAAAAATACAATGTGCTCAAGAAAATGTTAAGAAAAGAAATGTAGAGTGTTTGACTAACCAACCAGAAAGTAATATGAAGTTTATGCCAAAATAGAAACGACCCGTGTTTTCTTGTTGTTTTAGCAGAGTGATCATTATGGACTCTCATTCCCGACCCAGCAGGGCTGGCTGAACAGTGGGTCCTAACTGATTAATTATCTCCTTTTCCTACCAAATACTGGCCATAGATTATTTGTATACACGTCTATTCTTGCTCCAAATTCTATCTTATGAATGCTTTTCATTCATTCAACAAAAACATCTGAGAGCCTGCTCTGTACACACAGTGTGAAGGTGTAAGGCTTATAGATGTGCCAAAGCTGGCGAATAACACAAGGAAAATCTTGCTGCTTGTCACGCTGTCAGAGGCTGTCAGCCCTTTCCTCTCAGCTATGTCATAGGGCACCGTTTTTACCCGGGCCACACGGTGCTTCCGGGAGTTTTGTGGCTGGGGTCAGATCTGCAAGGAATAGCCTGGGCTTTGCCACGCTTAAGTTCAGTATTGACTGAGAAACAGGAAGCGAAGAAAAGAAAGGTCCAGCTTTTCTTCCAGAGGCCACCTAATGCTGACAAAGGAAGTGGCTGCCCAGTGACGTGAGTTGCCTTTGACAGGCAGTGCAGCAGGGACCCTTGAAGAGGGGCCTGTGTGCTGTCTGACCTGGAAAGGAGTAGACCTTGCTGCCATTGCTTTAGTGGACAGTGTCAAGGTCCCTAGACTCACCTCTTCAAACCTATAGAGATAATGTAGCCCTGAAGGATCATTTGTGACATGTCCTGTCTATCCTCTTTGGTGTCTTTCATTGCTTTGTCTGAGGATAGCTTTTTCATATATAAAAGTCTGTTATTCACATAGAAAATAATATATATATATATATTATTTGAAATATATATATATATTTGAAATATATATATATTTGAAATATATATATATTTGAAATATATATATATTTGAAATATATATATATATACATATATATATATATATATATATATATGAATATAATGCTCAGTTACATAAAAGTTTAATTCTCAGGCCATAACAGCAAGATCAAAACTCTAAATCTATGGGAGATGTTATTCTGAAATACACATCTTGGAAAGAGACAAGGACACAGGAAATAAATTAGATCTAAAGCTCCCAATGTTCCAGAGGTAAATATAAATCTTAATTTTTGTAAGTACAATACTAGCTTTTCATCTGAATAGTTTAGAAAAGAAAACAAAAAGTTGAATCATAGTATGCTAACATTTAATTTTCATCTAGGAGAAATTTCTTTTGAATGTTGTGTTAACTTCTCCAAAGGGGAACAAGCAATCTTCCTGTCTTTGTCTTTGTTTTTCTCTCTCTCTCACATGCTGTCTTATGCAAACAGATTCATTCATCACACGCAAACAGAATTCATAATATTTATTTAATCCAGTAGTTTTTAGTAGCATTTTTTATGTACTTAGCACCGTTAAGGTGCAGAGAAAAATAGAGAGTAAATTGCTTCCTGACCTCCAGCCTGTCCCATGGAAAATGGGACATTCACTCTCATCAACTCATTCAACAGATGATTATTGTGTGCTTCTTTTGTGCCGTTTATGCATGCATGTGTTAGTTAAGTCATGAATAAGTGAAATGCTAAAGTATGAGGGTCTGGGTTCAAGGAACTGGAAAATTGACGACCGGGAGGAAGCTAAGTGAACTAGGTAGAGAGACTAGGATTCTAAAGCACAACAAAATTGCAGAAGGTAGATTCCAGGTACCTGCCAGAAAGGCAAAAATGAAGTAAAACCAACCATTTCAAATGCAACCAACCATTTCAAGTGCAGAGTGGACAGAGGCTGGGGAAAGAGCTGTGTCAGCCCCCAGCTTGTTGGGGAACTGGGGTATGATCAAGGGCAGGATGAGAAAGAAGGGGGCTCTGAAGTGAGCGCTTGGGTGAAGGGGTCAGATCTGGATACAATGAGGGGTAAGGGGAAGCAATTTTGCTGGTGAGGTGGGATTACAATTTGTGCACAGCTTTGGAAGTCAGAGGGAGAATTGCAGGTGAAGCTGAGAGGAACAGTAAAAAAATAAACAACAACAACAAAAAACCCCAAACAAAACTGGAGCATTTGAAAGAGAATGTGATTAATAATTAATAAGTTTATTAATCACTACTCCAAAGGAAAGGTTTACCAATGATTGCTTCTGGTTCTGATTGTTCATCTTTACCTGCATTATGTAAATATTGTCTTATGCTTCAAATACATTGCTTAATTAAGTTCTTAATGGTTACTATAACCTATACCTGAAAGTATCTTTTAAAGTAATATTTTAAAAAGCAATATTTTATTTCCTATATAAGCATTACAGATAGATATTTGGGGATTGGAATTTTTAAAGGGTAGTCAGAGAAGAGTCTCTATACAGAGATACCTTGGTTATTCTTGAGATTTTCTCTGCCATACCAGTTTTGATATTCGGCATGCTGATTTTCTTGGAAAAAAAAGCCCATTTGGAATTTTACTGGAATTGCATTAAATCAACAGAAATGTAAAATTCGGCACCCAATTCTAATGCAGGAGGGGGTTTCCCACACATCCAAGGAGTTCTCTGCAACACCAGCTGGTGTCCTACAATTCAACTCAATTCTGACACAATCTACCTGGAGATGGTGTCATATCTTACAGATTAAGGGCTTAGTCCTACAAGACTGCCACCCTCTTCACCCCAACTTCAGATGCTACTTACAAGCTCCTGACCTCCTGGCTATAGATCAGAGATTCCAATAGTCTTCACCTAGAGTTTGATTAATTTGCTAGAATGGCTCACAGAACTCAGAGAAGCATTTTACTTACTGAATCGGGTTTATTATAAAAGGATATAACTTGGGAACAACCTGTTGGAAGAGATGCATGGGGCAAGGTACATGAGGAGGAGCTCAGAGCTTCCATGCTGTTCCTGAGCACTCCACCCTCTCCAAATCTGCACATTTTCCACGACTCAGAAGTTCTCTCGACACTGTCCTTTGGGGTTTAACTGAGGCTCCATCACAGAGGCATACTTGATTAAGTCATGGGCAATTGATGATTATTTCAACCTCCAGTCCCTCTCCCTTTCCTGGATGTTGGCGGGGGCGGAGGGGGAGAGGGCGGAACTAAAAGTTCTAACACTGTAATCTCTTGGTTGGCTCCCCTAGCAACCAGCCCCTATACTTAGGTGACCTAATGACTTTCCAAAAGTTACCTAATTGACCATATAATTATGGATCCATTTCTGGGTTTTCTTTTCTGTTTCATTGATCTATGTGTCTTTTTTTTTTTTTGTGCCAGTACAATACTGTCTTGATGACTATAGCTTTGCAATATAGCTTGAAGTCTATAATCATGATGCCTATACCTTTGCTTTTCTTTTTCAAGATTATTTTGGCTATTTGGGTCTTTTGTGGTTCCATACAAATTTTAGGATTGTTTGGTCTAGCTCTATGAAAAATGCTGATGGTATTTTGAGAGGAATTTCATTAAATATGTACATTGTTTTGGGTAATATAGACATTTTAACAATATTTGTTCTTCCAATCCAGGAGCATGGAATGTTTTCAATTTCTTCGTGTCATCTTCAATTTTTTCCATAAGTATTCTATAGTGTTCAGAGTATAGTTCTTATACCAGTTTGATTAAGTTTATTCCTCAAAAAAGCAGGAAAGAATATCCAATGGAAAAAAAGGCAGTCTCTTCAACAAATGATGTTGGGAAAACTGGACAGCAACATGCAGAAGAAAGAAGCTGGACCACTTTCTTACGCCATACACAAAAATAAATTCAAAATGGATGCAAGATCTAAATGTGAGACAGGAAACCATCAACATCCTAGAGGAATATGCAGGCAGCAACCTCTTTGATGTTGGCCATAGCAACTTCTTCCTAGACATGTCTCCAGAGGCAAGAAAAACAAAAGCAATAATGAACTATTGGGACTTTGTCAAGATAAAAAACTTCTGCGTAGTGAAGGAAATAATAAACAAAACTAAAAAGCAACCTTCAGAATGGGAGAAAATACTTGCAAATGACATATCTGATAAAGGGTTAGTATCTGGCTGGGTCAGTTGGTTAAGCATCCAACTCTTGATTTTAGCTTAGGTCATAATCTCATGGTTTATGGGATTGAGCCCTGCCTCTGGCTCCATGCTGATACTGTGGGGCCTGTTTGGGATTCTTTCTCTCCATCTCTCTCTGCCTCTCCCCTGATCATGCTCTCTCTCTCTCTCTCTCTCTCTCAAAATAAATAAATAAACTTTAAAGTACTTACCAAACTCAACACCCAAGTAACAAGTAATCCAGTTAAGAAATGGGCAGAAGACATGAATAGATTCTTTTCCAAAGAGGACATACAGATGGTTAAGACAATGAAAAAATGCTTAACATCATTCATCATCAGGGAAATACAAGTCAAAACCACAATGAGATGTCACCTCACACCTGTCAGAATGGCTAAAATTAACAACTCAGGAAACAACAGATGTTGGTGAAGATGTGGAGAAAGAGGAAGATTCTTACACTGTTGGTGGGACTACAAACTGGTGCAGCTACTCTGGAAAATAATATGGAGGTTTCTCAAAAAGTTAAAGTTAAAACTACCCTAAGATTCATTGCACTACTAAGTATTTACCCAAAGGATACAAAAATACTGATTCAAGGACATACATGCACGCCAATGTTTGTAGCAACATTATCAACAAGAGCCAAACTATGGAAAGAGCCCAAATGTCCATCGGTTGCTTAATGGATACAGAAGAGGTGGTATATGTGTGTGTGTGTGTGTGTGTGTGTGTCTGTGTGTGTATAGACACACATACACACGCACACACACACACACACACACACATATACATACAATGGAACACTACTCAGCCATCAAAAAGAATGAAACCTTGCCATTTGCAATGATGTATATGAAGCTAGAGTGTGTTATGCTAAGTGAAGTAAGTCGGTCAGAGAAAGACAAATACCATATGATTTCATGTATATGTGGAATTTAAGAAACAAAACAGATGAACATAGAAGAAGGAATTAAAAAAGAGAGAGGCAAACCATAAGAGACTATTAACTATAGAGAACAAATTGAGGGTTGACGGAAGGGAGGGGGATGGGGAGATGGGCTAAATGGGTGATGGGTATTAAGGAGGGCACTTGTTGTAGTGAGCACTGGGTGTTATATGTAAGTGATGATACACTAAATTCTATTCCTGAAACTAATATTACACTATATGTTAACTAACTGGAGTTAAAATAAAACACTGAAATAAAATAAAAACAAAAGTCACAAAATTTGAAATTTCATATTTCATAAATAAGAAAACCATCACAAAAGTGATGGTTTTAGGCATCTATTGGGGGTCTTAATGAAATACACCTTCATAGCTCTTATCACTTAGGAAATTCCACTGATTTAAGGAGCTGTGTGCCACTCTCAACAATAGCCAAATTATGGAAAGAGCCTAAATGTCCATCAACTGATGAATGGATAAAGAAATTGTGGTTTATACACACAATGGAATACTACGTGGCAATGAGAAAGAATGAAATATGGCCTTTTGTAGCAACGTGGATGGAACTGGAGAGTGTGATGCTGAGTGAAATAAGCCATACAGAGAAAGACAGATACCATATGGTTTCACTCTTATGTGGATCCTGAGAAACATAACAGAAACCCATGGGGGAGGGGAAGGAAAAAAAAAAAAAAAGAGGTTAGAGTGGGAGAGAGCCAAAGCATAAGAGACTGTTAAAAACTGAGAACAAATTGAGGGTTGATGGGGGGTGGGAGGGAGGGCAGGGTGGGTGATGGGTATTGAGGAGGGCACCTTTTGGGATGAGCACTGGGTGTTGTATGGAAACCAATTTGACAGTAAATTTCATATATTAAAAAATAAAAAATAAAAAAAAAATAAAAAAAAGGAGCTGTGTGCCAGAAATAGGGAAGAAGAAATATGTATTTCTTATGAATCATAATACAATATCACATTTATTCACATTTTTATAAAATGAGTCCTTGCTCTCAATGAACATTGTATTTCTCTATGTATTTCCTTCTACAACATCTATCACTGATCTCTCATCATTAAAGAATGCATTCTATACGGTTGTAAATTATATAATTTTGAATGCTATTTTATAAATATTCATTTCTGATATATCAGAATAAAATTGATTATTTTATTTTATTTATTTTTAACTTTTTAAAATTTATTTTTGAGAGAGAGAGAGACAGAGTGCGAGCAGGGGAGGGGCAGAGAGAGAGGGAGACACAGAATCTGAAGCAGGCTCCAGGCTCTGAGCTGTCAGCACAGAGCCTGATGTGGGGCTCGAACTCATGAGCCCTGAGTTCATGACCTGAGCTGAAGTCAAATGCTTAACTGATTGAGCCACCCAGGTGCCCCTGAAATTGCTTTTTTTTTTTTAAATTTTTTTTTCAACGTTTTTTATTTATTTTTGGGACAGAGAGAGACAGAGCATGAACGGGGGAGGGGCAGAGAGAGAGGGAGACACAGAATCGGAAACAGGCTCCAGGCTCCCGAGCCATCAGCCCAGAGCCCGACGCGGGGCTCGAACTCAGGGACCGCGAGATCGTGACCTGGCTGAAGTCGGACGCTTAACCGACTGCGCCACCCAGGCGCCCCTGAAGTTGCTTTTTTATAAATTTCTCTTTTATTGAATTGTCTTGCTAAACCTTATGTTAATTTTAATATTGTCTTTGGATCCGCAAAATTTTTGTTTTGGAATTTCTTGTACTCAATTATATACAATTATTTCTTTTCAGTTCCACACATTTTTATTTTATTTTTTTCACACCACACTGGAGAATCTCCTACTCAATGTTGAATGGAAGCTGTGATAATTAGTAGAACCCTTATCATGCTCCTAACCATAAAAAGGATGCTTCTAATCTTCACTGTTCATCATGAAGATTTCTGCAGGATTTGGTAGATTATTTATATTAAGTTAAAGGTCTTTTACTGTCCTCTTTGTGAATTTTGTCTGACTTCTTCAAATCCATTTCCAGCTTACCATTTTGAAGTTCAGGTGTGTCTGCTGTTTAGCCCACTCACTGTGGTTTACATTTCAATAACTGTTACTTATGGTTCTAAAACTTGTGCTTATTATATTCGTGATTTTGTTTGTTTTAACCTTCCTAGCCAATACTGGCAGTCCCTTCTTTCTTGGTTATTTTTCTAAATTCCATCTTTTATCCCATTGAGTACTTTATACATAGTTATTTTATAGTCTGTTACTGTTAATATTCTGTTGCTGATATGTCCAACAGCTAATGCCTGGGAGGACAAGGTTTTTGGTTTTTTTTTTCTTCTGAGTCTCACTTATTTCTTTGTGTGTTTTGTATAGACACATAGTCCCCCCTTAAATGTGGTTTTATTTTCTGCACTTTCAGTTACCAGTGGTCAACCTCAGTTCCGTATCAGATGATCCTCCTGATGCCTTGTCAGAAGCTCAACAGTAGTCTAACATTACACATCACAGTGCCTACGTCACTTACCTCACTTCGTCTCATCATGGAGGCATTTTATCATCTCCCATCATCACAAGACGGGTGGGTACAGTGCAATAAGATATTTTGAAAGAGAGAGACCACATTCATATAAGTTTTATTATAGTCTATTGCCATAATCATTCTACTTCATTATTAGTCATTGTTGCTAATCTCTTACTGTGTCTAATTTATATCTAACTTTAGCATAGATATGTATGTATAGAAAAAAACATTATACAGGGTTCAGTATGATCTATGGTTTCGAGCATCTATTGGGGTTCTTGAAATGTATCTTTTATGATAAGTGGGAACTATACATATATATACACACACACATATGTGTTCAAATATATATACATAACAACATATAAATAACACATCATACATATATAAAAACATCATATATAGAACATATATAAAATGTGTATTTTCAAATTTAAATTAATCTTGGACAATTTTGAAGGCCAAAATCACAGCCTTTTCTTTAAGAGTCATTGGCGTTTTGTGTATGCGAAAGCTGGAGTCCGTTACCCTCCTGTGATCTGTTTAACAGCTTTTAGTAGTCTGGGTTTAACGCAAATATCTCAGGTTTGGCCTCCAAACATTTATTGGATATGGTTTAGTCCCTCAGACTTATCTGCTCACCTCCTCTGGTCCCCACTCTTGTTCTTTTCCTTCCTTTTCAAGCTTCCTGTTGTGTTTTCAGCTAAGTTGTTTGTTGTATCCCTTTGAAGTGTTCTGGGTTTGTTTTTTTTTTTTTTTTCATTAAGGATGGAAATGTGTTGAAGGCTCTATTTGCTGTAATTATTTCAGGAGTATCAAGCTGCATTTAACTGGTACCGAATAGCAAATTAGATTAATCATGTGAGTGTTTCATAGAACACTTAACATTTATTACATTTTATAATGTATGCTCAGTGCATGAATTGGAAAAGGCAATGGCAATTGCCACCTTTCCACTGAACAAAAAAATAGCAAATATCTTTACTATAGGTGGCACAGTTAATTATTCTTCTGCATTATAACTTATATAGAAAACAACTAACTTTTAGAAATAGAATATGGCTCACTATTCTATTGCTGTTAGTTATTTCATGTTCTTTTTTGTGCAACAAACTCAGCTAGTGACTTTTATCTGAAAAATTCCTAATCTATGAACTATTATTTATTCTGGACTTTATATCACAAGACAAACTTTTAAATGGATCATGAATCAAATAAACCTAATTGATTAAAGATTCACTCATATTTATGAGTCTGATTAGGCAACGAGCATTCTATATACAAATCATTTTGTGCTGCTTGGGTTCATTTAAGCATCTCAGTGATATTCATAAGTGAATATTGATATTTCATTATTGTAGCATTTTGCTAACAGATTACCCGATAAGCTCAAAAAAAAAAAGCATGAAAGCATAAACAGAAAGGGCAATTTAATTCCACAAAGAAAGCCTTACAGTCTGGGTGCTCTCTGAAGCAGCTAATCTCGGGGAAGTACCTCATGGTGAAAATTGTCAAGTAGTGAGACAGCAGAGTTGTCTGTAGTCATGTTGCCTGGTTCCTCTCTACCTGAAAGTTTCCAAAGTGGATAGATCCAGGAACCAGACTGCATGTAAGGACATAATAAAACACAGTGGTATCAGCACCAAAGATGTAATCAATGAGCAAGAACAGGATCAGACAGCAGCCAAAGCAAACTTACCTGCTTTCTCCTCTGGGCACCATAATAGGAAGATACCCAATCTGTCCCACTCTACCTTCCTGATAGGTAGCTGCCCATCCCTGTACAAGACTCCAAGGCCTCATCCCACGAGGCTGTCTCAAGTACAATCCTAAATTGTCTCCTTACTGCTGTCAGCCCTACCAGCAGCTCTCTATCTTTTAGCTGATGACTGCCCATAGCTCTGAGGCTACGTTCAGTTGACAAGATGTTGCTACGAGGACACCGGGTTCAAAACTCCCTTTCACATCCTAATCACTTTATTGTCCAGAATTCCGTTAACATAGGATGATGACTGCGTGTGTTACTGACTGAAGACTTAGGGATTACAGAGGGAATTTCAACATGGGAAGAGAAAACTTGAAACTGGGTGAAAAGCATGAACACATGACTGTTTTGATAGTCCAAGGAGAAAAGGGACATGTTCGTGCATGCGTGCAGGCATACACACATACACACCCGTGCACGTACGTGCGTGCACACACACACACACATGCACGCACACACACACACACACACACACACACACACTCTAAACCAAATCTTGTTTTCTTGATTCAGCATGAATCCTTCCTCTCTGAGAGGTTCATTCTCCATTCCTTCCAAGACAAATCTTCAGACTCCCTTTGAAAAAACTTGTCCATTACCAAAAGGAAGTGATTTTAACTTATGATTGATTGCTTCTAGACCTTATAATAATCCCAAAACAAAATAGTTCACAAAAGTGACATTTCAGGGAGGAAAACTAGTCAGTTGACAATAAAACCATGGGATATTCTACATTCAGCCCATTTAAACTAAAGTTTGATCAAATTTGGGTTACTTTGCCAGGGAAGATATGCCTAATTTATCTGCTGGAAATTTTCTAGCAAGTAAATCTTAGAAAACACACACACACACACACACACTCACACACACACACACACACACACACATTTTTTAATGAATAGGAGCATTAATATGAAACAGCATGGTTTAATTGCAGGCTAGGGAAGATAATTAGTTTTTTGTTAACCATAACTTCAAATTCCAAAACTATTTCTAGTCTGAAGGTAATAGCATTTTCTCCTCTCCCTTCCTCCCTTGTTGTGAGAGAAACTGTAAAGGATGTCCATTCTTAAAAATTGATTACTAGTTACCATGTTTCACCAAACTAAAGAAGTGTCTTTAAAAAAATGTTTATTTATTTTGACAGAGAGAGAGGGGGGGGGTGCACATGCGCATGAGGTAGGGGCAGAGAGATGGAGAGAGAGAATCCCAAGCAGCTCCACACTCAGCACTCAGCACAGAGCTCCATGCAGAGGTAGATACCGCAACCATGAGCCCATGACCTGAGCTGAAATCACGAGTCAGACGTTAACGAACTGAGCCACCCAGGTGCCCCACAAAAGAAGTGTCTTTTATTGGTAGTCATCTTCAGTGATACAGGACTAAGCAGGAGATTCGTCTTCACTTCCATTGGCAATCTTTAGAAGTATAAAAGAAACACGGTGTAGTGTATTTAACCTCTTTCAGAACTAGTCCTCAGGATGGGGCAATTGTGATTCCAGTTATATGTGGTTTACAGAGAATACTTTGAAGGATTTATCATCTCTGGGGATTGGAACCATTAAAAGAACTCACTTCCAGGTATCTCCGGATACCTCAGTTGGTTAAGCTTCCAACTCTTGACTTCAGCTCAGGTCATGAGCTCATGGTTCGTGCGTTCAAGCCTCACCTCAGGCTCTGCACTGACAGCATGAAGCCTGTCTGAGATTCTCTCTCTCTCTGTCCCTCCCTTGATTGCACTTTCTCTGTCTTTCTCTCAAAAATAAAATCTAAAAAAAAAAAAAAGAAGTACTCACGTCCAGTGAAAGTACTGGTGAGGTAGTCAAATGGCCAGGGCCCAGTGATGTGCCCAGGAATTGTACTTCTCACCTTTCCACATTTTCACAAAGGCAGTCTGGGTGGTTAGAACAAAAGGTGATTCCTGTAAGTCCTTGGGTTTCATAATCTCCAGTGAGTAATTGCATTTCCATACCTTGCTTGTTAGTGAGGACATTGGTTCAGCATTAATATAAATCTGTCGTGCCTGAAGCAAAAGTAAATTGAGATACTTGTTCAGTGGTTGAGGTAGGTAAAGTGCATCTGCTTGGGTACAAAAACCACACTTTCAAAAGTTGTGGACAACTAATGCCCAATTATAAAGCAAATGTAGCTCATACTCTTTCAATTCATATCCTTTCCCAGCGGCTTTGCTAGTCAAATTACGTCAGTCATCAAAAGATGAGTTAAATGTTTACATGGTCTATTCACATAATGCTGTACTCAACAGATTTTTTTGTTTTGACAGAAAAGTGGTCTGAAACATGTTCAATGGCATTTGGGGCACTGACTTGGCTATGGCCACTGCTTTTTAATTAATTTTCCTGCCAAAAAAATGTAACGCAACTGAGAGTAATTTAGACTTGGTCAACACAAATCTAAGAGAGTGGGAAGATTGGAAATTACCCGAATTATATGAATTAATTTGCTAAACTAGAAAATTTAACTTCCAAACAGCTCTCCGTTGTTTTGTCTACAGAAACAATGGACTTGATGATTCAACAGTAATGATTGAATTTGCCAGTGATTAAGAAAGAAACAATTGGCAAACTTCAGTTACTCTGGTCAAGTTAATTAGTTCCTTAAACTAAAGCAAATCTTTAAGGCCAAAATTAGAAAATTTTTTTCATCCTGAATTACCTAATTTTGCTATCCACATATTTCCAAGATCGTTGCTATTCTTTTTAATATTATTCTCCTTACATGGCAACTGCCTGATGGAACCAGGGAAGATTTCTTGATCAAAGATTAAAAAGTTTCGTTTCATTAAGGCTGGCCACACTGCTGGATTTATCTGCCCCATGAAGCAAATTGACCCCACGGGCACTTTGATTGAAACCTGATCTTTAATCTCTGTCACCTGCATGTTGAACTCAGTACATCTGTCACATATTTTTTATTAAGGGAAAGAAAATCTATTGCAATTGGTATAATAGTTTCAAAAATGTATCTATTCCACATTATACATGTATTCTCAGGCCAGCAATAGAGATTGATTTAACAGAAAAATTTTATGGTCCATTCTGGTGTTTAGTTTATAGTCTCTGTATCTTGTTTGCCAAAACAATAAAAAGTCTACTTTATGTAATCAGCAAGAATAACAAGCATTTACATGGTTGAGCAAACAGGGAGATGGTTAATTGTAATCTGCTTTATAGTTGTAACTGAGATTGTATGAAAGGCTGCTTGGATCATGAAATTTGTAAATGTGTATGGTCTTCCTTTAAAAAATGAGAAGTTTATCACATGGAGAAAAGACATAGCAGACACTCAGCATGAATAATAGTGAAAGCAAAAGCTGATAATAAAACCAAAGTATATCTTGTAACGTAAACATCAAAGATTAGGTTTGATTCCATCAGGAGGCAAGGTACATATGTTTGACAGAAAGGCCAAACTAAACCTCACAACTTAATAATTAGAGTTTAATTAAAAAAATTTTTAATTTTTATTTATTTTTGAGGGGGGGAGGGGCAGAGAGAGAGGAAGACACAGAATCCGAAGCAGCTCCAGGCTGTGAGCTGTCAGCACAGAGCCCGATGCAGGGCTCGAAGTCATGAACCGTGAGATCATGACCTCAGCAGAAGTCAGACACTTAACTGTCTGAGCCACCCAGGCGTCCCTAAAGTTTAATTTTTATAGTACAAAAAATTATGTGAAAGCTTTATGAATCTCCATTCTTGCCATTATAGTGGAGCCAAGGCCAAAATATTTAAAGCTTCTTAAAGGCTTTTGGAAAAAGCACATCATAAAAAATAAAGTTTAAAACATGCCAAGGGGCTCAGTTTTACCAGTGATTCTTTACTTCCAATTGCCATTCCTCAGATCAGCACCGTGGCTTTCCCTTGGCTCCTCTGTCCCTTTGACATACCTCCGTCATTGTGTGTGAGCGTATTTGTTTATCTTGTTTGAGCGTAGGTTTTAAAACTTAATGCACTTAAAATTAAATACAAAATTAAAAATTCACTTCTGTAGTTTCATTAGCCACTTTTTAGGTGCTCAGTTGCTACCCGTGGCTAGTGGGTACTTTACTTGCGGACAAAATGCTACGTTAGGCAGTGGACTCTGGAATAAAGCTGTGCAGGCTTAACTCCTGGTTATCTCACTTTCTAGCAGAGTAACGGCATCCAACTACTTAACCTTTCTGTCACTCAATTTCCATGTATATAGAACCAGAATAATAGCACCTGTTACCTCATGGGGTTGTTGTGAAAACTGAAAATCAAATATATGAAAGGCGCTTACAACAGAGTCTGAGACATACTTGTAAGTTCTCAATAAACACCAATTATCCTTGTTTTTTGGCAAATTTTTGTCAAAATAGTGTCTCCTTTTACTGTAGAGATTTCCCAGACAACTGCCAGAAGTGTATTGCTTCATATCAGATTTATAGACAAAATTCTCTCACTGGACTGCTGCTGGGCCAACATTTTTCATTTCCTTTTTGATCAGTGTTTGGCAAGATGGCGAAGTAGGTGAAGTTTGAACATAACTCCTTTTCCCTTCAATTTTTGAAACAGGTTGTTGAGGTATAATTGATACACTATATGACACACATATATTAATTATGATTTGATTAGTCTGACTTGTGTATACACTTAAGAAACCATCACCACAATCAGGATAATGAACATATCCATCATACCACTAAGTTCCCTTGTGCCTTTTATAATCCTTTCCTCTGGCCCCTCTCTGCTTCCAGAAGCAAGGGCTGATTTGCTTTCTGTCACAGTAAATTACTTTGCATTTTCTATGTTACATAGACTAGGTACTGTATTTTTAAAAATCTGTTTCTTTTTCAGCAAAACTATATTGTGACCCATCTGTGTTATATGTGAAAAATTTATTTCCTTTTTTTTTTTTTTTTTTTGAGACACAGAGCAAGAGCAAGCGTGAGCAAAGGGAGGGGCAGAGGAAGAGCGAGAGTGAGAGCAAGAGCGAGAGCGAGAGCGAGAGAGAGAGTCTTAAGCAGCCTCCATACTCAGGGCAGATCCAGAGCCCGACACAGGGCTCAATCCCACGACTCTAAGATCATGACGTAAGCTAAAATCAAGAGTCTCACACTCAACTGACTGAGCCAGCAGGCACCCCTCCTTATTTTTTAATAATGATTTTATTGAGATAATTCACATACCATAAAACTTAATCTTTTAAAGAGTGCATTCAGTCTTTTATAGTAAATTCCAAGAATTGTGAAATCATTACCACTGTCTACCTTTAGAACATTTTGTCACCCCCAAAGTAAGCCTTCTACCCATTAATAGGCATTTCCCATTCTCCCCTCCCTCCAGACATAATAATCTACTTTTTATTTCCATGAGTTTGTCTATTTAGGATGTATGATAGAAATGGAATCCTACATTATGTGGTCTTTTGTGAGCTGATTAATTTTTATTGCTGAGTAGTATATCATTGTATGGATAAACCACAATTTGTTTATCCATTCATCTGTTGATAAACATTTAGATTGCTTCTAGTTTTTGGTTACAGCAAATAAAGTTGCTATGAACATGTTTTCCTTCATCTTGGGCAAATACCTTACAGTCCAATGGCTGGATCATATGTTAAATATATGTCTAACATTTTGAGAAAATTCTAAATTGTTTTCCAAATTGGTTGTGATTTTACAGTCCCACCGCCAGTGTATGAAAATTCCTTTTACTCCTCAAAAACACTTCATATAGATATTCTTTTTATTTTTAGCCATTTTAATATATAGTGATATCTAATTGTGGTTTTAATTTATATTTCCCTAATGACAAATGATGTTGAACATCTTTCATTGCTTATTGGCCATCCATATATCTTCTATGGTGAAGTGTTTGTTCAAATATTTTGCTGGTTTTGAAAATTGGGCCGTTCGTTATCTTATTGTCATTTTTTAAAGTTCCAAATATGTCCTTTCTATAGTTTAATCAATGCATTCACAATAAAGGCAGATTAATGTCTAACTCTTCTAATGGATATTTGATTTCTAGAAAAGGACTACAAAGATAGGTCAAAATTTAATATGAAAGGTATAAACCACGAATTTCAGAACTTGAGGCACCAAGGAACAAAACATTTAGAGAAGATATTCTTTGGTGGACTTCTGAAATCATGGTGGGTAAAAACCTATTCTCACTAGTGCAAGGTTGACTCTGCTTGCCATATGTTATATGGTTGCTTCTACCCAATAGCTTCCCAGTTCTGATCAGATGTAGTTGCAAGTCTGCTTTACCCAGACATTGTGTCAATTCCAACATTGTCAGTGAAGGTTGAGGAAGCTCTTCTGCAGCAGTAGGGTTATATGGAACTGTGGTTTCTAGTGGAAGTCATTCTGGGTCACCATGGACTCACCTCACAATATTCTTCTTGTTTCTCTGACTGTCATGTTTACTCATCAATTTACACACAGGAGCCTGAGTTTAAGTACCTATTTGCTCATGTCACTTCTCTCTGTTTAGAATTTACTCATAATTTCCTTCCGAATAGAAGCTAAAGTTCTACTTTGACTTATAAGCCCTACATGACCTATGCCACTGCTGCCTCCTCCATTTCCCGAACATGATCATCCCACCAAATTTCTGATTTCATCTCCTCTCTTACCACTCTCTCCTCTTTTCTGTTCCAACCACACTGGCCTTCAGGTTGTTCTTCAACCATGCCACACACACAGCCCCTCTTGGCTCACCCACATTGCATTCTCTTGTCTCCTCCACATCTAGCTTTATGAGGTCTTCCCTGAGTGCTCCATAGAAAAAAAGCCTCCCTATATCACCATCACCACACAGTCCAATCCCGTCTTGCTTCTCCTGCTTTATTTTCTTCAACAGCACTAATGACCATGAAGCTCATCACATGTTCACATGCTTTTGTTATCATTGCCCCATTTCTGCCCATATCAGAGAATAAAAGCTTAATGGAAGAGTGAGCATTATTGTTTTCACTTATGTAGCCCTAGTTCTGATACTAAGTAAATAGTAGATATTCAACAAATACTTCAGAAAGAGATGGCTTTTTTGTTCACCTGTTATTAAATTTATTCCTGTAATACTCTCCTGGCCAACATCTCAGTGGTATGTCTTTGTTTTGAGTTACAGCTTCCTTGACTGGGATTCTGACATCATTTCCAACTTTTGCAAATTTTTTCCTTAAGAGGGAAAGCCCTGTTAAGCTCTTAAGCATGCTGAAGTCATTTGATTTGAATATATTGACAAGCAAGAACCACAATGCCTCTTCTGACTTTACTTTGTCCTCTGCTTATTAGAAGATGGTGCATCACCACTTGATGAATGAATGGAAGGAATACAGTGATGAGTCATCTACAAACAATATAAAGCATGGTCTTCCATATTTTTAAACTTTTTATGGATTTTAATATTTGCTTACCTTTTTTTTTTTTGGTTACCAAAGACAAAGGGATTCTCTTAAAGCCATTAGAAAATAAAGGAATATTACTCAGGAAAGAAAAAAAAACCTGGTATCAGATTTCTTAAAAGTAACAATAGAAGCCGTGGATTAAATATTCAGAATGCTAGGGAAAAAATAGCTCTCAATTTATAATTCTATTTCTAAATAAACTATCATTTTTGAGTAAATGTGAAGGAAAGATATTTCAGAATAGAAATAAAGCATAAAAATTGTCATTAAGAGACTTAGTGAAATAACTAATAAGGAATGTACTTCGGAATGAGGGAGTAAAACACATAAAATAAAAAAATCAGTTAACAAGTACATAGTTCAAAGCCATCATGCCCTGCTTTTTATTTATAAATCTGTAAGTTTTGTTTACACATTATCTGTTCTTGTATTATTAGTTATCTCTCCTATATCTTCCATTATCTGAAGTGTGATGAATCTCTCTTGCATTGTCTAGTTATCTGAGGAACTTTGTGATTGTTGTAGGCATTGACTTTCTGATCATTGTAGAGCCTGCAGGGGGAGTGTGAAGGGAAGCTAGAGAGGTACAAGAAAAACTTGGATTGAATGGTGCTACTAAAGCTCAAACAGAAGCATTTTTCAAGAAAAAGACAATAATCAATGTACCAAATGAGAAGACAAGCAAGGTGAGGATAGACGTGCATGTAATAGATTTAGGAGCGTGACATTTGTTGGTGACCTTGACAGGAAAAGATTCAGTGTAATAAGAGGTAGAGTAAGTTAGGTGGGAGAGTGGGTGGGGTGAGTCAAACTTCACAGTTTAAATACATGCATTTTGCTCTGTTTCCTTTGCAGACCTTATTAAAATGAGAGTAGAGGAATTTTTAAAAGGCACAATCCTGTAAGAACAAAGAGGATGAAAGAGCAGTCAACAGATTTTTGAAGACTCATGTTGGCTGAATGAATGGTGAGCTTGGACTTGGCAGAGCAGAAGAAATGAAAACCTCTGTTTCTTTAGACAGGGTGATAACAAGAGCCATTAGTATTTACTAGAAAGAACTGGCAAAGCCCAGAAATGGGGTCCATAATGGACCTCAAAAAGATAAGATGAAAGGGAAGACGGAAAAAAAGGTGAATTAGTTAAACATCAGAATACAAGGCAGCTAGGTTCCAGTACCCCCTTCTCCCAAACAAGACCCATTCCTAAGAGTCTTTAGGCTTAGTTCTAAATGATTACACATACCTGCACAAAGCTTTAGATCAGAGTCTAGAAGTGAGAAGGGCTGGCTGGTTCAATATCACTACTTTGCTTCAGTCAAGGTCCCAAAATGCTCAATCACAGCAACCATAACAAAATATTTTGCCATATATTTTCCAACAGCCTAAGATCTGGTGAGTGTGTGTGTGGTGTGTGTGTGTGTGTGTGTGTGTGTGTGTGTGTTTGTGTGTGTGAGTGCATCTTTCTAGGTAAAAATAACAACACTAAAAGGGGCACCTGGGTGGCTCAGTCAATTAAGTGTTTGACTCTGGATTTTGGCTCAGGTCATGATCTCACAGTTCATGAGTTCAAGTCCCACATTGGGCTCTGCACTGACAGTGTAGATTCTATCTTGGGATTCTGTCTCCCTCTCTCTGCTCCTACCCTACTCCCTATCTTTCTCTCAAAATAAATAAAAATAAACTTAAAAAATATCAAATTATGTTTTTGAAATTATCTTGTGATTATTAGTGTTTTAGGAACATTAAGGGCTAACAGAATCATTTGCTAAAATGGAAAGAAAGTAGTGCTTTAGATTCAAGCAGATCTGGGGTCAAATCCTATGGTACTAAATCTCCTTTAGTTTGACTTTATTCATCCGTAAGAAGAGTATAGAAACATCCAACACAAAGAGATATTTGATAATGTGATGATGTACCATATCAAAAGTGTCTGCTGTATATTTGACACTAAATGAATATTAGCTTCCTCTCTATTCTTTGATCTTACTGAGGTATCTAACTACCAAGAAGTGGGTCTATGAGAAAATCATACCAAATGGCATTTAATGAATCAAAAATGAAAATTTTGTCAGAGTGATCAAAGGGTACAAGCTTCCAGTTATAAGTAAGTCATGGGGATATAATATGAGGTATGGTGATTATAGTTAACAATACTGTGTTGCATATTTGAAAGTTGCTAAGAGAGCACAACTAAAAAGTTTTCGTCACAAGAAAAAAAATTCTAAGTATATGTGCCAATAGAGTTAACTAAACTTATTGTAGTAATTTCAAAATACATGCATATATCAAATTTTGATGTTGTACATCTAAAATGAATACAATGTTATATGTCAGTTGAAATCAAAATGAAAATTTGGGACAGTTATAATTTCTATTCTCAAATTTTGATATAAGTAACCAATTGATTTTCCTTTTTAAAAAATGAACACTGTAATTATAAATAAGAACAATTTTTACGATGTTTTCTTAACTTTTTGTTCATGGATACGCCGAACTGTGCAAAGAGTAGTATAAATATATCCATCTTACATGTACAGCAATTGAACACGTTTATAAAACAAATTTTAAAACCCTTGGAAAATAAAGCCAGGGTGAGACACTACAGCAATCATTAAATAGTTTCTGAAAGAAATTCCACACATCTTGTTTATTCTCTGCTGTTTTTCTTTTTTCCAAGAAAACTAAATCTCCTTAGGGACATTAAGGGCTGTCATCAACAGCGTTAAGAACACTGTACTGAATATTTACATTGCCAAGGGATACTTTTTAAAAAGAAAGCTGTAAATTTTTTGTCTATTTATATTGATTTTTCTCCATGGAAAAGAACACATTTACTTTTCTCTACTACATCTAATGAATTAGGCAACAGTGGCTATAATCTGACACCAGTGATGGTAAAATGGATATTGCATCTTGCTCATATCATGATTACGGTCCAGGGTGATGGTGTTTGCACACCCTGTGAATGATCCTTCTCTCCAACCAATGCGTGTCTTAATTCTGAATATAGACCTTAGGCAATTATTAATCTTTGGTGGCAGAAAAGCCCAAGCCCAATCTTTTTATGTTACCTCATTATTCCTGTTCATAAATGAAAATTTAATTTCTGTTACAGTGCTTAGTGCAGTCAACTGTTATATTATTAATTATAGAACTGCTGCTAATGCCTAGGGATGATATTTCAATAAGGTTTAATCTCTTTTCCATATTCTAGTGTCTTTCATAATTATGTCTCCGTTTTTCTCCTTGCTTTTATTTTATTTGCATACAAACTCAGCAGCGCAAACTGTAATTCTGACCTGACTGGTGTTCTGAGTCAGCCATACCACTCATAATCCAGGCTCTGTGAATTTGTTCAGAAAATAGGGGGAGAAAGAAAGGCAACTTTATTTCAAATGGCAACCGCGATGTTGAACCACATCTCAGTCTGGTTTTAGCATTGAGTACCCCTTCACAGTTGCTGGGGGAGCATTTATACATTTGGCAATCATTCTTGAAAGTTCTTCAGCTGGAAATTGCTTTGTGAATCACAAGAAGCTTATTTTGTGCTTTTAGTTATGCTTTAAAGCAGTACGGAATTGTCTCTAGAAAGGAGGTAAAAGGCTTACTATCATGTATATAATGGCATAGAGAAGGTGAAAATTGAGCTACTTCATTCCTACATATTTGATAGTTTGTTTCTATCCAAGGGGGTGACAATTAACATTATGCAGCTGTGTTATTTTCCTTGATTAAGTATAGACACTGAGATCTGTGTTGTTTTGGTTAGTATTGTTTCCTTTTTATTATCCAGAGTGCAAAAACATTTAGTTCTTTTATACTACAGCCATTGTGATTTCTCCATTTTTTCCTCTTTTGTTCTTGGAACAATTTAAATTCACTTTGTTATGATGTATTTGTGTAATTGTTGTATTTATCTGATCAACTCTTGAGAGAGAAACTTAGTGATACTCTAAGTTCCAGTGTGTTGTAGGATCAGCTATGTTAGGATAGTTTTATTTGTCTAATGGCATATGACACTGATAAGGACTCACAATAGGAAGAAGGAGTCTAACCTACAAGTCAATTTCAGGGATGAGAATAAAAGAGGAAATAGATATCCAGTCTGATTTTTCCACAAATATTTACTGAGCATTCCATGTGTTTTGGTTGCTGATCAGGTAACCAGGTATATGGTTAAATGGGAGAAAGCTAAAGAAAATACCCCTTCTCAATCATTTTTTTTTTGCAGTGTATTAAGTATGGTGAGAGAAGAATGGGGCATGTAGACCTATGAAGGACTGTTCTCGTCTCGAGACGTGAAGGAGATTATGTAAGAAAGTGTGAGATTGAAAATTAGGAGACGTAGGGATGAAAATTTGGGGATCACCAAAACTGAAAAGACCAAAGAAAGAGAAGGAAAACTATTAAGAGAGATAGGAGGTTTACAGGAGAAGTGGAATTCAAGAACCAAAGACAAAGAAGGTTATAGAAGGAGGTAATGATCAATAATACAACCTCTCGAGGGAGGACAAGTTCTGTGAGGACATATTTCCTTTGGCCTGGCAACTGCTAGAGCAGAGTTTAGCCAACTTTTTCTGTAAGGTACCAGAGAGTTGATATTTTAGGATTTGAAGATCATGTGGTCTCTGCTGCAACAACTCAACTCTGTCATCAGGGCATGAGCAGTCCTAGAGAATACATAGATGAATGAGTGTGGCTGTGCTGCAAGAAAACTTTTTGTGAAGTAACAAGTGGCTTGAATTTGGAAAGGAGGCCACAGTTACTAATTACATGGGAAAATTGAAGCAAGAGAGCTTGTTAGTTGTTTGATGCCAGATAGCCAATAAATGACAGAGACAAAATTACACATACTTTAAGTCTCATGTTCTCTTTACTATAGCATGTTTTCTCTAAAGTAGTAATGCTGCAAAAGTCAAATTTACAACTTTGATAAATTGATTTGGGTTCAATACTCTTATTGGGTAACGTAGCCCACATGCATTCAATCATCTTCTTGTTATGGTCATTTGCTCTTATGCAATGCCTTGTTTACTTTCATTTCATAATTAGCCTTGTTATGGATGGCAGCAACAATTTCTTATGACTTATCTTGTAGGTTGTTCATCCTCCAAATACTGTCCCTCAAAAGTGTCACGAGACTCAACAGTCTTCCATTAGGAATCTCTTTTTAAAATGCATTTAGGCTCTTTCCATAATTTGGTTATTGTTGAAAATGCTGCCATAAACATTGGGGTACAAGTGCCCCTATGTATCAGCACTCCTGTATCCCTTGGATAAATTCCTAGCAGTGCTATTGCCGGGTCATAGGGTAGATCTATTTTCAATTTTTTGAGGAAACTCCACAATGTTTTCCAGAGTGGCTGCACCAGTTTGCATTCCCACCAACAGTGCAAGAGGGTTCCCGTTTCTCCACATCCTCTCCAGCATCTATAGTCTCCTGATTTGTTCATTTTAGCCACTCTGACTGGCATGAGGTGGTATCTGAGTGTGGTTTGGCTTTGTATTTCCCTGATGAGGAATGATGTTGAGCATCTTTTCATGTGCCTGTTGGCCATCTGGATGTAGGGGAAGGAAAAAAAAAGTTAGAGAGGGAAGGAGCCAAACCATAAGAGACTCTTAAAAACTGAGAACAATCTGAGGTTGATGGGGGGGTGGGTGGGTGATGGGTATTGAGGAGGGCACCTGTTGGGATGAGCACTGGGTGTTGTATGGAAAACAATTTGGCAATAAATTTCATGTAAAAAATAAAATAAAATGCAGACACATGTACAAGGCAAAATAGGCATTGGCAACTAAATTTAATTTTGTGTATCAGGTATTATATCTATCTATTAGTTTTTTATTGAGATATAATTGATATATAACATATTAGTTTAATTTAAGGTGTACAAATAATTATTTGACATATGTATATAGTTTGAGATGATCACATATTTTTCAAACAATATTGGGCACATAGGGGATAAGTGGTCTGAAAAATTAGAAATCAAGGGAAGAGAGGGGTGCCTGGGTGGCTCAGTTGGTTAAGCGTTCAACTTCAGCTCAGGTCATGATCTCACAGTCGTGAGTTCAAGCCCTGAATTAGGCTCTGTGCTGACAGCTCAGAGCCTGGAGCCTGCTTCAGATTCTGGAGTCTGCTTTGGATTCTGCCTCTCTCTCTCTGCTTCTCTCCTGCTCACATTCTGTCTGTCTGTCTGTCTCTCTCTCAAAAATAAATAAATATTAAAACATTAAAAAAAAAGAAATCAAGGGAAGAGGGAATGGAAAAATTGTCTTCATCTTACTACATACTTGCTGAAATAATTACAATTAAAGTAAATATCTGAGCACCATTAAATACGTGTGCTAACATGTACTTCTTATACTATAGCTTTTAAATTATGTGCTACTGATTAAAATAGCCAGAGATGTTCTAAAGGTTGCCTTATTCTCAGATATTAAAAATAGTGAAAATACAATTTATGAAATGTAAGTTGAATGATGAGTTTCATGATGGGTCTTTGATATAAATGTAATAGCCATCTCCATTTCAATGTTAACATGATTTATTCCAATCACAATATTTAAAATCACATTTCCAGTGTGTGATAAAGATGACCAGTCTCGTAGAAAAGTGTCACTATTTTAACATGAGTTCTATTAGAGAGAGTGAATGATAAATTTATTTAGACTTGTCCATCTGTGCAAATAGAAGAATTAATGAATGACTAAGTGAATGAATTCTTTAATCATGATCTTCAGAAGGTCTTAGGGTGCAGTCTTATTATTCTATGAAAATCTCACCCAGAGACAATAATTGTATTTCCTACATGGAGAAAGTAATAGATAAAACTGCTGGTTAGGGCAACTCTTTGGCAATGCTGATGGAACATTAAGGATCAGCAGGGACCCCCAGGCGCGTTCTACCCCATAGCATCTTCTGGATTGAAAGCAGCAGGGGAATCCTATTCCACATCATTTCCCAAATCATTTCTCTTCTTGAGAAGAATGACTAACAACTGTGAAGGAAAATTGAAGTCATAGTAGACTTTTGAAAAGAGGAGGAGATTATGACATGAAAGCTTGTGGAAATAAATGGACCAAAGAAATTTTAAAATTTAAATTTGCAAGTATCTTGCAAAGGTTATGAAACATGTATGCACCATTTAGAGTGGACTTCTTAGTTACTTAGAATTCCAGGCTCAGTATTTTTGGATCAATATGTTAGACTTTAAGAATGATGCATTTTTATGTCTTTTCTAGTAAAAAAAAAAAAGGCATTGTCAGAGAGGTAGAAAAAAGTAAAGAAAACCTCTTGCTGAATTTTAAAAACTATGTTTGGTGAGTCATCACTTATGTTAAGCATTTAAAAATTATTCTGATTTCTTGGAGGTTCAAACAAATCTGAGAGTTCAGCTTGCCTCTGAGTAGTTCTCATCAAAGCTATGACTATTATTTGTATGATACACAGACAAATATTTCTTTTGAATGTCCATGATTTGCTGATGTACTATCTCTTCTCCTTCTATTGTCCTCTGCCTGCATAAGAAGAAGGTGGAAAAATTGAATTGGCTTAAGGCATTAACAAAATCTTAACTGCTGGAAGCAAAGTAGATGAGAAAGAGTTTGCTGGGTAAGCAAACCTGCACCATATCATTCAGGATAAACCCCTGCACCCTAAGCCTGCTGTGAATGTGGATTATTTTGTGCATATGGAAAATGAATAAAATCCACAGAAAAAGGAGAAATCACATTTTGCACAATTTAATTAAAATAATTGATGATTCTACAATGTTATTTTAATTGTCTGACCTAAAATAATACATTAATATGGAAAACAAATTCTTGGAAGGGGAAGACAATATGGTGTCCTTTACTTCCAGTGAATACCTGGATTGGTGACATAAATAGCCCAATCTTTCTTTAAAGTACTAACTTTCTTTCAAGTATCAAAAGTTACTGACAGATTATCAATCTTATCTGGTTGTCTTAATGCAGGTGTTTAACCAGATTAGATCAATCCTTCCTAAATCCTATACACTGCCATATAATAGATTGGTAAATAATTAATAAATGCAAAGTGCTTAGAACAGAGCCTGACATAAGAGGCATTGAATGCATAGTAAGCATTCAATAAGTATAAAAAATCAATATATTCTTCTTATTATTTTTGAAACAAGGCGTGATTGACATATTACATTATATTAGTTTCAAGTGTACAAAATAATGATTTGATATTTGTATACACTGCAAAGTGAACAGTAAGTCTAGCTAGCATCTGTCATTATAGAAAGTAAATTTTTTTTTCTTGTGATGAGAACTTTTCAGATTTACTCTCTTGGTAACTTTCAAATATGAACTACAATATTGACTATAGTCAACAAACTATACATTACGTCACCATGATTAATTTATTTTATACTTGAAAGTTTTTTAGCTTTTAACCTTTTCACCCATTTCTACTACCCCCCAAGTCCCTTGCCTTCTGGAAACCACCAGAAGTTCTCTGTATCTGTGAGCTTTGTTTGGTTAATTTGTTTTTTAGATTCCACATATAAGTGCGATCCTGTGGTATTTGTCTTTCTGTGCCTGACTTATTGTATTTAGCATAATACACTAATGGTCTATTCATGTTTTTGCAAATGGCAGTATTTCATTCTTTTTAATGGCTGAATAGTATTCTGTTGTATGTATACACCACATCTTCTTTATTCATCATTCACTGATAGAACCATGAGGTTGTTTCCACATCCTGGGTATTGTATATAATGCTGCGATGAACATAAAGGTGCACATATCCTTTTGAATTAGTATTTTCATTTTCTTCAGATAAATCTCAATAAATGGAATTGCTACACCATACAGTAGTCTATCTTTAATTCTTTGAGTAGCTTTCATATCGTTTTCCATAGTGGCTGCACCGGTTTACATTCCTCCCAACAGATAGTTCCCGTTTCTCCACAGCATTACTGACACTTGTTTCTTGCCTGTTTGATAACAGACATTTTAACAGGTATGAGGTAGTATCTCATGGTTTGATTTTCATTTTACTGAGGGTGAGTGATGTTAGGCATCTTTTCATGTGTCTTTGGACCATATGTATGTTTTTTTTAAAAAAAAAAAAGATCAGATCCTGTGTCCATTTTTAAAACAGATTTTTTCTATTGAATTATATGAGTTCTTTATATATTTTGGATATTTACTCCTTATCAGATACAAGATTTGCTTTTTTTTTCTCCCATTCAGTAGGTTGTCTTTTTGTTTTGTTGATGGTTTCTTTTACTGTGGAGAAGCTTTCTTATTTGATGTAGTCCCACTTGTTTATTTTTACTTTTGTTTCCTTTGTTTTTGGAGTCATAGTCAAAAAATCATTGCCAAGACCAACGTCAAGGAATTTGTCATTGATGTTTTCTCCTATAAGTTTAATGGTTTTGGGTCTTATATTTAAGTCTCCAATCTATTTTGACTTAATTTTTGTGTATGGTATAAGATACTAGTTTAATTTCATTTCTTTGCATGTGGTTGTCTAGTTTTCCCAACATCATTTATTAAAGAAGCTGTCATTTCCCCTTGCCTCCTCATCCTACATTATTTGGCTATATATATATATATATATATATATATATATATATATATATATATATTCATTCTGGTCTCTCTATTCTGTTATATTGGTCTACACATCTATTTTCATACAATACTGTTTTGATGACTATAAATTTGTAATATAGTTTTAAATCAGGAAGCATGAAGGACTTTGCTTTTCTTTCCCACAATTGCTTTGACTATTTGAGGTATTTTGTAGTACCATACAAATTTGGGATTAGCTGTTCTATTTCTATGAAAAATGACATTGAGATTTTGATAGGGATTGCACTGAATCTGTATCTGATTGTTTTAGGTAGTATGAATATTTTAGAAATATTCTTCCAGTCTATGAGATGGCATATATTTTCATTTATTTATATCTTCTTTAATTTCTTTCATTACTGCCTTATAGTTTTCAGTATATAGGTCTTTCATCTTGGTTAAATTTATTCCTAGGGTTTTTTTTTTGATGCGAGTGTAAATGGAATTGTTTTCTTCATTTTTCTTTCTGATAGTTTGTTGTTAGTGTATAGAAATGCAACAGATTTTGCATGTTGATTTTGTACCCTACTAAGTTTTATTAATTCTGACAGTTATTTGGTGGAGTCTTTAGAGTTTTCTATACATAATATCATGTCATCCACAAATAGCAATAGTTATATTTCTTCCTTTCTAATTTGGATGCCTTTTATTTATTTTTCTTGCCTAATTGCTTTGGCTGGACTCCCAATATTATGTTGAATAAAAACAACTACAATGTGTATCCTTGTTTAGTTCCTAACCTTAGAGGAAAAGCTTTCCATTTTTCACTATTGACTATATATTAACTGTGGGCTTGTCATATATGGCCTTTATTATTTTGAGGTATACCCTCTATACCCACTTTGTTAAGAGTTTTTATCATAAACTGATGTTGAATGTTGCCAAGTGGGTTTTTCATATCTATTGAGATGATTTTTATCTTTCACTTTGTTAATGTGATATATTGATTGATTTGCAAAACTTGAATCATCCTTGAATCCCTGGAATTTATTCCACTTGATCATGGCATATAATCCTTTTAATGTATTGTTGAATTTGGTTTGCTAATATTTTGTTGAGGATTATTGCATCTATGTTCATCAGGAAACATTGGCCTTTTCTTTTCTTTTCTTATCTTTTCTTTTCTTTTCTCCTTTCCTTTCCTTTCCTTTCCTTTCCTTTCCTTTCCTTTCCTCTCCTCTCCTCTCCTCTCCTCTCCTCTCCTTCCTTTTCTTTTGTGTGTGTGTGTGTGTGTGTGTGTGTGTGTGTCCTTATACCAGTGAAGCTGTCTTGATCTAGACTTTTGTTAGGAGTTATTGATTACTGATTCAATCTCATTCTAGCAATCAGTCTATTCAGATTTATTTGAAAATTTCTGTTTCTATTTCTCAGACTAGTGTACCCTTTCTGAAATAGTGAGGAGCTATAGTGAGGTCAAAGAAGAGTGCAAAGCTGGCCTCCCCCAGCCTAAATTCACTGAGAACACCTCTGTAGCCTCAAGATGTGTGGGAAGCCTGAAGCCTTCCCCTTAGGCTGAAGCTCCAGGACAAATAAAGAGGCCTTTTCACCAGAAGACTGTGGTATGTTTTAGTCTGCTGTTTGTGCAGTGCTCTGGGGTAGTAGCCTCCAAGAACTATCTCTTTAATTGTTACAGCCTCATGGGACACAGAAATGTAGGCTATCCTGGCCACCAAAGCCTGGTGATCAAGAAACATCCCCTGTGTGGACTGCATGTGCCTGCTGGCTTTCATATGGCCATAGGAGATTCATTATTATTCTTAATGGGTAATTTCTTAATTGAGCTTTTGCATATAAAGTCTGAATATCCAAGGATTGAATAAACCATGTGAAATCTGTTTCACCATGCCTCATGGTTTCACCATGCCATCATTCACAGATGTAACCAAAGTCTCCTTGCACAAGTAATTTTCTCCCAAATTAAAATGTAGTACCATTGTGCTTTTACCGGAAAAAAAGCTAATAGCAACTGGTGGAAAATGTGGGAAAATGACATGTGAGAAAAGATATTTCAAAAGTTCTTTGTAAGTTAATTAGAAACTTAAAGATGTTGTCAAGTGTATTTTGCATGATTTAATATGAAACCTTTAAAAAGAGGGATAGTATCTGATAAATTATCCTATCGACTGTTGTACATAATCCTGTTATTTCAGGCAAGATAATTGCATGGTAAACAGCATTAGCTTTTCATTAGCTGTAGCTGTTCCAGCTGATTCATTCGTAGCTGAGCAGATTTAATTTAGTGAAAAGAAAAATACTACGAATCATCTGTAATACAAACTAAATAAATACAAGAATAAACATGTAGGAAATAATTTATATACACATGAAGACTGTGTTCAAAGAATAAAATTTCTCACATCTGATTTTCACGTATGGCATTAGATAGTTGTAAATATCTGTAAGTAATAACATTAACAACCAATAGCATATTCTGACAAGTGCTATCTGTGTATATGAGTATGTTAGATGTTATGAAGAATTGTTAGCAAATTAATTTTGTGGTGTCATATTTGTTCATCATAGTCAAAATAATATTTTTGATTGAAACCCAGCTTTCTTGATCATTCTTATCTTAGGTGTGTTGTTGTAGGGAAAAATGTGATTAAGTTTTACAGGGACATGTCATCTTTATCATTTATTCTCTTAGTAGGGATGTAGATTTACTTGGTATTTTCACGAAACATTTTCAAACCAAAACATAAATTTTTACTGGAAATAATAAATATTTTTCTTCCCTCAAATTCTCAAGTTAGGGACCTTTTATTAACCCGGTTAATTATTTGTTTTTATTTTAGTCTTTGAAACCTTATTTTCAGAACACAGTTTATGCAAACAGTCACTTCTATAAATTGCCCTTTCATATAAGTATTTTCCTGCTGATAATTATGGACAATATTAAATACTGCAGGAAATAATAGGTCACTTATATTAATGGATAAACAATTTATCTAAGCTCTTGTACTTTTTTTTTGAGAGGGTGATGGATATGTTTATTACCTGGATTATAGTGATCTTAACATGAATGTGTGTATATGTCCAAACTCACCAAATTGTATACATTAATTATGTGCATTTTTTAAATTTAAATTTTAGTTAACATACTGTGCAATATTGGTTTCTGGAGTGGAATTCATCACTTACATAACACCCTGTTAAATTTTTGCACTTTAATTCTTGTATCTTTTCAAAGCACATATTGCTGAAATGTTTCCTAAAAAACCCGATGTTACTAAACATGGACAGCCCATTAGATGATCATGGTCATTTCAACATTACGTTAGGGAAAGTTCCTTATGTAAATCCATGTGTAGATGGAGATGAGAAAATTTATGGTTAACTTGGAGAAGGGAAACCTGGAGAAGATTAACTTGGGATACACAATAATTGTTATAGTTCAGTATTTGTAATATCTTTCTACAGGAAACAGGTTTAAATGCTCTCTTTTCTTCCAAAGGAACAGTGGAACTAATTCAGAAAAAAAAGTTTTGATTCATTTATTGTGTCATAGACTCTGGGTCTAAAGTTCTCTCTTGTCTAGCAAGGAAGCAGATGCAGTATAAAAAGCAAGAGATGGCTAATGCCCGGGAAAAGACAAGAGCCCCGAATAAGGGTCCTTGACCCGTTTTTACCAGGATCAGAAGGCTCACAAACATGGTGATGGACGTGCACAAAGAGACAATAAATCTGTGAACATTACCTTACGGACTTGAGGGAAAGGGGATCTTGAAGATATTCGGGGTTAGGGGTTTGGGTTAACACAAAACAAAATCCTGGTGCCTGGCAGCCTGGTGGAAGGTTGTTTATAAAGCAGACATGAGGCAGCACCTCTCTTTATCTTAGCTAGCCTAGGGGATGTGACAGATAGGATACTTGACCTCAGGGTTAACAATGCCCCTTTCTTTTGTTAATCTCTGCTCTGGGCTGCTCACTCGCAGCACAGCACAGCTGTCTATAGCCCTGTTTTCCTGTTTACCTAACTTGGTCCTTCCCTCCTGTGAAAGCAGCTTTCTGCTATACTACTAAGTTGGGGGCGCTTTGGCCCTGAATACCTAATCTTGGTTTTTTTTTTTTTTTTTTAGTATGAAATTTATTGTCAAATTGGTTTCCATACAACACCCAGTGCTCATCCCAACAGGTACCCTCCTCAATGCCCATCACCCACTATCCCCTCCCTCCCACCCCTGCCATCAACCCTCAGTTTATTCTCAGTTTTAATCTTGCTTATTTCATATGCCTACGTTCTATATTGGGGCCTTTGCCCCACCTTCTCTATATTGGGGTTTCTGCCCTGCCTTCTCTATACTTACTCATGCCTAATCTTGTTTACCCATACTTGGGTGTGAACATCTTATGGTTTTGTAATTCTTTATGCTTATTAACCCATTGGTGTAATCCCAGGCAATTTGTAAGCTATTCCCCACATTATTGTATAATCTTAACATCCAGATATTAAAAAATAGTTTATGTTTGTGAGTTTTCTATTTTTAATCTGCCTTTTTCTAAGATAGACATCAATTTATCATATCTATCTCTCTATAATCTATTTATAATTTATCTCTATCCTCTATCAATCAAATAAATAGCAACTAGGGTTATAAAATTGCCCTTCACAATGAATTTTAGGCTGCATAATTGTATTTGGAAGACCACATGTCAACATTATACAGACATGGTTCTTGCATAGATAATATTTCAACAAAATAGCCTCTAAGACTTTTAAAATGCTAAGATTCTATATACTAAGAATTAGAGTGGAACTACAATAAAACCTTCCTAGATGAATAAAAATGAATACATAAATACATTTCGAGCTAAATGTGTCCCAGAAATATTGACTATATTTGGCTTATCACCCCTTTGATCATGTTCTCAGCTTGAAAGTCAAAGATATCAGCTGTCCTCCCACCCCCATGTCATAAACACAGGATATACCACCATGATTAGTGCAACAAAAGCATTTCTCGCTCCTGTTACATTCTAATGGAGGTCAAGCAACTTGCTTAGGTTTCTTTCCTCCAAGGAATGATTCAAGGATCCAGTGCATTTCTATCATATGGCTCTACTATCTTTGAGTCCTTTGCTTCTGGCTACAGAGATTGGGGAATATGAGATAGTGAAGGATACCAGACCTTTCCAAGGCCAGGCCTGGAAATGATGTTCATAACTTTTGCCCACAAGCTATGGATAACCTATTTTATCACATGATCCCAGGATAGTACCAAAGAAAGCGGAGACATGGAACTTTCTTGTGAGCCCAGAAAATGGAAATGGAGAGAATTTACATCTAAATCATATATAGATATATTCAAAATTATGCTTAAAAGTTTAAATGCATCCATTTATTTAGTCAATATTTATTAAGTATATTCTATGCCAAGTCTTATGGGATGTGCTGTATATAGAATATGGATAAAACTCAGTTCTTATACTTACATAATAGCCACGTAAATTGATTTCGCTCTATGCTCAACTGGTCTTTTGAATGCTATTGCATTCCTTTACTTATAAGCTAAGATCATTCAAGGTAGCCAATAAATAAACATTAATTTGGCTGAATTAATATAATTACATTAATATAATTACCTTGTAGCTTTATTTTTTTCTTTACAGTTTTGCCTGCTTCTTCCATGTAAACTGTTGTAATTTTAATTTTAATTTTGTTTTTGTTAATTTTGTTTTGTTAATTTAATTTTAATTTTGATGTAATTGTTTATGCTTATAACAACAAAATAAATACAGAAAAAGGAGGAAACAGAAAATAAAAGTAGAGAAACTTATAATAAAAGAACTTAGATGAAGTGAGTTACTTGCATAAAAGATGTTTTTATGTCTATAATATAATAAAATGCACACTCACACACACCTTTGTCTCCAGTTATTGTCACAGGGCTCCCCAAATCCTCAGAATTTCCTAAGTGGTGAAATAGTCTTTTGTTATTTGAAATCAGCCCTTTCAATCCTGCCTGAATTTATGCTAATAAGGGACTTGGTGGCTGGAGGTAGGGTGAAGGTGAGAGACCTAGATAGCTTTAAGATGGGTGTTAATCACCAGAAAGACCAAGCCTGTTATTAGTTGGGTCTTTCAGTCCCACTCCCTGGCCTCCACGGAGGGTAGAGGTGTTATACATTGAGTTCAGTCCTCAATGGCTGATAATTTCATCAATCACGTTTATGTAATGAAACCTTTATAAACCCTTAAGGGGATTTGGAGAGCTGATGATTTGGTGAACACATTAAAGAGTTGGGAATATGATGCACACAGAAACAGCATAAAAGGTCTATGCTGTCCCCCCATAACTTGTCCTATGAATGTCTTCCATTTGACTGTCCCTGAGTTGAATCCTTTATAATAAACCAACAGTAGTAAGTAAAGTGCTTTTCTGGGTTCTGGGAGTCATTGTAATGAATTATTTAACCTGAAGAGGGGTTATAAGAACTTTTGAATTTGTAGTTGGCCAGGCAGAAATAAGTTTTATCTAGGTGAGACAGGAGGGAAGGGAGGCTCAGGAGACTACCTGACCAAAGTAAAGACATTTTGTCTTTAGGTTGACCCTTACCCTAAAAGACAGCAGGTTATAAAAAGAGGCTCAGGTCATGATCTCACGGTCCATGGGTTCAGGCCCCATGTAGGGCTCTGTGCTGACAACTCAGAGCCTGGAGCCCACTTTGGATTCTGTGGCTCCCTCTCTCTCTGCCCCTCCCCTGCTTGTGCTCTCTCAAAAATAAAGTAAACATTAAAACATTTTTTAAAAAATCTGAAAAAAAGAGGCATAAGATCCTACTCATGGAAAACCACAAGACTCCACTCTCTCTGGCAATAGAAGCCACAAAGGCTGGATAGTCTTAAAATTGCTCCCTGGAGGTAATTCCACAACGCTAAGTAATGGAAAAAACTAACCTCCCAAGGTAAATAATGAACTCAAAATTAAAGGGTAAGCCCCTTCCCATATGGTTAGTTTATAAGTTTCTAAGAACTTATAAAACCCTTTGTTAGAGGCCAAGAAGGGGGTCCTCTTGCCCGTCTGGGAGGAGAGACTGTTACTTTGTGAAGTAGCTCATTTCTTACTTCTATGTTTAATAAATTTTTGTCCATTTCTCTAAATGGCTTACTCTTGAATTCTTTTTCAGGCAAAGCCCAAAACCCAGTTGGCAAGGGGCCTGAGGTCCTCTCTCTCATGGTCTTGGCCCCTTGGACATTGTAGGCACTATTTATAGTTGTCATCTGAAGTAGGAGCACACTTGTGGGACTAATATATTTTGTACGTAAGTTCTTTTGCTTGTTAAACCTGCCGCCTACCAACTTGGAGTGGTCTGCCTCTTTCTTCCTTCTCTCTCTGCTGATTTCATCCAGAGAATTCCAAAGTTTGTGACCCAACAACTGGCAAGCCACTCAGGAGACTAAAGAGATGAGTCTTGGGGAGTGAGACATCTTCAAGTGAAACCCCGAGTTGACTATCCACCTGTGTGTGAGGCTGGCAGGCTTGTGGATGGCTATGTGAGTATTAAGGATGCCTTCAAGATGCAGGCTGCTCTAATGCATGTGTTTGAGGAACTACACCCAGCGAACTGTAGCAAAGAAAGGAAATGAATGGCTGTCAAGGTGGACTGGCCTCTACTGTGGATGGTTGGTTGGCTAGAGGCCAAAGATTGGGTTAGAAAATTAGAAGCTCTGAGAGTAGAGAAGGCCGTGGGGTTGTCCTCTTCTCTGCCAGCTTTGGGGCTGGCAGAGAAGGGGTGACAGCAGGATAATAAGATAGAGACCTGAACATGCAATTTTACAAAGGTAGAAGGAGTAGGCTGCCATGGATTAGACCTGGGTGCTTATGACAAAGCCTGATTGAGTTGCTAAGAGTGGAGTGCGATCCTTGAAAAAGTGAGGAAAGAGAGGAGAAGATGCTGTGATGATTGACAATGAGATGGATTAAGCACACAACGTGATCCTACCTCAATTGTAAAGGAAGATTTAAATAGCAATTACCCTAGACTACTGAGGACAGAGAAATATACCCCAAAACTCCTAAAGAAAACTTGCATTATTTTTCTGTCCCTTGAAAATGTAAATATTTCATCCTTTTACTTGCAAATGGCCAGATTCCCCAACACCATTTACCGAAGAGACTATCATTTTGCTTTTAAGTGTTCATGGCTCCCTTCTCAAATATTAATTGACTGCATGCATGGGTTTATTTCTGAGCTTTCTGTTCCGTTCTACTGATCTATGTGTATGCTGTTATGACAATACCATTTTATTTTAATTATTATAGCTTTGTAATATAGTTTGAAATCAGGGAGCATGATGCCTCCAGCTTAGGTCATCTTTCTTCTGATTGCTTTGGCTATTCAGGGTCTTTTTGTGGTTCCACATGAATTTTAGGATTGCTTTTCCTATTTCTGTGAAAAATACTTAGAGGGATTTTTAGAATCACTTTGTCAAGTTGAAAGAGGATTCCTAGTGAAAAGTTGATTGTAATGGCACTAAAATTATGTATAATTTTGGGTAGAATTAGCATCTGAAAAATATTCCATGTACTTATTCAGTAAAATAACCATTTAATTAAGTCTTCTTTCAGAAGTCTCTAAGGTTTTATAGCTTTCCTCTTTCACATATTCTCAAAATAAAAATTTTGTTGTTTCAATCTGTTTTTGCATTATTTGTTCATTTTCTGTTTCAAAGAAAGAGGAGAAATACATACCTAACTGTACACATTGCACATATGTATGTGTATGTATGTATGTATATCTATACGATAGAGATGCATATTAGGGTTTACTCTAATTACTGTTAAATTGCATGTATCTGACACTTTTAATTAGGGCAAGGTATCGACCTATATTATTGCCTCTAGTAATACTTACCATCTACTATAATAAGTGACATGATCTCTCACATGAAATATTTATTTTATGTGACAGATAAAGGAATAAAGAAGAAATGAAGGAAAGAAGGAAGGAAGAAACTATTCATTAATTTGAAAAAAACTGGTCTTTTCATCGTTCAGTCCAAGAACATGATTTTTATATCTGTTTTTTTTTGTTTATTTTGGTTTTTCTTTATATATACTTACAAACTTTTATAATTTTCTTCATAAACACCTAACATCTTGATTACTGCTGTGTCAAAATGTTCTAGTTTATTATGTTGTTTGGATGATTCTTTCGATTTTCAGGTATAAAATCAAAACACTATATAATATTATTTATTTTTGTCTTTTTTCCAACTGACTTTGTTATTTCATTTTCATATTGCTCTGCAGAAATTATAGAATAAGTGTAAAAAAGGAAACTAAATATCAGAGCTTAAAAAATTTTAATGGTGAAATTTGGAAAAACAAAAACCAAAATATTTAAAAATCACTGCAATGATTTCTGCATTCAAAAATATGGTTGAGGGGTCCCTGGGTGGCTCAGTCAGTTAAGTGTCTGAGTCTTGATTTCTGCTCAGGTCATGATCTCACGGTTGATGAGTTGAAGCCCCACACTGGGCTCTGTGCTGATAGTGTGGAGCCTGCTTGGAGTGCTCTCTCTCCCTGTGCATGAGCATGTATGCTCTCTCTCAACATAAAGAAGCTAAAAGGAAAAAAAAGATGGCTGAAAGATCACAATAATTTGATGTAGGAAAGCCCTTTAATAGACCCTTTCATTATGTGGTGGTGAAATGTTTGGACTACGTTCAAAGAAAATAAGATGGTCAAGGCAATGGAATGGTAAATTACTCTGCATAATAAATTTAAAAGGCTCATTCTTGGATGTAAACTGCTTAATATGAGGAAATGTTTAGTTTCCCATTGCCACTGACAAGACAGGAGTTTGAGGAATCTCCGGCCCTTGAAAAGACAAGAGATTGGAAAAGAGATGGTGATTTGTGTAATGACAGGAAGTGGATGTTTGCAAGAGGAGAGGCTGAGCACAGAACTTTCTGTGAGAAATATGGGTGGATATTCAGTGATATATTTTTGTTGTGATGAATTTTTGATTTCTGTGTTATTGTTTTATTAGGTCTTCAATAACACCAGTTAACCGTAAAGTCTTTTTATTAATTCTGTTAATTTTACTTTGTCAAATGAATGAGGCATTGCAGAGAAGAAACCAGGAGGGAAAGCAGACATGAATCCTGTTTATTCTATTAGAAAGTATAGTTTAATTTTGACTATTTTCCTAGAGTTTTGCTATAAGCTTGTATAAATAAAAGTTGCCTGGTGACTATTAAGGTAATGAGACAGTAAAAATTATATTATATGGTGTATTTTTTCTTTTTCTTTTCCTTTGTAGAAGTCAACATTTTATGAAACAGTAGTCTACAATGTTGAATTGAGAAGAGTGCGCTTTGGTTCATTTGAATAATAATATTTGAATAATTTGGTATATTTGTTAAATTGCCTTCTGGTGTAAATAACATGTGGTTTCCTTATTTCTCCCACTCATTTATAGTCTATAAGATTAGAACAAGAGTACCATTTTAAAAATATTTCTGTAAAAGCGAGAAACCAATTGTTGATCAGTTTAAGTCTCCTACTCTAGCTGTGATTTGTACTGCAGTAATCCAGTAATCAGCCACACAGGATATTAGCCTGGACCAAGATGGACTTTATGGAAATGGACATAAGTGAGAGGATCGGAAAAAATCTTAGGAAGTAAAATCTGAAGGACATGGATATACGTGTTGATGGATAAATCCCAAGTTTCTGGCTTTAAAATCTAAATAGATGGTGTCATCTGAAAATAAGGAATGAGAAGATACTGAATTCCTTTAAAGGCTGTCATCTCTTTAAATTTTCTGAAGTATGATATTAAAAAAAACCCTAAATTCTAATTTAGCAAAAGTCTGAATTTAAAAAATAATATAAAGTTATTTCCTGATGCAATTTTAAGTATATTATATATCTAATTTAACTATGTTGGCAAGAGTAAGATGTGTACTTGTTTAGATATTGGCTTTGTGTGTGTGTGTGTGTGTGTGTGTGTGTGTGTGCGTGCATCTGTATATATTAAAAAGGAGATAGCTTAAGATGACTTACCCTCTAGAACTGTCTTAAAAGGCATATGTTTTGCTTTGTTTCATATTTTATTTTTCATCACTGGTACTCTAGATTTCTCGTGTCAGAGTAAAGAATCTGATGAGTTTATAAACTAGTATCTTGAGGGAAATAAAGCACTCTAGTAAAATAGAAAAAAAGTTGTTTGTGGAACAGTAATGGGCTGACTAGTTTGGAAAACATATAATATTGTTGGAGTCATGCATTCAGAAAACTGATATGGAGGACCCCCTGCTGTCCTTCTGCACATTGGATCTAATTTAAATTCATAATGCCACCTGCTACCACTACTTTTTTCTATGAACTTAATGGCTAGATAAAGCATTTAGCAGAGCTTGATAAACTCTAGGGAAAAACAGAGAGGTTTGTTGTTAATTTTTTTTTGTTCTTGAAAAGAAAACAGTCTTTTAAAATTCTATAGCTATACAATCTGACAAATGGCATACATATACATATATTCATATGTATATTTTATGTATGTGTGTATGTATGTTTCTATCTATCTATCTATCTATCTATCTTTACAAGAGGACTTAATAAACCAAAATTTATAATCAGGGAATATGCATTTTATTTCTCTCTTACTACTCCTTATATCAAGAGTGAATAGGGATAAGAAACTAATTCTTAAAATATTGAAGATTTAAAAAATACTACTGTAGAACTGTTGCTTGTAAAATTGAACGACAAAATACATGTACATTCCAATTAAATTAAAACAATTGGAATTAGGAAAATAGGATTTTCATATTTTGGTTTTGTTTTGTTATGAAGCATAGTGTTATAACTATAAAGAAATTCCAAGTAAACAAAGCTGACTAAATAGGTCACTTTAGCTGATTAGTGTATACAAAATGGTGCCTTATGATTTTGTTGTCACTTAGTAATGATATAAAATATTTCTCCATATGTTTTCAAGTGAACAATGCAATCAGATGACAACTCTTTAATTACCTTAGGACTTGACCACTTCATCCATCTAATACTTGCTGTAACTTCTACACTAATGTTGTTGCTTATATGCTAATGCTTGTTAACTTGGCATTTCCCAGATATGTTGACAGGAGGAAATTAAAAATAAATTTTCTAAAGGTTAGTTAATTACAGATAATAAATTTTGTTATGCAAATGTGGA
This sequence comes from Panthera uncia, assembly GCF_023721935.1. Taxonomy (NCBI): domain Eukaryota; kingdom Metazoa; phylum Chordata; class Mammalia; order Carnivora; family Felidae; genus Panthera; species Panthera uncia. The sequence goes on from NC_064810.1 coordinate 18,862,365, forward strand.
AAAGATTTAATTTCCCAACAACTCAAACTGAGCCAGTAAATTAAAGCTTACCTTTTATTTGCAATGTTAAATTGCCAATCAGACTGAAGGTTACTCAATTATAAGAAATTGTAAGGTTCTACATATTTTTAATCTTTTCTCTTGGAAGGAATCTAAGGATCCAATTTTGGTCCTTTGAGGCACCCGTTAGAGCTTTGACTCAATGATACAATATATTTATACCCTGAAATTTATCCCCCAGTGCTTAAGCCAGATCTTAGGGTAGATATAACATATTAGAAAAATCTCTTTTGCTTTTTTTATTAAATCCTTAAGCCCATGACATTTGTTCTTTTTACTTGAAAAATATGGTATAATGTAATTAGTTTTATTTTACCTTACAGTATAAATGGTACAAGACCATATTATCCATGTGCTAAGATCATGTATTAAAACATTTCTGCTTCTCCTTCTAACTAAGATGTTGTCAAGTTTACGATTTTTCTTCCATGTCTTCCTTTCTCTTTCCTTCACGTCCACTTTCCCTCTTCATTTCCCCCACCAATTCTAATACTAATACTTACTAATACTGTAGAACTCAGTAGCTAATACAGAGAAATTTAGTCAAAAAAACTTACATGGGAAGGAAGGGTATAGTAAATATATCAAAAACCTGGAATTACATCATTATCATGATCTAACATTAATTCAATTTGAGTCTTCCTGGCAGATACAGGTTTATGCATGCACGTGCACACCAAAAAGATCATGTAAGAACTTATAGGATCCTCACTGTCTTATGGCTTCCTTTCAGTTTTTCCAATAAACCATGCTTCCCTTGATACAGAGCTTGATGCACCTACCTGGAATGCCCTTTGCCTGTCCCTCAATACACTACTTATGACACCCATTCAGCCTTCAGAGCTCAACTCAATTATCAGCCACATTTCTTTGTTAAATATCTTTCTTATATTTCTTAGCATTTTCCCCAGTTTGTAAAAAATACACTTATTTTATGTTTGTTACCCTACTGGGTGGTAAGCTCCAAGAAGAGAAAGACTTTCTAGTTTTTAGTTCATGTTGTATCCTTGCCACTTATCATGTTATAACACATAGGCACATAATAGATGCTCAAGTAATATTATTTAATGAACAAACATGTAACTATTTATATAAATAAATATAATGTTTCATAAATGGACATATAAATATATCCTTATAAAAACATATCACAAATGTCCTTATAAATTGAAGATTGGATAAAATAGTAAAGTTATTTGTAACAGCTGATTTGAGGAGATACCAGTTTTTCTTATGACTATGTTTCATATGAAGTATGATGAAAGTGAAAGCACATTAAAATAAAAATAGAAATAAAAATAAAAATGAAGAAGGGATTTGTTTCACGAACTTGTATGGCTGCCAAAGAAAATGAAGTCAAGGTACATGACCTTTCAGTGGTCAAACATGATAAACAGAACTTCGATTACAGAAAGGAGTGATTATTTGAACAAATGTACTGAATACCAGAGATACAAAATGCTATGCTAGGTATCGTGAGGATATATTGATTTGTTCGTTTGCAAAGAAACATTGAGGTAATGTTACAAGTAACTATGCATACCCCCGCTTAGGTATAGTTCTGTGTCACCCAAATATCAATAATGTCAGACATATTCAGCACACTGATGGGATTCCTAAATGGTAAATTGTTTATGGAAAAGCTTACCTGGAAATAACCCAACAAATAGTATGGATAAAAGAGTAACCACTTTTTTTTTAAAGTAGTGATATTAAACTTAACCAATTAATTACAATGCCTGTGATAATTTTATAAAGGCACAAATTGAATTTCCTTTAGGCCACGAAGGTCACCTCACTTAAGCACTTGGCAACAAATTATAAAAAAGACTTTTCTATGTTTCACTTGGCTTGATTTCTCTAACTCAAATGCATCCCATAATGTTATTACTTAAATTTCTCTTTCCATATTGTTATTAATGTTTCACAGTTAATTCTTATGGGTAAGCTGAGACCATTACCCACATTTGAGGAAGGAAGATAGTTGGGACCATTCTTCTCTTGCTTGGGAGGAAAAGTTCATTTAGAAGACATTGGCTTTTGACTTCCTTCTCTATATGCCTCAAGATTTCTTTCTTCCTTTATTTCTTTCATCTTCTTTCCTCCCTTTCTGTTGTAGTTACCTCTCAGTTACTGGAGGATCTTCCACCTAAAATTTGGTTCAAATGTCAAAACTGATGATGTCACATACACCAAATGGGTGTGAAAATGACTTTTTATATTCTCATAATGAAGCTTATGTTGGAGAGCAGAGTGGGTTTCCCAAGCTGGTCCAAAAAAACCAAACAAACAAAAAACAAAAACAAAACTAAGAGAACAATCTTTTTTTTTTTAACGTTTATTTATTTTTGAGAAGAGAGAGACAGAGCATGAGCGGGGAAGGAGAGAGAAAGAGGGAGACATAGAATCTGAAACAGGATCCAGGCTCTGAGCTGTCAGCACAGAGCCTGAGGTGGGGCTTGAACTCACGTAGTGTGAGATCATGACCTGAGCCGAAGTCAGATGCTTAGCCAACTGAGCCACCCAGGCATCCCAACAACAATCCTGAGAGAGTAGAGAAAGGAGATTGGCTTTGGATTTTTACAGTGGTAGGGGGAACAGGGGTGACAGCTCTCAGGACAGGAGTTTGTACAGTTTGAACCTCCTGCTGGAACTAAGGAGGAAGTAGCCAGGCTTTCTTCTCAATATGCTCATATGTGGGGCATAAGAGAAAGAGCAGCCAAATACACAAAAAATGGGGTCCCACCACTTTTTCCTTCCCTCCTTTCCCTTTTCTCCCTTCCTCCCTGTTTTCCTTCCTCCCTCCCTCCTTCCCTCCCTTCCTTCCTTCCTTCCTTCCTTCCTTCCTTCCTTCCTCCTCTCTCCCTGCCTCCCTCCCCCTCTCCCTTCTGCCCTTCCTTTCTTCCTTCCTTTTTCCTTTCCTTTTCTCCTTGTACATGTCCTGTACTCTTTTTATTTTGTCTGGCATCCTTTTTTTTTTATTCCAATTTTAATTTTTATGTATCTTTTTAAAAACTCTATGAACAGCTTTTTTGACAGTACCTGAAACAAAATAATTCATCCAAGGGAGCAACTCCTATATGTCACGCCTTTATGTTTCCCAGAAACTGGACTTAATAGGTGAACATCCTCAGTAGAGGTTCAAAGAATGGGCCACATGTAGAAAGAAACAACTAGAGTTGATTCATTGACTTGAGCGCATTACTTTGTCATGTGTCTCTGACTTATTGAGACCTACAACAAACTATCATAGCAGTAGCAAGTTGAAAATCTTATGATGAACTAAAATCAAAAACTTTTTTTTCACAATCTTTCAGGCTTCACCAAATTCTAAAGCTGACATATGACTGTGTATTAAGCAAAATTGTACAATAATCTAATGATCAAAATTCAAGAATCAACCTGCTCACAAAGTACTGTAGTTTCTTTTTCAAATATTAGGATTCTTTTTAGGACTTCAAATCTAGGTGTTATTTCTGTATCCCATAATTTTAATCATGAATTTGTAGATAAAACAAATAATTTTAACTTAGCTACATTCTTAAAAATAGCTAGCTTTATTTCACATATCCATGCAATTCATTTCTGTCACAAGGTAGAATTCAATATTTCATAAAGCCAATTACTGGGTGATGAGGCTACGATCTCAAGTTTATGACTGATTTTTCACAAAATCAGTTGTTTAGTTGGAATGACTGAAAGATGAAAAGATATTGCAGTATTCCTATTTGCACCTGTTTCTACGTGGAGAGGACTTGATGTGATTCTCTTTCTCCCAGGCTATTAACAGTTTTTGCATCTCTGTGCTGCTTTTGATTTCTGTCTTTCATTGGCCCCTTTTTACATGGTGTTTATTCTCAGTTAAATCTCTCACTCTCCTCCCCGCTTTGGATGAGCTTTATATTTTTTCCAGCATATTTAAATGACTTGTTTCTACAATTCTATAGGTGCTTTCTTTTGATATGTCAGTCACTAACCTAGGCATAATTCCATATACTTCCTCTAGTAATTATTTTTCCAGTACATTTAGATGCTTGCAAAAGGTACCTTTTAGGGACCACTGCTATTTGTATTGGAGGGAAGTAGTCATTTGTAGAATAGAGAGGGAAGTTGGAGACGATTAAAGCCTATTTATTGAACCACAGGGTCTACATTTGGTATTTTTACTTGTTTTATTATTACCCTTAATATAACAATCATAAAGTTATTTTTAGGTGCTCTGGAAGTTTTGAATTCTGTCCTTTGATTCCTCAGAAAAATAATATGATAGGTTTCTGCTTGGTTTCACTTGTGCTGCTGTATATAATGAGGAGAATGGCTTCAGGCAAGAATATATAAACATGATTTTTACTAGTAGTGTTCCATTCTTTTGAGATTCTACCTCTCATATCTGCTTGTTTTTGGTCTATGTTAGCTCCAATAGTTGTATTTTACATTTTCTCTAGTTATAATTGTTATCTGTGTGAGGGTTGATTTGACAGAAGTTACTGTGACATACATGATAGAATTCTTTTACCCTTTTTATTTACTTACTTGGAATATATTTTTATATCTACACAGTGTCTTAGTCTCCTGGTGAAAATTTTCCAACTTGTTCTTCAAGGCCCTTTAGTACTATATATATATATATATATATATATATATATATATTTATATATATATATATTTATACATATATATAAATATATATACACACACACACACACACACACACACACACATATATATATATATATATATAGAGAGAGAGAGAGAGAGAGAGAGAGAACTAAAAATACTGCATTTATCCCAGGAAGTATTAGTTTCCAATTTAATTATTTTAATGGACTTTATTTTTAAAAATAGTTTTAGACTGACAAAATAATAACATAATAATACAGAGTTCCCAAATAACCACATCCAGTTTTCTCTATTATTAGCAGCTTTTGTTAGTGGAGTATAGAGGTTACAATTAATGACTCATTATTCATTTTTATCTGACAATTGTTTCCACTGTCCCATAATCTATTCTAGGATACCGCATTACATTTACTTGTCAGATCTCCTTAGTCTTCTAGTCATTGTGACAGTTTCTCAGACTTTCCTTGTTTTTGATTACCTTGATGGCATTGAGGAGTTCTAGTCAAGTATTTTGTAAAATGCCCTCTACTGGAATATGCCTGGAATTATTTTCATGGATAGACAGGGTTTATGAATTTTGGGGAGAAAGACCAGGTAAGGTGCTATTTCCATCACCTCATATCGAGGGTTCATACTGTCAACATGATTTGTTACTGTTGATCAGCCAGTGAGGTACCTGCTCAGTGAGGTACCTTGATCAGCCAGTGAGGTAGGGTTGCCAGATTTCTTTACTGTCAAGTCATTACCACATCCCCTTTCTATATATTTACCTCTTTGAGAGGAAGTAACCATACATATTTCACACTTAAAGAGTGGGGAACTATGATCCCTCTCTTGAGGGTGGGGTATCTTGAGTCAAAGAAAGATGGAGTAGCTATATTAATTTCAGGCAAAGAAGACTCTAGAACAAGAAAACGTGGGGTGCCTGAGTGGCTCAGTCAGTTAAGCATCTGACTTCAGTTCAGGTCGTGGTCTTATGATTCGTGGGTACAAACCCACGTCGGGCTCTGTGCTGACAGCTCAGAGCCTGGGACCTGCTTCAGATTCTGTGTCTCCCCTTCTCTCTGCCCCTCCCCCGTTTGCTCTCTGTCTCTCAAAAATGAATAAACGTTAAAAAAATAAAAAAGAAAATGATCACGAGTAAAGAGAGGAATTACAGAGTGATAAAGAGTAGTTTTCCAAGGAGACAAAACAATTATTAGTGTGTATACATCTTACTATAGATCTTCAAAATACATAAGGTAAAAGATGATAGACCTGTAAGGGGAAATAGACAAATCCACTACCATAGTCGAAAATATCAGCACTCCTCTTTAAGGAATTAATAAATCAATCAGAAAGTTAGTAATGACATATAGTTAATATGACTTTAATTGGCATTTATATGGTACACTGTCCAACAATGGCAGCAGACACATTTTCTCAGATTCATGGAATATCCATCAAGATAAATTCGGGGCATTAAAAACTCCATAACAAATTAAAAAAAAAAAGGAAATCGTACAAAAGATATTCTCAGATACAGATAAAATTAAACTAGAAATCAATGACAGAAAGATAGCTGGAATATACCAAAATATTTACAGATTAAAAAACACACCTCTAAATAACACATTGGTCAAAGAAGAAGTTTCGAGAAAAATTAAAATAGTTTGAACTGAACTGAAATGAATACACAACCTACCAAATATGTGAGATATATTAAAAACTCTACTTAGAGGAAACTTTATAGCATTTAATGCATATAATAGAAAATAAATAAATATGTAAAATCAATCTTACCTTTTTCCCTTAGCAAGCAAGACAAAGATGAACAATTTAAGACTAAAACAAGTGGAAGAAAATTAAAAATAAAAATTAGAGCAAAAAAAATCGATGATGTTAAAAGCAGGAATAAAATAGAGAAAATCCATTTATCCAAAGTCTCTCAGTGTTTTTTCTTTAAAAATGAATCCCACCTCCACAAAAGATTCTCTTACTCTTGAAATAATGTGGGTACTATTGCACAGATATGTGCTTCAAATAACATGTTAACTAAAGTGCTGGAACCCAAGACTTCAAGTACAACTTGGTTATTTTCATTTGGTGCAAAACTTGGGTTCTCTACCTTTTTTCCCAGCATCAATTTAGAAGGAGATTCTTTTTTCCTGTATTAATCTCCATTCCAGGAACTCAAAAAAATCCTATAAGTATACAATGTCAGGAAGCATCTCGTTTGGTGATTTTCAAACTTTAAGGTTCACATTAATCATCTGTAGATATTATAAAAATTCTGATTTGTTAGGTGTTGAGTAGGGCATGAGATTCTTTATTTTTAGGAATCTTCACACTGGTGCCAATCTTGTTAATCCTTTGAGGATCAAGGATTACTTAACAATTCTCATCTTACACCAGAGGAAATAAAGTCTCAAAGGGCCAGCTGCAACTTCTGGCAAATAATGTCTTTCAGAATAGACGATTCAAATATATAAAAGCCTAAAGCAATAACATTAACTTACGCAAAACTCTGCATTCACTTGTCAGTGTTGGTGTGGTGGAGGGAACTCTCTTGGCTAGATTATTTGTTATTTGCTGTCTAAATTTGTTTGGGAAATATTCTAATTTGCTTTAAGGGACTTTTGCTTTTTAGTTTGGTATAAAATGTTTGTATTACACAAAGATTCAGTCAAAATCTCAAATATACAACAAGCAATTTTCTAATATGTCTGAGAACTTATGATATAAACATGTCATTATGTAGAGTTCTAACCCTCCAGAAAATTTGGGATTAGCCTAATGCTCCTCCCAGATTGGCCAAGTCCATGTGTCCATAAAAGAGAAGGATGACAGAAGGGAAGCATACATTGGGTGTGAAATATTCAGAGTGTTCATTACAAATATAGCAGGTAAGGTTGCAGCTTTTCTGGATAAAGAAAATTAGTGATATATTCTTCTGAGAACATTGTGTAAAAGGATTATGTAAATACTTAAGAGGAAAAAAAGCTGGTGGAATCCTGAAGCCATCTGAATAACAACACATTTTTCATACACGAAAGAGCAAATAGAAAAAAGTAATCTACTTACTTTCAATTGATCATAATATTTTTTATCAACACTTCCATAAAGATGAAAAAGTTAGTTTATATTCTTTTTTTTTTCATCTGACATATGAGCTAATATAAGTATAATAAAGAACCAAATAAACCTGTGTTTCTGGTTTATTGCTCATAAAAATCACATCAAATGGTCATCAATAACTAATGGGCAGGTATAGATGTTCTTTGTTTATTAAACCTTTTTAGGGGTAATAGTTGCTTTATTTCTAAAGTTATTGCTTCCACTCTTCTTTATACCTATCTAAGGATTTTATGTGCCTGGATATTGGCAATTAAACCTAATAGTGGCTTTCTGAATATCGCTTCAAAACAAAAACTGTCTCCTTTACCTGGGCTCAAGATTATTTATATTCCTTAGTACCTTTCTCAATAGTTGGAAAGATGAAAAAAAATGCTATGCTATGACTGACATGAATTTTGATTAGGAAATATTTATACAGCAGTGACTCAAAGAGTAAAGGTACACTTTATATGGTAATAATTGAATTCACTTAGACACCTGTTTTAAAATTTTTCATTCTGATATTTTTCAATAGCTTTTTATCAGTAAGTCTTCTGATTGCTCTGGAATGTTTGATCTCTCAGGGCTTATTGCGGACAGGTTTCAACTTACAGATGTGGGAAGTGTGGGTGTGTATTACATATGCGAACATATATTTATATAGATTTCCGTACACGATGAAATATATGTCAACATTGAATCTCTGATTCTGAAAAAAGTGTGTTCTCAACAACTTGCTCCTGGTTCTGTCCATGAGCTAACGGTTACTTAAATATCAGTATTGTCAGAATTCCAGGATCCCACACTTCTCTAGTTTATATTCTCTACAATTTATTATAAGTTTGCATGGATTAAATGATGTCAAATGCTTACATGACACTAATTTTCACATGCTGCTCGAGCTGTCTTACATATTATATTCATTCAATACCTTTTTCAACTCAATGAGTAAATCCTACTACTGTCCCCATTTGACAGATGAGGCATGTCCACACACAGGGTTAGTACCTTGCCCAGGAAAGGATTGAGATTGAGTACCTTGCCCAGGAAAGGATTGCCCAGGCATTATTGTGAAGTTTTCTCTAAGAAGTAGAAATTGGAAACTATATTTTCCAGATTTCCCTTCTCCACTTTCTTCATGCAAAGAGTAATATTTTCATGAGGTTTGAAAGGTAGAGAAGAAGGATAAGCCTTTATAACCGGGTGGCAATTAAAGATAGAACTTGGCTGATGTGAGATTTCAAGAAGCCTCTAGTTGAACTCTTTGAGAATTATCTTCATTGATACTGATAACTGAGACACTTGAATGGGAATGGCCCAGAGAGTCTTGAGATTTGCGTGGCTTTGGGATGAGCATATATGACCCACTTGTTTACATGCTTAAGTTAAGATCTTCATTGGCTATTTCCCAGACGTTTTCTCTCCAGCTTTTCCAACAATTACATAAATCTTTAATTTCTTGTATTAAAAGCATTGAAAGATATCAGCTGGCATCTAGCTTCTCTAAATGAATTTGCACTTACACGAACAATACAATATTTGTATTTGAAATAAGGAGATCAATATGAGAATGAATAGCTAAAAAGTTAAATCTTATAAAATGGGTGAGAGAGTAAGATTTTGAAAAATCCATATTATTAATATTTTCCTAAATGCACACAAAAATTTTTCAGGGCAGAGAATATTATTGTTTATGCACAACAAATAAATCATGTGGTTTCCGTAAGAGACTCTTAAATACAGAGAACAAACTGAGGATTGATGGGGGGATGAGGGAGAGAGGAAAATGGGTGATGGGCATTGAGGAGAGCACTTGTTGGGATGAGCACTGGGTGTTGTATGTAAGAGATGAACCATGGGAATCTCTCCCCAAAACCAAGAGCACACTTACATACTGTATGTTAGCCAATTTGACACTAAATTATATTAAAAAAATTGGGGTGCCTGGGTGGCTCAGTCGGTTAAGTGTCCGACTTCAGATCAGGTCATGATCTCACAGTTTGTGGATTCGAGCCCTGCATAGGGCTTTGTGCTGACAGCTTGGAGCCTGCTTTGGATTCTGTGTCTTCCTCTCTCTTTGCCACTCCGCCACTCACACACACTTTCTGTCTGTCTGTCTCTAAAATGTAAATAAACATTAAAAAATAAAATAAAAAAAAAAATAAATGTAAAAAAAACCACAAAAGCATGTGGTTTCCCAGTGCCTCAGTTTCTTAACACTGGGGTAAAGCAATGAGATTCAGATGTTATTGTACATACATTTTTTTGTATAATATGTGAGGAGCCACCCCAAAAAAAGAACCTGGGTGCTCTACTCCTTGAGAAGGGTAATTTTGCTCTAACCCTTCCATAAGTATAAATTTCTCCAGGGGGAAGATAAGATCATTGCCTCTAGCTTTATAACATCTTTTTACTATATCTTTATGATCCTAGGTCTCAAATCTCCAACCGCACAGAAATATTTCTATGGAATTATCTTACTATGTAAATTAGTCACAAAGTATCTTTCCAAATTTACTCATGTTGCGAATTTCTATAAGATTTACCCAGACAGCTTTAACTATGGAGTAATATAAAAAAATTTTTTTTCTACAATCCCATGGGAGATTATTGTGTTTTCAAAAACGTATGCATCGGCTGGCAAAAGCGGAGGGGCCGGACAGACTGTGTTCCGACAGCAAGCGCGACTTAGCGTCTGGGAGGTCAGAAGTTAACAGCTCTGCTCGGAAAGCGGGAAGGCTGGAGGACAAAGGGAGGGAGAGCTGCTGAGCCCCCCGGACGGCAGAGCTCAGCTTGGCGGGGAACAAAGGCGCCAGCGCCATCTCCCCCGCCCATCCCCCAGCCAAAATCCCAAAGGGAACCAGTTCCTGCCGGGGAACTTGCTCGCTCCGCGCAAACACCCAACTCTGTGCTTCTGCGGAGCCAAACCTCCGGCAGCGGATCTGACTCCCTCCCGCTGCCACAGGGCTCCTCCTGAAGTGGATCACCTAAGGACAAGCGAGCTAAGCCTGCCCCTCCAGCCCCCGTGCACCTTGCCTACCCACCCCAGCTAATACGCCAGATCCCCAGCAACACAAGCCTGGCAGTGTGCAAGTAGCCCAGACGGGCCACGCCACCCCACAGTGAATCCCGCCCCTAGGAGAGGGGAAGAGAAGGCACACACCAGTCTGACTGTGGCCCCAGCGGTGGGCTGGGGGCAGACATCGGGTCGGACTGCGGCCCCGCCCACTAACTCCAGTTATACACCACAGCACGGGGGAAGTGCCCTGCAGGTCCTCACCACGCCAGGGACTCTCCAAAATGACCAAACGGAAGAATTCCCCTCAGAAGAATCTCCAGGAAATAACAACAGCTAATGAACTGATCAAAAAGGATTTAAATAATATAACAGAAAGTGAATTTAGAATAATAGTCATAAAATTAATCGCTGGGCTTGAAAACAGTATACAGGACAGCAGAGAATCTCTTGCCACAAAGATCGAGGGACTAAGGAACAGTCACGAGGAGTTGAAAAACGCTTTAAACGAAATGCAAAACAAAATGGAATCCACGATGGCTCGGCTTGAAGAGGCAGAGGAGAGAATAGGTGAACTAGAAGATAAAGTTATGGAGAAAGAGGAAGCTGAAAGAAAGAGAGATAAAAAAATCCAGGAGTATGAGGGGAAAATTAGAGAACTAAGTGATACACTAAAAAAAAATAATATACGCATAATTGGTATCCCAGAGGAGGAAGAGAGAGGGAAAGGTGCTGAAGGGGTACTTGAACAAATTATAGCTGAGAACTTCCCTGAACTGGGAAAGGAAAAAGGCATTGAAATCCAAGAGGCACAGAGAACTCCCTTCAGACGTAACTTGAATCGATCTTCTGCACGACATATCATAGTGAAACTGGCAAAATACAAGGATAAAGAGAAAATTCTGAAAGCAGCAAGGGATAAACGTGCCCTCACTTATAAAGGGAGACCTATAAGACTCGTGACTGATCTCTCCTTTGAAACTTGGCAGGCCAGAAAGGCTTGGCACGATATCTACAGTGTGCTAAACAGAAAAAATATGCAGCCGAGAATCCTTTATCCAGCAAGTCTGTCATTTAGAATAGAAGGAGAGATAAAGGTCTTCCCAAACAAACAAAAACTGAAGGAATTTGTCACCACGAAACCAGCCCTACAAGAGATCCTAAGGGGGATCCTGTGAGACAAAGTACCAGAGACATCACTACAAGCATAAAACATACAGACATCACAATGACTCTAAACCCATATCTTTCTATAATAACACTGAATGTAAATGGATTAAATGCACCAACTAAAAGACATAGGGTATCAGAATGGATAAAAAAACAAGACCCATCTATTTGCTGTCTACAAGAGACTCATTTTAGATCTGAGGACACCTTTAGATTGAGAGTGAGGGGATGGAGAACTATTTATCATGCTCCTGGAAGCCAAAAGAAAGCTGGAGTAGCCATACTTATATCAGACAAACTAGACTTTAAATTAAAGGCTGTAACAAGAGATGAAGAAGGGCATTATATAATAATCACAGGGTCTATCCACCAGGAAGAGCTAACTATTATAAATGTCTATGCGCCAAATACCCGAGCCCCCAGATATATAAAACAATTACTCATAAACATAAGCAACCTTATTGATAAGAATGTGGTCATTGCAGGGGACTTTAACACCCCACTTACAGAAATGGATAGATCATCTAGACACACAGTCAATAAAGAAACAAGGGCCCTGAATGATACATTGGATCAGATGGACTTGACAGATATATTTAGAACTCTGCATCCCAAAGCAACAGAATATACTTTCTTCTCGAGTACACATGGAACATTCTCCAAGATAGATCATATACTGGGTCACAAAACAGCCCTTCATAAGTTTACAAGAATTGAAATTATACCATGCATACTTTCAGACCACAA